>NW_021703771.1:71492551-71746348 GCF_005190385.1 Monodon monoceros
AACTACTGAGCCTGTGAGCCACAACTACTGAGCCTGTGAGCCACAACTACTGAGCCTGTGAGCCACAACTACTGAGCCCATGCACCACAGTAACTGAAGCCCACACACCCTAGAGCCCATGCTCTGCAACAAGGGAAGCCACTGCAATGAGAAGCCCGTGCACTGCACGAAGACCCAACGCAGCCAAAACTAACTAAATAAATTAAAAAATAATAATAAAAATAAAATCACAGACTCCTACAACCTTAGAGTTGTAAGAAAGCCTTGGTGTCAATGGTTTAAAACAGATATATTAATAGAACCTTCTCCCACCCCTTTTTATCCAAAGAAATACTAAGCAGAGCCCTTACGTTAAACAAAGAAAAAACCAAAAACCAAAACAATTCAACAGCAAACAGAAGCAGAACTGCTGTTGTTAGTCAGGTCTGGAGCCTGGCGCTCTGATGCTACTGAATGGCCCCATCATCCTAATTCTTTTTTTTTTTTTGTCTTTTTGCAGTACGTGGGCCTCTCACTGTTGTGGCCTCTCCCATTGCGGAGCACAGGCTCCGGACGCACAGGCTCAGCAGCCATGGCTCACGGGCCCAGCCGCTCCGCGGCATGTGGGATCCTCCCGGACCGGGGCACGAACCCGTGTCCCCTGCATCGACAGGGGACTCCCAACCTCTGCGCCACCAGGGAAGCCCCCCATCATCCTAATTCTACACTGCCCTCCACCCCAGCCACTTCTGTGGACCCTCCTCAGATGCTGCAGAGCACAATTTGGAAACTCCTCATCTAGTTAATTCCCCTCTCTCCCCCATGGAAGAATCCAGCTGCTGCTTGAACTTTTAAGCAACCAGGAGCCAACTCCCTCACAAGGCATCTGCTCCGTTTGTGAACACATCAGAATATTAGAAAGGAATTGGGTACATTGACACAGATGTTGTCCCTGTAACTTCAGCCTGTTAGCTACTGTCTTAGTCTTTGGAGCTCTGAAAGTCTCTTTTCCACATCAGAGCATCAGGTTTGTAAAGTTAGTTGTAATGTCTTCTTTTTCTAGTCTAAGTATCCCACTTATTTCCACCTCTCCAGAAATGAGGTAGTTTCCAGGCCATTGCTGCCCTCATCATTCGTGCCTGGAATTGCTCCAGCTCGTCCTGGATGTACTATTCCAGGTATGGATTGGCCAGTAGTAGATACAGTGGTGAATACTACTTTCCCCAATGCTCTCAAGCCTGGACCTCCACCAGTGAAACCTAAGATGGCACTTTTTTGTTGGTGCAAGTTCACTACCGGCACAAATTAAACTTGCCTTCCACAGAAAACAGATCTTCTCCATATGAACTGATGATTTTCCAGTTTGTTTAAACCTCTAACAGGTTTTGTGTTGCAGTGAATTTATAGAATATTTAGAGAATAGTTACTTAAACACATAATATTTTAGGATTTAAATATTTTTTCTGGTTATTGACTATGGAAGATTATACACAGTTTGGCCATCCTGTAGGACTAAAAGAAATTGAGGTATAAAGTAAGAAACCTGAGCCCCAAGACCCTGAATGATGAGTAAATATTTGCCAAGCCAATAATGGCAGTGTGACCATCAGTCCCATTTGTCTGGAATGGTTGCAATTTATGCAAGCTGCCCTAGCAACATAGTCAGTGAACTTTTTTTCCAGAAAAAAATAAGTGTCTAGGTTTGGACAACAATTTAAATGATTGCCTTAAGTAAGGACTCTTTTTGCTGAATTACTGTATTTCTTATGCTAACTCTGTTCTCCTTTGTATCTACTTGTGATAGTGATGAAGAGCAGTCAGAGAACTGGGATTATATTTTCTTCATAGATTCTGGCATCAGAAAACAGTACCAATCCAGGGCAGTTTGTCTTGAATGACATCCGCTGCTGACACGTCTAACTAAGAAGACCCTCTATATAGAGCTCTCAATAGACAAAACATTTATAACCAATTAGATTATGGAAGGATTTTTAACAATACTTTTATGGTCCTAGAAGATGTTTGGAGTCAAGGTAAAGTCAAGTCTAAGTCAAGGTTTAAGAAACCAGACCTGGATAACTCGAGTTCTTTCCTTCTGTGAAAATGAAAAAGTTGAATGCTCTGAAAATGGTGAGAAATTAGTTTAAAAGTAGGAAAATAGAATTCTGCCATATTTTCTCACCTCTCTCCTATAAGCCAAAAAATATATAGGGTATTTTAGGAGGTGTTTTGAGGGATATTTTTAGGATTCATAAAAGATTACCCTGTGCATGTATGGGAGATGAGATGAAATTGTATTCTTGCTCATTCATACGTGCTTATTTAGTGATACACACTTTGCTAACTGCTAGAACCTAGTTACTAGATGCTGTAAAAATATTTTGGTACATAATGTACAATGGTGATCTAATCAAGTAGTTTGAAAAGATAGTGACAATAATAAATGTAAACTATTAATATTATTGTTTGGGGCATCTGTTAAGTTGTATGAGGCCTGAGTTCCTTCATGAGAACATGTGAGCTCTCATCAATCACCTGTCATTCCCAAAGGCAACAGATCGTAATGGCTATTTTTCCTTTAGGACAATGCCGAGCTTAATGAATTTAAGTCCTGCTAGTGGCAGTAAAAGTAAGTACTTTCAGGGGAAGGATAGAGAGGGTCTTTTTCTTTTTGGTAGGAGCATTAAAAATATTCACCAAACAATTGACTTTGATATGTCAGTTTCCAAAGCATTTAAGGTTTTCTATAATCACTTTTTAAATTCCTCACGATAAAAAGAGCTTACCTATAACTTAAGTCTACAATTTATATGGACTTCTCCCTGAGACTTCCAAGAAATCATTTTATGTATATGTGTATGAGTACATATGTGAGTGACTATGTGTGTCTGTGTGTATCTCTTTTGTTCCTCGTGATAAAATTACAGAGTTTTTTTCAGAAAACTAGAAGGAATCTTACCAAGGTAATGTAACTAATTCTTTGACCACACGTAGATGTATTTTCAAGATATTTGAGACGTATCTTGTTTAGATACATCGAAGCCTAAACCTTATAGACATATATTGGCTCATCCTTCTATACACAAATAGTTCTGTATGTTACAGACACATAGAGGCCTATATCTTTTAAACACAGACGTTTATACCTGATAGACACACATGGGCCTACACTTTATGGACACATACTGGCTTATACCTTTTAGACCCTTAGAAACCTATACTGCATAGACACATATAGGCCTAAAAGCGTATGGACTTATAGGAGCCTAAATGTACCTTAGACACATTGTAGGACTTTACCCCATACACACATATATATAGGCCTATATAACCTATAGACACATATAAGCCTATAGCTTATAGACACACAGAGGCCTATACCTTGTAAAAAGTGACCAGAAATTCCTTAATGAATATTTTAAAGGCCTAAGCACACACAGTTAAGATGTCTTATAATCACAGAATCGTCAAACTCAAGGTTTATTACCCTGGGCTCTCTCTTCTCTACAAACATTTGATGGACAAGGAAACAGAGACTCCAGGGAATCTGTACTAGACTCACAGATTTGATCCACAGGGACAAGACTCCAAGTATTCTGATTTAAGGCCATTATATATGCTCTTAGTGTATAACCATAACTACAATAAGTCCCCTACATATGAACGAGTTCTGTTCCGAGAGTGCGTTCATAAGTCCAGTTTGTTCGTAAGTCCAACAAGGTTAGATTAGCCTAGGTACCCAGCTAACACAATCGGCTATGTAGTACCGTACTGTAATAGGTTTATAATACTTTTCACACAAATAATACATAAAAAACAAACATGAAAAATAAAGAAAACATTTTAATCTTACAGTACAGTACCTTGAAAAGTACAGTAGTACCAGCTGCATCACCACTGCTTTTACGTTTGCTTCCGGACATTTTGGGCTTGGAATAAAGATACTGTACCACTATACTCTATACAGTCCTGTACAGTAAAATACACAAAAGTATAACCACTTGTAGAGGATGCACGCATGCGACAATGTACGCCAGACACGTGAACTAACTTACATGATTGGACGTGAGAACGCACTTTCGCGTCTTTGAAAGTTTGCAACTTGAAGGTTCATATGTAGGGGACTTACTGTATATATTATATATTAAGAGAGATTTTAAACCAGAAGTCTTCTTTAGATGTACATTCTGTGTTTGAAGAACATCGATTCATGTTAACTGATCATGTTTACTTCACCAAATCAGGCTCCAAATTTAGCACATCATTTTGATGCAATGTTTTTTGTTTTGTTTTTTCTAAACCTCCCCTCATGCTATGTTCCTTTACAAGCAGATACCTACAGATCTACCACAGTATCAAAATGGGGTCTCTTAAGATATTCTATAGCATTCTGATATTTTTGCAATTAATATGTTTCATTTAAAACATCACCAAGGCAGGTTGTTGTCAGCTTGTAATTTATTTAAATTGCTATTGGCTTCATTTCCATTTTTGTAGTCGGTAGCTTAGCATTTCAGAGACAGAAAATGAATCTGAATTCAGAATATGCAATATATTTTGGGGGAAAATATGTGTTAAATCTTGTTAGGCCTGTAAGTAACAACTGATTTCAAGAATTAAAAATGAATAAAGATATCTAATGTTAAGCCAGATACCTTCTTTTCAAAATGAGAAGATAACGGTTTTGAGAAAGGCTGTCATGGATTTTGGAGGCTGCCCCAGCAAGCTGGTATAGGCTGGGCCTTGTATGGAGTATTGATTCAGATGTCATAATTAAATGAGCCTGAGACTGAGCTCAGATAGAAACTGTTTGGAAAGATGGATAAAGAGCCAGGAAGAGATATGAGTGAGAGTCTCTTTCCCTAATAGTACTTGTCAGAATTTCAAGGGTGAGAGGTTCTATCAATTGGAACAAGAACGGTGTGGGTGTGATAGGCTTTGGCACCTTATCAATTCTCTCCCTTCTAAGAGAGCATGTGTGTGACATCTGTGATTTATTTCCGATCTACCAGTCTCGTGAGCATGAGTTTTGAGTTAGCTGCCAAATTACTGTACTCGTCTCCATGCTAAAAGGCTGCTGTCACGTTTAAGACTGTCAGAAATTCAGATCGTTCCCGTGGGTGATCCCAGAAAACACGTAGAGTGGGGACTTACTTTTGCTTACGGAGAGCAACGTGTGGAAGTTAAGCTGTTGCAAATCAATTTATATTATACCAAATTAGCCCCCCCCATTTCTGCATATATGGTTAAAACGATATTATAGCCATATCAATGGAAATATAAAATATCAAAACAAATTGTCTCATAATTTCAACATCCTAACACAAATGCTACTTCCCCAGTCTCTGTCCTTAGACACCCTATAATATTAACTTTTACACTTAGAAAATTTTTTCTGATCCTCAGCAATTTATTCCCATAAGCGGATGTCCCCCCCCACAAAGTGGGGAGGTGGGTATATTCCTGGTTGACTGTAAAAAAGGAGGGGCTCTAACACCTATGACACAACAGGAGGATGGACATAAATTTGATTGCAATAGCCCCTAAAGAGGCACACATCTCCCTTATCTGTGGTGTAGCCCTTGGAAGGTCTTCTCATTCACCAGCAAACTGTGTACAGATTAGATTTTCTCATCTTCACATCCTTTCCGTCAAATGAGAGAAGAAGGTGATATAAGCAAAGAGGGCATTAGTGATAGTTGATATTTTTCTTTCAATGCCACCTCCTCTTAGGCCTGTAGCAAGGAGAGATATCATTTAAAGTTGACACCGCAGTTCCTCTGGCTGTCTGAATCATGACCTTCCGACCTGGGAGCTGGCCTGAATCTATAAGATTTATCGAAAAGACCTTAACATTGCAAAAAGGCAGTGCTCACCAATCATTTGTTCACCATCTCCCTCTTTCTACTTTATTTTTATTATTAGAAGAGTCATTCTTTTAAGCCGTTCAGTTGCCTCGGGAACTGTATAGTGACCCTAGTGATAATTCTCTGTAGCACGCACACACACACACACACACACACACACACACACACACATACATATACACATAATCTTTCTCTGATCATTTGGCCTAAACTGCCCCCAAAATGAAATTTACAAATGTCTTTTATTCTTTTTTTAAGCTTTTTATTTTATATTGGAGTATAGTTGATTAACAATGCTGTGATAGTTTCAGGTGTACAGCAAAGTGATTCAGTTATAATATACATGTATCTATTCTTTTTCAAACTCTTTTCCCATTTAGGTTGTTATGTAATATTGAGCAGAGTTCCCTGTGCTATGCAGTAGGTCCTCGCTGGTTATCCATTTTAAATATAGCAGTGTGTACATGTCAGTCCCGAACTCCCTAACTATCCCTTCCCCCCACCCTTCCTCCCTGGTAACCGTAAGCTCATTCTCTAAGTCTGTGAGTCTGTTTCTGTTTTGTAAATAAGTTCAACACATGTCATTTATTCTTAAGGCTTCTGCAATTTGTTTTCTTACTTACGAATTGTAAACAAACCAGAAAACCATCAGGATGTATTTTATATACTGAGACACTAACTTCCTGCCCATTTACAATATGGAGGGTATAGATGTTTGCAAATGATCAAAAATATTGTAGGAATTGTTTTATAGGTGTTGGGAAGTGCTTACAATTTTTAGAAATCTAAAACTGAAAGACCCTTAGTTGTTCCATTGCCCAACTCCCTAATCTCACAAATAAGGAGGAGATTCAGAAAACTTAAGTTCATCAGCCCAGAACCTGAGATGCCATTAGTCTAGCATGGACCTTGGAGTCAAAAGGCCTGGTGTGAATCACTGATTTGCCTCTTACTTAATCCCTGGGAGTCCATGAACAGTTTACTCAGTACCTCTCTGTACCTTGGTTCTCTCAGCCATAACATGGAGAGAAGATACCTGTGTCTCAGGTTATTGTGAGGATTAAATGAGATCATGTTAGCAAAATGCTTAGCACTATTCCTAGCACATTGTAGTTAATGGGAACTACCCTTTAATTAATGGGAACGATGCTTCTGGTTGGAGTTGGAGGTGGTAACAGTAAAAGAATTAGCATTCTTAAGCCTCATAGAGAGCTTGGTCCTCCAAGACTTCATCTCTTTTCTTGCCACACACCCCTAGATCTGAGGGAAAAGGGGGTCTGTTTTTAAGAAGCATTGTCTTGAAGAGATAATTTTTCCTTTAGCATTTGGACTTTCATTCTTATGTCTAGATATGAAGAAAGTGTGTTGTGCATTTAGACAATCCCGCTGGAAAGTGTTGCCAGAAATAAACAAGCTGTCAGGAGCGAGTGATTCATTTCTCATCTACTCAGATGACATCTGGTTTAAGTGTGATGAATACGTGCTTGTTTAAATCATATGGTGACGGTAATGCTATCTGACAGAAATGTTTGCAAATATTTTGGGAGTCCCCTAAGTGCTTGCTACCAAAAGAGTGAGCTTATTTAAAAAAGGAAAAACCATAAACTTCAGTCTATCAACTCGACGCTTGCCTCAATCTCCTAAGGCTGTGAGATTTGCAGCTACGCCTGCCACACTGTTTGAAGATTAAGAAGTGGCTATTTTGAAATTAATTGTGGATGCCACTAGTGACGTGCTGGTGTGTAACAAATGCTCAGTTGTCATTAGGACATTAGGAAATAGCCTTTGAATAAAAGAAATGTCAAGAGCACCTACATGTTTGAATAGACTTCGGTACATTTAATGGTTTGGTTATTGTTTTCATTACCTTTGCAACTATTCATTTAATAATGTTTAGTGGGTTGTATTATGCCAAACACAGCAGAGTCTGAAAGGAAATGGAGACATGTGCCTGCCAGGGGACCGCACATGGCCACTAAGGAGATAATCAGTGTTAACATAATGCTTGATTAATCAGATTCATAATGGAAGGACGTGGCATGTCCTGCAAAGTATTTATGTCCTGAGAATTATCAGTCATTCTGGATTGTTCTTGCCAAGTCGATTCCTTGCCATCTTGAATAACCTGAGAATTGGCAATATTTAACTGAAATATATTGATAGTCATTTATGTGTAGGGAGTTTAAATTATATATAGAAATTCTAAATTACCTGAATACTGAAAGTTGAAGGCTTATGCACAATGAATAACAATTGCTCAGTGAGTTAGGAATGAACATTTACATGGAGAAAATCATATGAAACATGTGTTACAGCATAAAGAAAGCATGCTTGATATATAGTCCATTTAATAATATATTTATGCTAAGAAGAAAAAACAAATTTCTCTTTTTATGCATGACATCAATAGGTACTGTCTATATAGCACATTACAGCTTTTACAGTACTTTCCATGAATTATATCATGTGTGATAATATCCTACTTTAATCTAGGTAATTAATTATATTTTTCAACAATATAATCAACATTTAGAATACACAACTGTTTTCCTGAAACATCAATAAACAAATCTAATTTTATGATCTATTTATATAAAATAGGCACCACATATTTCAAAATAATTGATTTTTACATATGAAGTCTATCATCTTTATCATTATATTTTCTTCAAGTTATTTGTTTCTAATTTACGATCAGAAAGATGAGGAGGTTTATCAACAGCATTGCAGTAGGCATTTTATGGTGCGACTCAAAATATGCCAATTTGTAGTTAACATAAGTTACAATTTTTTTCCGGCATGTCCTGCAGCATTAATGGTAGTAGGATAAATGTAAAGTGAGGAGAAATCATCTCTGCTCTGATGAGAATGAGCTTCAGTTAATGGTAAGAGGTCTGGTGATCTAGATTTGAACAGTCTCTGAATATCATGACCCGACTAGATTTTATAAAAATATTAAATGCAGAAGAGTACGTATGAACACATATGTGTGTGTGAAAATATGTTTATATTCATATATGTGTGTTTGTGCAGAGAAAGAAGAGTAAAAGCGTCCACAAAACTATGAGTATTTAACTTAAGAGAAAGGTGAAGAGAAAATGGGTGAATGAAAGGCATCTTTTTTTAGTCCATATATTTCAGTATAATAATATGGTATTATTTCATTTGTTTGCAATGAGAATATATTCATTTGTAACTTATGTAAAAATAAATAAGCCTAAAACGTATGACGATACCAAGAGTAAAAAGTGGACCAATCTGGTTAGATCTTTATTGTTTGTTGTGTTTTAAAGGAACTTCCTGGTTTTCCCTCAAGCAGGGATGGTACTGAGAATCTCAGGAGGGTGAATTTCCCTCTCCGGCCCTTCTTATCTCACTTGATATATATCTGTCCGGTGGTTAACTATTGAATAATGGGCTTTTGGGGTAGGAGAGGGGATCTAATTTGTAGTATTTGTTGATCTTCATGATGTACATACTCTCCTGGTGGCCAATTTTAAGTTACCAATCTGATGTTAAACGGTTCAAAAAAATCCCTGGAAATTATTGATTGACTTTTATCCCAGTGGCTCAAATTGTGGCATCTAAAGGTTTGATTTGCCACCATAGGGATGGTCCTTTGGATTGGGTATCAGATTTCCCTGAAAACCTGTGCTGTGAGAAGGGAGAGGGAGCCTCAGTTAATAATTCTCTAGCCAACCCGAGAGTGGAACTGAAGCCCCAGGGCTGAGTCTTGCTGAGCTGCTACCAGATCCAGGTGGCAGCTACCACTCTTCCCGCAGTAGCAATGGGCCTGTTCCCAACCCAGCACTGCCAACATAAGAGCAGATTTAGTGGGCCTCTTCAAGTTCTTCATTTAGAAAATGGAAATCATAATTCATAGGATGTCTAAGAACGACAAATCACTTAGAAACTGGAAATGCTCTTTAAATATTTGCACCTAATCTGTTTTCTTCAACACATCAACACTGTCCAACTTTAAAGGCTGTCCAACTTTTTCCAAATGGCACGTTGTTGTATGATTCCTACAGATCTGCACTCTCATTCTGCTCTGCCTCAAAACAACAGTTCAGTGTTAGAGACAGAGAAGGCAGTCCTTTGTACATCGAGGAGGCTTCCCTTTTAAGACACAGTTTACAATAACGGGCTACCTAGCCTAATCGTGTGCTTTGGTCTGGCCTGCTCAAGGACAACTACATTGATGAAGGGGTTTTGACTTAATTAAGATGAGTCCTCTTTCAAGTGACTGCCTAGAAATCAGCAGAGAGGGGCCCAGGGGTAATGCTAGTAGCCTTCCTGCCCAAAGAGCAGAAGCTGCAAAGAAAGAACAGTGTTTGAGGCTATAGGCAAAGATGGATCCAAATGATGGGAACAGTTTGCCCTGTCCCCAGCCTAAGAATATCTTCAGCCGTAAATGAGAAGGGGGTGCTCGCTCCTTTGTGAGGCAAGCCCATCCCAAATGGGAGGTGTAGGTACCAGTTTTGTCTCCCATCAGGGAAGCAGCTGACTGATTTTTACAAATTAGACATCTTGATATCGGCACGGGTGTTTAGGTGATGCAGGCCAGGGAAAGTTCATTAACACAGTCAGCTCAGGATGGTTTAGATTCTCCAGGAGACCAGCTTTGCCCAGTATCCTGCAGTGACCTTGGAAGGAGTCCTGGGGCTCTGTCCGCCGTCTTTACAGCTATCTGGGGACGCACACGTAAGAAAGAAGTGTTTGATTTGGGGATTATAGGGCTAAGAGAGGTAGCCCGAAGAATGTCTTCATCTCAGTTTGCTTTTGTTGCTTGCTGAGCCTCCTGGCTCCATGGGAAGATTAGACCATTCTTGTTTGTTTGGAGTAAGCATTCAGAAAATCCAAGGCCCTCGACCTCCTGCAGCCACCAGGCTGGCTAGGGGATGCCTGGTGCTCTGCCCTGAACTAAAGGTCTTAGTTAAAGTTTCCTTTTTTCTCCCCTTCTAATCTACCCTGAACTAAGCTTATGGTAGGTTTATTATGTAGTTGTATTTATTTTATTCTTTGGTCTGTGATTTTTTTTTTTTTATCTGTGATCTCTAGTTTTTTAAGCAGTGATATATAGAAAGCATGCTGGCCGGTCCGAATACCACCCCAGGTACTGCTCAGAAGGGATCACCGAACTTCAGCAGCCGTTAGATCAAAGCATAAACCAAAACAGAAAGACTGGCTGGTGGTGAAACCCTGGCCTTTCTCTGTGCTGGCTCCAATTGCACATGGATTGTCCTTCCTGCCTGGGAGAGAATCATTTCCAAAGTCAAGTGCCTTTCACTAAAGAAATGTCAGCGTTATGATCAAAAGCTCCTGGCACCTTTCTGAGAATTCAATTGCAAGGGCTAGGGGGCTTCCCCCTGGGTGTTGCCTGAATAAGGCAAATAGCATGTTGGTTGGAGTGAATTTTGCAGTTGTTTATTTTTATGTTGTTTGAAGGTGGCTATGGTTTTCTAATTCTATGAACTCTTCTGCTGAATAAAGGTCTGTGTGGACCTCTAATTCTCATTTCTGCATAACGCCCTGTAGTGTTCAAATGGCATAGCTGAGGTTGCTATTGTATGTCCCACCTACGTGATGCTGTGGGAAGGAATGTTTCCGATTTCTTGTTTGGTGTGTCATTAAGAATTCCAGTGAACCAAGGTTGGTGGGCGGCACCTTGTGAATTGCACTAGCAATAAAATAAAGAATTGGTCATCAACTCCCTATCACCATATATACAATCTATAAGCTATGTGAACTCCTGAATAGGCAGTCTTTCTACCATGTGAATTATGGACAAGATAGAGAGGATTAGTAATGGCTATGATTACAGAGCCTCTGCTGTACCAGGTAACATGATAGATATTTTATATATGCATTTTTGAACCTCCTAAAGTAGCTTAAAAGCTAAGCAATATTTCTACATTTTACAGTGTGAATAAAATCATTTCTCCAGGATCAAACACCTACTAAGTGGCAAAGCTCCAATTTGAACCTGGATCTCCCTGACCCCAGAACTCCTTTCTCTCTCTGTGATTCAGTGCTGCTTTAGTAGAAAATGAGCAAGTGGTAAAAGGAGGCCTACCATGAATACGCAGAAACACCACTTTGCAGAGGGGATTTCAAGTAGCACGCTCAGTCTACCTATATAACTGCTGCCTTATTTAGAGTTAAATAAATCCTTTTAATGGAATAAGATGCTCAGGGGAGATAGGATTAACAGGATGCTTATCGTTCATTCCCCACATTTTAAACAGAAGTAAGAGATATTTTGATAAACAAATTGAACAGTAGAGGAATTTCACTATTGCTTCCAGAAATACCTTTCAAAAATAGTGAGAAAAAGTTTAGTGTTATCACAAAATTTCCTCATCAAGCATTGAAAGTCATTTTTCTTTCACAGGACCCTTTGACAGTTAACTTCTTTCTGTTTCTTTGTGGATGGTTGATTGAAATTATTTCCCCTAAATATAGAAAGTATTTATGGCTATAGCAGGGTTTTTTTTAATGATGGCAAGAATGTACATTCAAGTTTAGCAATCAGTACTACTGACAAAGGAGGATCTGAGTTAAGGACAAAATGATTCTTCAGTGCCATTAGAATATGGTATTCTTCCCTTTTTCTAGTTGTTCTTTATTTTGTTTTTAAATTTGGTCCTTGCAATTAAAAAAAATTGGTCTTGCAGTACATAAAGCTTTCATGCTTTAAGTGGCTTGGCTACCTGAAGTAGTCCAATAAAGGAACTTCTAGGGAATTTTTAAAAATAAAGTGGTGGAGTTAAGAAAGGAACATTTGAATGCCACACATTCATGTACACACACGCACACATCACAGTACTCACACCCAGCACACAAATATATTTACACAGGCACATAGGCGCACACACACACACACTCATACCCACCACACACATGCACACACATGAGCCAGTTAAAGTAAATGTGCAGATAACATAATCAGAGCTGACATTTATTGAGTGACTAAGGTATGCCTTCCACAGTGCTAAGCAGTTTTTCCTTCTACCGTACAACCGTGCAGAACTCTACTCAGCAAACTGATGCAGTTCAGTGTGCTGAGAATAAGCTTTCGGGACTGGGTGCCCTGACTTAATTTAGGTCTTGGCAGCAACTGCCTGGATGCTTCCATTGCCTCCTGAGAAGCTGACCCACCTCTGTGTTTCTCCATCCCCAGTCCATTCACTGCACTGCCGTGAGAACTCTTCCCAAAACACAGACCTAATCACATCACGGTCCTGCTTGAAAAAATCCTGCAATGAGGAGGTAGAGCCTCAAATCTTGACCTTGACTTTAAAGGCCTTTCACACACCTCATATACAGAATTCCAGCTCTGGATTCCACCTCTTTTCTATCTCCATTCCCATCCCTGATCTATATCTGGAAGTTCTGTCTTTCATTCAAGACCTGGTTCACAGGTCATCCTCTTTGCGCTGCCCTGCTCAGCTCGCTGCCAATGCATTATTTCAGCATTTAGTGTCACGCCATGGCGGTTTATTTACATCGAGGCTCATTAGACTTTCAGCTACTTGAGGGCAAAGACTGCAACTTACTCACCCTTGTTTCCCAAGCAATTAGCGCAGAGACTGGTGTGGATTAAACCCTCAAAGTACATTTTTTAAAAAAAGGATTGAGTGAATGGATGAATGTCTTCACCCTGTTGTGGTCTCATTTCTATCCAGCACTTTTTCTTGCCGTTTTATGTCGCATTGGATTGGCCAAAAAGTTCATTTTTCCCTAACATCGTATGGAAAAACCTGAACGAACTTTTTGGCCTACCCAGTATTTGACAGGAGGTGCACTTTAATTCAAGGTCCTTTTCAGGGTCCGTGCATCGGCCGGGTAGTTCTTTCAAAACATCTTGTATTTGTTCTTGCTATTTCCCCTGTCAAAATGTTCTTTGTTTCTCTGCTCACCTCTGAACAAAGCTATTTTACAAGGCAGTGTTCCTAGTAGCTTGGAACATGGGCCTGGTGTCAAGGGCTCAAGATCTGGGGCCACCACACTCTGGGCAAGTGGCTGTGACGACTTCTCCAGTTGTCAAGGTGATATGGAATCTTGCCCAAGTCCTGCAGAGGAAGAGGCTTCGTTTGCCTTATTCATCTAGGTCATTAAGGGAGACCTCAGAGAGCTCAGTGCCAGCTCCTACTATGTCCTCCTTGGTTGCTATTGAAATATTAACCATATTCTCGAATAGTTTCTTCCATGAACCGTGTCACTCTTAGCTGTGAATGTGCCCAGATGATATTTTTAATAAATTTATTTATTTTTGGCTGCGTTGGGTCTTCGTTGCTGCACATGGGCTTTCTCTAGTTGCGGAGAGAGGGGGCTACTCTTCGTTGTGGTGCGCGGGCTTCTCATTGTCATGGCTTCTCTTGTTGCGGAGCATGGGCTCTAGGCGCGTGGGGTTCAGTAGTTGTGACTCGCAGGCTCAGTAGTTGTGGCTCACGGGCTCTAGAGCACAGGCTCAGTAGTTGTGGCACACGGGCTTAACTGCTCCACAGCATGTGGGATCTTCCCGGCTCGAACCCGTGTCCCCTGCATTGGCAGGCGGATTCTTAACCACTGCGCCACCAGGGAGGCCCTGTCCGGATGATTTTTAATCTATGAGAAAGTAGCATCATGATGTACAGTAAGTCCCCTACATACGAACCTTCAAGTTGCGAACTTTCAAAGATTTGAACATGTGTTCGCAGGTCCAATCATGTAAGTTAGTTCAAGTGTCTGGCATACACTGTCATGTGCGTGCATCCTCTACAAGTGGTTGTGTTTTTGTGTACTTTACTGTACAGTACTGTATAGAGTACAGTAGTACGATATCTTTATTTCAAGCCCAGCATGTCCGAAAGCAAGCGTAAAAGCAGCAGTATATAGCCAGTTGTGTTAGTTGGGTACGTAGTCTAACTTTGTTGGACTTAAAAACAAATTGGATTCACGAACGTGCTCTTATAATGGAACTCGTTCGTATGTAGGGGACTTACTGTACATCATGAAAAGGAAAAACATGCCTTCTTCAATGCTTTTGGGAAGTAGTTAAGATATGTCCTAAATTATAAAGAAATTCTTGAGAAAGAGTGAAAATTCTTGATGACGTTATAATAATATATCCTATACTCCTCTCATAAGTGAGAAGCGATGAGGCCCCGTGGACAGGAGAATTGCCTTTAATATTTTGTAATATTCTGTTTTGTTAATATACCCAAAAGTGTGTATATATCTTACAGCTGTTTTAGAAATTGGTACATAGGCTTCTATTACCTATTAGATGGAGATTTTATATGTAAATGTGTTAGCACTGATAGTCCTTTTTCCAATTGTTTTATTGGGGAATTAAATAGTGTGATGTTTGGATTGATATCATGAAATCCTCTGCCTGGAAATTGGGCTCAACTGTTCTTTGGTTTATACATCTATTCCTAAAGAAGAAACACAAAACTCATTCCAGGTAGCTAGGCATTAACTAAGAAAAAAAGCACAAAGTTATCAGAGCTCTTGAGGAAATTGGTTGTCCCAGTGCCCCCAGTTCAGACCGCCCTCCCCTCCCTGCTCTGTAAATAATCTCTCCCCTTTCCACCCTTGCCCACCTTCTCATACCACCTACATCCCACCATGGTGAATAGAGGGACCAGAGTGGTATCTCTGGCACCACACTAGGGATTATCAGGTAATAAAAGCTTTGACTCCCTGAAAAAAATAATAAATAAATAAATAATAAATTATAAAAATATGTTTAAAATGGCTTGTTTATCAAGCCAGAGATGAAAAGCAGGACTAGTGATTAGTAGACATTCAGTTGATTTGACCCATTTCTCACACATGTGATTAGAAAACTGCTTAGGATGTGATTTATTTAAACAAAACTCACGGCTAACATTTAGAGGTGCTCAAATATTGATTCTCCTTTTTCCACACTTCGTTTACAAAGTTAACTAGCAACTGCGAGTTTGGAGGACTCCAAATTTACATTCCTGAATAGCTGGTTATGGAGCAAAGACTCCAGAGAGCCTGCCTGGCCAAGAGGCTGAGCTGCACCCTGGGGTCCACGCTGCTTCTGCATAACAGAAATTCACATTCATGTTGTGGCTTGCCAGCCTCTCGGATCACATTTGACATTTCTCTCTCTATTGATAGATAGATGAACAGAGAGATAGTGAGAAGTGGGGGGGAGATAAGAGAGTCAAGCTCATTACTAGGTTTGTCCCTTTTAATTCTGTGCTTGAAGATTACTTTTAATAGATTCATCAGAATTGAAAACGAATATCCTCACCTAAAGGTCATCATTATTATGTCGCCAAATAGATCACATGTTTTGTAATGCCATAGGGAACAAATGTGTTGACTATATTCTGCCACAAAGCATAGCTTCTAACCATGTTTGTGATTATGGGTGATAGAATTACGTGGACAGTCGAGAAAAACAGCGCATCAGAAAAGGACCAAAATGCGGGCACCAGCACATGTTGCATTGTCTCATTGCCGTTCATATGATACCTTGGCATTTTCAATGCTTTCACCATGTATATATCTAGGTATTTATCTTAATATTTAAGGAATAGAGGCTACTGATTTACAATTCATAGTTCAGTCCTGGCTCTTTTTCCTAAGACTTATGGGCAAAAAGAGGTAACAGTGTCCAAGGGGCCAGCACGGGCTAATGGCCACTGCTTATCTTGCTAAAGATGGCCGTGGTGAGGGGAGTTATATTTTCTGGAATTGTTTTTCACATCTTATTTCTTTGCCTCCAGAATTCTATGACTTTAAAAAATTTTGTCAAGCCTTGAAAACTATTCTGTAGTTTAGCTTCCCAAAAAGGGAAGATATAAATGTTGACTAGAAAACATTTGTTTCACGCCAAATATTTGAGTCCATTTTTCAATTCAATTCTAATTCTGCAG
The DNA here is from genome assembly GCF_005190385.1 of Monodon monoceros. Classification (NCBI taxonomy): domain Eukaryota; kingdom Metazoa; phylum Chordata; class Mammalia; order Artiodactyla; family Monodontidae; genus Monodon; species Monodon monoceros. Next base: position 71,509,299 of record NW_021703771.1, read on the forward strand.
TCGCCCTCCAAAAGCAAGGGCATCTGTTGTAGGTCCTCCTTAGCATCTGTTATTGGTGTGGGGGGGGTGTGAAGAAATGGATGAAAGCAGAATTGGCATCTTGTCAGGTGTTCAATTACTCTTTTGTGTTTCTCTGAAAATATTTGTTTGTTTCTACTTTTGCCAAACCTACTTGTTGTTCCCTCAGAGTCATTAAGAAACAATGCATATTGCTGTGCTGTGTGAAGCTTACCATGGCTCTGAGGTTTATGGATCTCCAAATCCTGCAGAGATACAGGTCTTGTTGGTAATATTTGAACAGAAGATTGAAAAACAGAATGACTTCATGGGAGTAGTTCTCTGTCAGGAGCAGCAAAAACCCTGGTGTTACCTTTAAGGGAAAGGACAGAACAAAATCTGAGTTTGAAATGTGATTTATGCCAGGGAAATCACAAACTGTGCATGGGATGTAACCCTTGAGACAAGATGGAAACGCAAAGCTTCAGTCCTAAGCAAGGTTTCTAAAAAAGGAAAGAGTAAAATCTATTCCTGCACTTGCAGCTCCAGTTCCAAGTGAACTGACTGAAAATCTAAACAAAACCAATGTGAAATTCATTCGGAAGCCAAGGCTTTCTATCACCATGCCTGGCTCAAAAGTGAGTTGTTATAGCAACAGGAGAAAAGTAAATGAGCATTGCACGTTGTAAAATTACGCCTGCTTCTGTTCTAAACAGCACTGTCCACTCAGTCAAATGAGCGCAAGTCATTTAAAGGAGAAGAATTCCATTTTAATTGTTAAGGCTGTCACCAAACCCACCTTTAAAACCCAAAGTTCATTTCAATTAACCTTATTCCCCAAATCGATATAATAAATTATCTGGCAGGATGAGACCAAGCAACGTCTTATCTGAGGAAGATGACCTCGGGAAAATATGGTGCCATGGAGTTCTGCGCTGGAGAATAGCCAAAGTGCTGAGTGGCCCTGAGATCACGACAGGGTACACAGATCCTTTCACCTCTAAATCATTGTTTTTAATCCAGTATAGATTGGACGCAGGCAAGAGACCTTGCTTTTTAACACTTGTTCGCTGACCTGTATTAAATTGGATGTTGATCTGGGTCCAGCTTCAAATAGATGTCTATCCTGTGGACATTTTCTGAGCCCCACTGACTTCCAAGAAACTAGGCTGATTGAGACTGGAGAGGCTTTTTGGTTTTGCTTTTGTTTTTTCCACTCGTGTGGATAGCCCCCTCTACAACTGTAATGGGGTGTACTGTAGGGAGATTTCTTAGATCAGTGGTTGTGTCTTAGTCATCTTATAAGGAGCCTATCACAAGGCTAACACATTTCTATTTAGTTAAGCATTTATAATTATCAATGTTGCAGATTATCGCATCTAAGTTAATTTGTAAATATGTAAAACAAGGAGGGAGGGAGAACTAGCCCTTAGTCCCTAAGAGCGACCTTCCCTCAAAGCCTGAGGCAGATTTTAATTATTAGCTATAACTGATGTGTATAATTAGCCTGGGCTAATATTCCCTAATGCCTTTCTATTTAAAGATAGACACACTATTAACATACCCAGACAAGTTTGCAGTTCTGAGAAGTCATCTCCATTTTAGCATGAGAAGCAGTAAATGAATCAACAGACTGGCAATTTGGGACTGTAAGGGGCATTCAGACTCACCAGAGGGGACCTGTTTCATAAACAACAGGAGAGACTTTAGCCCCTCCTGACACCCCCCCCAACCCCCATTTGTGAAAGTGAGGAGTGTTACACCTGCCCCTCCCATTGCCTGGGTCTCGCTGGCATCGGTAGAATTGGCCTGCTCCTCTGCCCTGTACTGCTGGGTGTCCCGACATGGCTGATAGTCTGACTCATCCAGGAGGATTTAACAGAAAGAGAGGTGCTCTGGCCCCTACTCTATGATTTTGATTAAGCCAGCCTGGGAGAGGGGCCAGGAGCCTGAATTTTTAACAAGCTCCACCAGTTATTCTGATGAGCATCAAGGCTTGGGTACCAATGCTGAATCACTAAATCTTGGGAGGAGTGGGGGGCCAGGAAGAGGGAATTGCATCCCTTCATCAATGAAGTCAGTGCCAGACACTGGCTGGGACTTCTGCAAAATATCCTGAAAGCGCTCCATCCAACCCCATGTGTTTCTTTTTCACAGGCAATCCTCCCAAGATATCTAATACTTACATTTTCATAAATTCTGGAGTAATTTTATATAATTCTGTAATTTCTATAGAGGAAATAGACTAAATCCAAGTCTGTATCCTGAACCACCAGACCCTTCATGTCTCTGCTGTCGGAAGTTTCTTATCCCTCTTCGGCTCCCCATGCTGCTTCAGCCAGACTCTTGACCGCTCTAAGTCTTTGTGTTGCTGTTTTGCTCTGGTTTTTCCCCAGATATTTGCTTGGCCGCCTGTGTCTCATCCCTCAGATCCCCCCAGCTCACAGATCACCTCCTTGAGTGGTCTTCTCAGGACACTCCATCTGGAGCGGGCCGCTGACGCACCACCCACGTTCCTCTTCCCCCACGATGGACTTTGCATTACAAGACCACAGCCTCCCTGTTTCTCAGTCCTCATTATACTCTGCAAATACCTTATGTATTATTTGTGTGTTGATTGTTCTTTTTCCTCCACTAAAGTAAATAAGTCCATATGGTCAGGAGCTTATGGTTGCTATCGTGGCTGATGGGTTGTAGCCACCACCTATATCTTACAGCCAGTTAGGCCACTGGCTCCACGACTCTGAGACTCTCTCTGCCACACCACAGTGGACAGAGATGTGGCCCAATCTTTCAGTTTCACTTTCGTGCTGGCAGAACAGATGTCATTGTTATGAGTGTGTACATTCTGAATGATAAATGAAAGTAACTGTAAATTGAGAATTCCGAGTTTCATTTGCGTTCACAGGGCATTTAGTCCTTTTATCTTTCTTCTTGTTATAGGAAGAAATTCATTTCGGATCATTTCCCGTCTTAGAGTCCTGTGTCTTCAGCCCAGGGACGTTCTTATTCTACATTGTAGTTTTTATGCTGACCCAGCAGATCGATTAACCCTAGATGCACATACAGTTAAAATAGGGGAGGAATGGAACAGATTGGCCACCTGTTACCTGAACATGTTTGTTAGATAGTAGGTGCTTCTAACGCACAAACCCCAAGGCTCCCTTATTACACAATTTGGCATTAATATTCAAGTTTTTTTTTTGTTTGTTTTGGTTTTTTTTGCGGTACGCGGGCCTCTCACTGCTGTGGCCTCTCCCGTTGTGGAGCACAGGCTCCGGACGCGCAGGCTTAGCGGCCATGGCTCACGGGCCCAGCAGCTCCGTGGCATGTGGGATCTTCCCAGACCGGGGCACGAACCTGTGTCCCCTGCATCGGCAGGCGGACTCTCAACCACTGTGCCACCAGGGAAGCCCTCAAGTTATTTTAAATTCAGATTTTCTTCAGACATTCCTAGTGATCTCCCCTTTTTTTATTCTTCCAAAGTCTTGTTCCTCTTCCCAACACCCACCTCTGAGTCCAGATGCATTTTTTTCCTTAAAAAAAAATTTTTTTTTTTGCAAGAGAGCTGCAAAAGAGTTGACACTTGGCATGTGGTGATTCAAAAAATACACTGTCCCTTCTCACCACCCCTGATGTCTTTGTCTGACAAAATCCATATGCTGTGTGATCACCATGGCAACTAAGTAGGATTGTAATTGTAACCCTGGAAAGCTAATTTTTTTCACTCAAATTCTGGCATACATTTAACCTGTCTGAAGTTTCAACAAACCATCTTTTAATGACAAGTGTTTTGAAAGGTCTAATTTAGTGTGTTTGTTTGAAGGGCCATTTCTTCCTTTTTTAAACTTAATAAACTAGCTCTAAAAGGGGGAGCCGCAGAAGCTGCAATACCTTCTGACCTTACCTTACAAAATTATACCTGATCATTTTATAGCAAGAGATTTGAACTGTGCGACTCCCTCTGAAGGGTACACAGACATCAGCATCCTCAGACCATGTAGTAAGAGTCAAATAAGGCTCTACCGAAATACAACTGTGGAGACAGAGGGTTCTTAAGGTCCAAGTTCCAAGCTCTTTTCTCCCAGCTGCCATTAAGGAAATGTTGCCTCCTCTGTGACCAATGACATGAGTATTCAGGCTTAGTAGCTATTAAATTGAAGTTTCTCATTTAATGAACTTTAGCTTAGGTTAAATATTCCTTCTATGCTTCTGGTTCCCAGTCACTTCTATAGTGGCAATTTTATTTTTCTAGACAGATGAAGTATTCCTTTTGGAAAATCATATGGTCTCAGTCATCAGATTCCCCTGGGATATGTGAGACATGAAGTGACTGATGGAAGTTTTAGAACCTAGTTCTGGCCCAGCCAAGAATTACAGGCATCACCAGCAAAGAGGCTGTGCTCTGGCCACCAGGAATTTCATGATGTTGAAGAAAAAACGCAGGAACGGAATTTAAAAGACTTGGATTCTAGTTCTGGCTCAAAAAGCTTCCAGTTGTGTGACCACAACTCAGTAACATAAAGTAGACAGCTTCACAGCATGAGCTGTGTGTACCCTCAAGTCCAGGCCTGCCCAGGTCTGCCTGAAGGATGTAAGGGTAATCGGACATGAACTGATCTGCCTGAGGGACAGAAACCTTCTAGGGAAGACCTCAACCTACAAGAAGGGAAAATGAGGCAGCCCAGCAGGGTCCAAAGAGCGAAGGGTCAGCAAGGGGGGAAGGGAAGTCTCGAACCCAGCACAGTGTATCCATTAGAGCACGTCCCCACTCCCACACATACAAATCCCTCCAACGCACCCTGGGTCCCCTGTCACAGTACACCGGACAGCAGAAACCGACCAGAAAAGCAAAACAAAGAAAAGAGCCTTTTTGCTAGAGTGACCACACCCCCTGGTTTGGCTGGGATCACCTGGCTTTACATGCCTGCTGTAGTGGCTAAACTTTCAGTCACTTCTCCTTTCACTGTCGAGTGTCCTGGTTTTGATAATGAACTATGTGGTCACATGCTTTGTGGTGATATCTCTGTAGGTTGAAGACGGCCAGGAGGTGGTGCCACTTTGTAGAGTGTGTAACCATATGGCACCTGGGGGTGGATTGAGGACCCCTCCCCGCCCAGGTGGCCGGTGATCCCCGAAACAGCGAGCTGAGTGAGAACTAGAGCAGTTACGACTGGGAGCACAGGGCAGGACTGTTCGGGGGCGGCGCCAGGAGCATCTCTACACTCAGCAGAACAGGAGCCGACGAGAAAGGCTGTGGCCGGATGAGGGGAGGGACTGAAAGGCCAGTGCCTGGGAGAACATGGACGGTGAGCCCTGCAAACCCCTAGATGTCATGGGCAACTGGGTGGAGGCAGAGAACCATGCTTTTGCTGTAGTAAGGTGGTAGGACTGTGGGCCACACCTGTCCTGGCTCAGGAGCCCTCACGCTTCTTCCATCAGGCCCCCCGGGGGACTGGAGAGGAACATACAATGTAGGATTAGTGTAGGAGCAATGGTGCGGGCTTCACATTGCTCTTGGTCTTTCAGACAACGCTCCCAGGGGTGGTCCTTCACCTGGACCAGACACCAAGCTCATTCCAGGCAGGAATCCCTTCTTGGGTACCAATTCCTGAGGGCCCCTCTGGTCCTTCTTCCCTCCCAGTCTCCTGCCCACAAACCGGGGGATAGCTCAGGTTTGGAAGAAACTATCCCCCTTTCCTCCTTCTGGTTTCTTCTCATCTAGACATTCTACCTAAGCTCAGGAATCCCTTTTCCCTCTGGCCTAAGATTTCATTCAACAAAGACTAGGAAAATGTGTAGACTGATTCTGGGCACACTCCCTACCGCATGGCTCCCCATGACTAGAACACAGAGCCAACTTTCTGTCTGAAAGGAGAAAAGAGAGATAGGAAATTATAAAAGAAAAATAACTTATGTTGGTTTTCTATTGCTGCTGTAACCAATTACCATCAACTAAAGGGCTTAAAACAATACGGATGTATCTCACAGATTTGTAGGTGAGGAGCCCTGATGGGTCCAGCTGGTTCCTCTGCTCAAGGTCTCATGAAAACAAAATCAAGGTGTCTGCCATTGTGGGCTCCTATCTGGAGGCCCTGGGCTTGGATGGGGGTGGGGAATCATGCTTTTAGGCTCATTCATGTTGTTGGCACAGATCAGTCCCACGTGGCTGCCCTTTCCTTCCTGGCTGTCAGCCCGATGTTCTTCTCAGCTTCTAGAGGCCACTGTGTTCCCTAGCTCATGGCCCCCTTCATCTTCGAAGCCAGCAGTAGTGGGTCAAGTCCTGCGCACATTTTGGCGCTCTTTCACTTCTTCTTCTGTTACATCTTTCTTTGCTTGCAAATAGAGAAAGTCCTCTGCTTTCAAGGGCTCAGTTGATTAGACTAGGCTCGTCCAATAATCCACGATAATCTCCCTGTTTTAAGGCCCATAACCTTAATGATATCTGCAAAGTCCCTTTTGTCATGTAACGTAACATAACATGGTGTGTCATCAGAGGGTGGAGGTCCTGGCATCCAAAATTCTGACTATCCACAAATTTAATATCTCAAAACAGTGGCCAGTCACACTACTATTGTTGTAGCACCTTTTCAACCCCAGTTAAAGGGAAAACCCTGAAGAAATAAGCAAGGAGATGTGAAATGAAAAGGTCCACATGCTGAGGTGGGGATCAGATGAGCATTGTGAAAGGTTTCAACAGAGAGACTGCTGTACCTTTGCAGGCAAAACTGGTGATATAGATCCATTTCCCTACAGCCCTTGTCCAAAACTTGCATAATCCCTGCAGAAGAGGCCACAGTGGGCCCCAGGCAGTTCCAGGGGCTACTGAGAGCAGTGTGAGCCTTGCATAGGGCACCTTAGAAGTCAGACCAAGCACACCAAGCTCTGTCCTCATTCCTGAAGGAACAGCCCAGCAAAAGAATGGAAGGACAGAGCCACAGGAATCAGAAGTCCACAGGACACCGGAGGGAAGGGGAGTCAGAATGGGAAGGAAGTTTATAAAAGTCTTTGACATCATTTTTTAGCAATATATATGTTTAAATGGCCAGGATTAGAGTGACTCTGAGCAGCTATGACACCTAATTAACCTTGATGACTTTCTAGCACTGAAAGGCCACTTTAACCTTACTGTTGGCTAATGACCTTGGCCTGTGTTTTCAGAAATCACTAACTGGCAGGACGGGGTGCCCTCAGCTGCCGTGATGGCACTGAACCAAGTGAGTTTGAGACTCAGATAGCCAGGAAACTCAGCACAATATCCATATTCTTTCACTTGAATTGAGTACATAAATTAGAAACTTGAAAGTGGAGGCCAATGTGTTCTCCGGACAGTTATTAAAATTACTTTTTCAGCATTCTCTCCGGCATTACCAAGTTGTTTTTGTTGGAAAGAAAGTAATTCATGTTTCAGATCTGCTGTCATTATAAAAGGAGTCACAGCTACAAGTCTAGACATTTATGATTATTTCACAAGGACTTGTCCTTATGAAATAATCATTGTTTTATGCCAGCTGTAGTTTATTGATCTGATATGTGCCTGAAATTATTTGGATAGGGGAAATAGGGCTTTCTTCTCTTTCCAGCCTACAGAGGAAGATTGTCCTAGACTCCTGCAAATATAGTAAGCACCTGATATTGGAAACACATTAGGGTTATAGTTTTCATTTATTAAAATCAGTTTAAAGTATGCTCCAAATTCAAAGTTTATACTCCCCTCCCTCTTCTTTATAAAGTAAAGAATTTTTCTACAATTGTCTCCAGTTGTTAGTAATTTTTGTTTCTGCACAATAAGAAGGGAGAAGGAAAAGGAGGAAGAGGGGGAGGAGGGGGAGAGAGGAGATGGGGAAAGGGAAGGGGGAGGAGGAGAGAAGCAGAAGGAGAAGACGTTCTTACAGTAACCTGGATTTTATTGATCTCTTATGAGCACATAACTCGTAGGAGGGAACACAGGGGTTAAAACATTTATGACCATGACTGTGGTGTCACCAGCTAGTGAAGACAAGCCTAGAGGAAAAATTCTTATGTTCTCTAGCCTCAGCTTTTAATGGTGCTTCCATGATTCATTGTCTTATAACCAAATAATTATGGGGGATAGTTCATGGCAGATGTCTTTGGCTATATATCATTTTTATATGCTCTAGGAATTCCTTCTTTCTATCTATTTTACAGATGAAAATGTTAAATGTAGCTTTCAGGTGCTAATGTACTATGTCTGTTAGCATTGATAGGAAGGTATGTCCTCTGTGACTCAATATTAACCTTTAATATTTATTTTATTGCTTATGCAAGGTAGTTCAGTGAACTCCATTTCCTGTCAGTGTATGTCAATGGTATTTTTCATTGCTTTGCCTTCCTAAAACTATCTGTCTGTTGAAGGACATGGTAGTCAGCCCTACTGGGGTATGGATATAAAAAAGAGTCCTGTATGAGAAACTGGTTTATCTTCAGTGCTTTCCGGAAACACTGTTATTTGCCAAAATTAGATTTGGGACATCCTTTTTGTCCTATGTGGGGTGTCTCTTCTTTTTGGTTAATTGCAGGAACAGAGCCCTAAAATGTTACCTTTTCAGTGACTCCCAGTGTGTCTCTAGAGATTTGTTACAGTATTGAATAAAAAGCCCTGCCCCAGTCCAGGTTGTAAAGATAGTTCCTATGTCATCTTTTAAAAGTTCTGTAATTCTGTGTTCCACTTTAAGTCTTCAGTCCACCTGAAATTGATTTGTGTTTATGGTGTGAGGTAAGGATCTAATTCCATTTTTTAAATGCCTAATTTTTTTAATTGAAAAGTCTTGCCCTGCCTGCTAGTCAGTTGCACCAGCTCTGAAATAAGTCAGATCTTGCAGATGTGTGCTCCCAGGCGCCCTATCTTAATAATACATTTCATAATAATCCCTGAGTTCTCATAAACTTAATTCCCTACTCTGTTTCTCATTTTAAAAACTATATTAACTCTTCTTGACCCTTTATTCCTGCATATACACGTTAGAATCTGCTTATTTTATTACACACACACACACATACACAGAGGGAATCCCTGTTAGAGATTGGATTCGAATTTTGATTGAAATTGAATTAATAGATCAGTTTGTTAAGAATTAGCCTCATAATGATTTTGAGTCATTCTGTCTCTGAACAGAATATATCTCTTGGTGGGGGGTAGGGGGGGTCTTTAAAATTTTTCAGTCAAATTTTAACATTTTCTACATAAAGTAGAAAAGCAGCTGGATTTATTTTGGGGAAATTTATATTTTTGATACTGTTATAAATAGTATCTTTTAAAATTAAATTCCCTGTTGTATAGAAGAAATGCAGTTGGTGTTTCTAGACTACTCTAAGGAACACAAGTTATCCAGAAAATTCACTAAACTTTCTTAATAGAAGTTAATGTGGGAAATTTGTGATGTTCTTAACTTAAAGGGAATATGTTTATGTATCCTATTGAGTATAGTCTTTAATTTTTTTTTTGGTAGCTAGACTTTCTTCCTCTGTCCTTATTTTGTCAAGCATTTGAATGTTACCCAGTTTTTTAAATGAAATTATTGAAATTACTATGTTATTTTTCTTCTTTGAGCTGCTAATGTGATAAAATATAGTAATAGATTGTTTTATGTTAAACTACCCTTGCACTCCTGAGATAAACACAACTTGGCCAGCTTTTATATTCTTTGCTGGATTCAGTTTGCAAAATATATTTAAGATTTTTGTGTCTGTTTTGTATTAACTAGGCTAGAAACTAAGCTGCTATAACAAAGACACCCAACATAGAGTAGCATGCATAAGATAGGCATTTACTTTTCTCACTGGTAATGGTCTAGAGTCAGTAAGTTGTTCATGGCTGGCAGGGCAGCTTTGTGTATTGAGTACTTGGCTTCCAAGTCCTATCACTTCTCAGCCAGTTAAAAGAGGGACAGAGAGTCCTGAACACAGTTCCTTTTTTTTTTTTTTTTTTTGTCCTTTTTAGAAATAAGTACTATTTTTTTTGTCCTTTTTAAAAATAAGTACTATTTTTTATTGCAGTATAGTTGATTTACAAAGTTATGTTAGTTTCAGGTGTACAGCAAAGTGATTCTGTTATACATATATATATATAATCTATTCTTTTTCAGATTCTTTTCCATTATAGGTTATTACAAGATATTGAATACAGTTCCCTGTCCTATCAGTAGGTCCTTTTGTTTATCTGTTTTATATATAGCAGTGTGTCTGGGTTAATCCCAAACTCCTAGTTTATGTCTGTGAGTCTGTTTTTGCTGAACAGCGTTCTTAAAAAGATGACCAGAAAATTGTCCTCCTCAGACCCATTCACATCTCATTCAGCCAAAGTTAATTCCATGACTATATACAGATGCAAGGGAAGCAGAAAAATATTTTCTCTGGCTGGGTAACCATGAGCCCAAGTTATATGGAGTTCCATGTGAATTTCTATTACTAAAATAAACAAAAGTAGGTGGATAGTTAACATTTTCCAATACATATGGTCATGAGAAAGAATGAACTATAATTTTCTTTTTTGTACAGTCCTGTCTCAGATTTTGACATCAAGATCATGTTAGTTTCTCCCCCCACTGCCCAAACAAGTGAGTTTGGTAAATATTCTCTGGTTTCCTGCTCTTCGGTATAATTTGGGTAAATTCATAACTTAAAAAAAATTGGTAGAACTTATAGGTAATAAATACCACCTGGTGTTTTCTTCCAGAAATAATTTTATTTAGTGACTCCAAATGTTCAATAGATATTGTACTATTTAGTCTTTCTATTTATTCTTGAGTGGATTTTTGGTGTAGTTTTAGAAGTAATGTGTCTATTAGCATAAAGTTATTAAAAATAAACTCTTGCTATACTTCTAATATTTTGCTGCATCTGAGTTTAATTCATCCTTTCTTTTGGATTACAACTTAATTATCTTTTCTCTTTCTCTTTTTTCTATTTGCTTCTAAAACAGTTTTGTAAATTTTATTTGCTGTTCAAGAATAACTTTTGTCTGTCTCAACCCTCTCTGTTGTGTGGTTTTTATTCTACTCGTCTGTTCTCATTTTCTTCCTTCTGTTTTGTTTGCTTTTATTCTGATGCTCTTGTACTGACTTCTCAAGATGGATGCTTAGTGCATTCATTAAGTATTACTTTAGCTGCATCCATATGTTTTGATAATTCAGTATCATCATTATAATTTTGTCCTAAATATTTTCTGATTTTTACCATTTCTTCCTGAGCCCTTGAGGACTCAGGCAAAATGCCTCTTGTGTAAGAAGAGGAAGTAAGAAAGTGTTCATATATCTGCTATTCATTTCAAAAAGAAACACAGGAAAGGTAAATCAACAATGTTTGATTTCAAAAAAGTTTTTAACCTATTAGTCGTAGTGGGAAGCAGAGAAGAAGAAATTTGGGAAATAGTGACATTTCTCCAAAAATACCTCTTTTTTAAAAAGTTTTACTTTTGGAAGCATGTTCATGTTCTACATATTCAAAAAAATAAAACTAAATCAACATCATTGGGAAGAGAGGAAAAACTAAAACTGAAAGCAAACTGAAACAAACCAACTTAATTGTATTTTAAATGAATTCCATAAGCACACTGAAAGAACATCAAAAAACTCTCAATTCAGGTAATTTCAGAACACAGTATTTAACTGTATACTCTTTGTCCTGGGCAAGGTTGTGGAACAAAAACTGCAAACACATCTGGAAATCTTTTTAGTTGAGTCTGTTTTTTTGTAGTGGCATAGATAAAACAGTTCTGAAACAATTTAGGTGTATGATAGGATCCAACAAGTGTGTGAATGTGTTCATGGGAGATAGGTCTGTCACTATAAAAGAAGGGACATGCAGATATGGAGTGAGACAGGGCAAGAGGAACTACATGGGGATGGATTGGAATGGAGCCACCAGTGCAAATTCATGATTTCTACCATATGCATACATATGGGTAATGCAGGTAGTATGTGTGTGATCATACATGTGTGCACATAGGTGTTTGTTTGCCTGGGTGTGTATGTATATGCAGATATTTCTAGCTCTAGTCACTGAAAAGTCACTGAAAAGAAGCAAAGACACTCCCATAGCTATGAGCACCCCTAGCACCCTGGTCTTAGGTTCTAATTCCATGCCTCACGAAAAGGAACCATGGATCTGCTGAGAAATGGCTGACTCCAGGTTTTCTTTAACTGAAAATATCTTTACTTGCCTTTGTTTTTGAAAGATGTTGTTACAAAACCTACCAATTTAGGTTGACATGTATCTTTCTTTCTGCACATTGAAGACATTCATTGTTGTTACTTTTCTGTTGTTAATTTTGAGAAGTGAATGCTCAATCAAATTGTTAATTTTTGTAGGTAATTTGATCCACCCCTCTTGTTTTTAACACATTATTTTTGTCTTTGGTGTTGTGCAATTTGCAACCATGTGTTAGGTTTGTTTATTTATAATATTCAATATAAAATGTATAAAACAGTAATTATACTATAAGTAGTATAAAACTGAGGCAGTTCTTAGCCATTAATTCTTCAAATGTTGCTTCTACCCCATTTTCTCTTCTCCCACTGGATTTGCAATAAGAAATATATTTGATCTTCTCACTCTGTTATCTACGCTACTTGACTTATCTTTCATACTTCCCATCTCTGTCTCCCTGTGTTTTGTTCTGGATAATTTTTCAAATCTAGATTCAAATTCACTAATTCTCTCTAAGCTGTATATAAAAACTCTTAGCAACTGAGTTTTTAATTCCAAAAGCACTTTATATAATTTCTGGAAGTTCTATTTTAGTTATTTTTCAAATGTTTGCTCCTTTAATTTGTCTCTCATTTTACTCATGTTTTCAAACTTGCTGGATTTTATATACATACTAAACATAATTATTTATATACTGTGCTTGACACATTACCTGAAAACTTTGCAAGTCTAATTTGACCGCCTTTCCTTTCTGAGCACTGTGCTCTTGGTGCTCTCCATTTTGTGGTTTTATTTTCTTTCAGTCTTACGAGGGAAAGGTAATTTCTGTTTCTCCCTTACACTGGGTATATAGGCCATTCAGATGCCTCCTTTTGTGGGATCTCACATTAGTGACCTTGGGTGGACTCTGGCTTTCATTGTCTCTTGCCCAGTATGCTTCATAAGATCATGAAAGCCAATGCTCAAGTTCATTCTGATGGCAAATGCCCTCCAAGCCAAGCTTGTCTTCAGTGTGTGACATATCTCTATAGCTTCCCGGTTTCACTAGGTTTTAGCCTTTCACTCATTAACTACTTTTAGTATTTTATTTAGAAATTTTTAGTTGTTTTCAGCAAGTGGGTCAATCAAGGTATTTGGTCCACTAGACTGCTGGAAACTTCTAGAAGTCCCCTGTACATATTTTAAACAACTTGATAAATTTCATATATTATTGCATTAAAAAATACTTAAAATGAAAAGCTAGAAAATCACTGACTTAGTCTAATATGCCCCTTGTCACTGAAGGAGAAATATAAAGAATCAATAGTAGCAATACCAGGGCTATCACTCACTTCTGACCCTGCTCTAGTGCTTTCTGTGGCTGGGGTGCTGGTAGAGGGGAAAGCAGTGGGATTTAATGCCCCTGTAGAGTGGAGTTTGTACATAATCTTTGTTGGGTACATAAAGACACTTTCTATTCTGTACAATCTTTACTACCTTGCAACACTCAGACCCAACTTTCATTCCAGGTGCATTCTTAAGACAAACCCTAAGTCTGAGAAATTCACCAAAAATTAGTGACACACACAGACACTTGGATTCTACCAATTATAATATTTAGTTAGACTGCTTTTTTGTTAAATAATATCTCCAGAGCGTTAAGTAATAGAAATAATTAAATAATATAACTTGAAAAATTTTCCATGCAATATTGTCTTTGCAAATGTGTGTTATCCATTGAATGGTCATGCTGTAGTTTGACCACTGGTTCATTTCTAGCACACTCATGTTGCTTCTAACTCTTTGCTCTTACAAACTGAGCCATCTTGAATGTTCCTATAGTTCGTCTTTACTTAATATCTTTAATCATCTGCATAGAATAAATTCCCAGAAGTTAAGTTGTGAGGTCAGAGGGCATGCATATTGATAAGGTCAATATATCCTGCCCCCATTGGCTTCTGGAGAAGTTGTGTCAATTTACCTTCCACCAGTGGCCCAAGGAACTTCAGGGATGGAGGTTGGCTTTTTAATGGTGACATATTTTGGTTACTTTCTAATAAAAAAATTATTGCACCAGATTTTGTAGCAGTCTCCTTCCCTAGTCTAAAATTGATAAAAGGTGTTCTACAGCACTCTCAATATTATGCCTACTTAAAGATCTTACATAATATAGGCTTCCATCCCCTTTCATTTATTTGCAAAAATTTAATATTGTAGTATTAATGCAGTTTCTTAAATTATTTTTTTTGACATCATTGGCTTTATTTTTTTTATACAGCAGGTTCCTATTAGTTATCAGTTTTATACATATTAGTGTATATATGTCAATCCCAGTCTCCCAATTCATCACACCACCACCCCCCCCACTTTCCCCCCTTGGTGTCCATACATTTGTTCTCTACATCTGTGTCTCTATTTCTGCCTTGCAAACTGGTTCATCTGTACCATTTTTCTAGATTCCACATATATGCGTTAATATACGATATTTGTTTTTCTCTTTCTGACTTACTTCACTCTGTATGACAGTCCCTAGGTCCAACCACATCTCTACAAATGACCCAATTTCGTTCTTTTTTATGGCTGAGTAATATCATATTGTATATACGTACCACATCTTCTTTATCCATTCATCTGTCAATGGACATTTAGGTTGCTTCAATGACCTGGCTATTGTAAATAGTGCCACAATGAACACCAGGATTGCTGGGTCATATGGTAATTCTATTTTTAGTTTTTTAAGGAACCTCCATACTGTTCTCCATAGTGGCTGTATCAATTTACATTCCCACCAGTAGTGCAAGAGGGTTCCCCTTTCTTCACACCCTCTCCAGCATTTGTTGTTTGTAGATTTTCTGATGATGCCCATTCTAACTGGTGTGAGGGGATACCTCATTGTAGTTTTGGTTTGCATTTCTCTAATAATTAGTGATGTTGAGCAGCTTTTCATGTGCCTCTTGGCCATCTGTATGTCTTCTTTGGAGAAAAGTCTATTTAGGTCTTCTGCCCATTTTTTGATTGGGTTGTTTGTTTTTTTAATATTGAGTTGCATGTGCTGTTTATATATTTTGGAGATTAATCCTTTGTTGATCATTTGCAAATATTTTCTCCCATTCTGAGGGTTGTCTTTTCATCTTGTTTATAGTTTCCTTTCTCCCATTCTGAGGGTTGTCTTTTCATCTTGTTTATAGTTTCCTTTGCTGTGCAAAAGCTTTTAAGTTTCATTAGGTCCCATTTGTTTATTTTTGTTGTTATTTCCATTACTCTAGGAGGTGGGTCAAAAAAGATCTTGCTGTGATTTATGTCAAAGAGTGTTCTTCCTATGTTTTCCTATAAGAGTTTTATAGTGTCCAGTCTTACATTTAGGTCTTTAATCCATTTTGAGTTTTATTTTTGTGTATGGTGTTAGGGAGTGTTCTGATTTCATTCTTTTACCTGTAGCTGTCCAGTTTTCCCAGCACCACTTATTGAGGAGGCTGTCTTCATTGTGTATCCTTGCCTCTTTTGTCATAGATTAGTTGACCATAGGTGCGTGGGTTTATCTCTGGGCTTTCTATCCTGTTTCATTGATCTATATTTCTGTTTTTGTGCCAGTACCACATTCTCTTGATTACTATAGCTTTGTAGTATACTCTGAAGTCAGGGAGGCTGATTCTTCCAGCTCCGTTTTTTTCCCTCAAGATTGCTTTGGCAATGCAGTTTCTTAAATTATTATTATTAAAAAAAAATTTTTTTTATTCAAACAGAAAGTCACAAAAATTATAATCATCCTCATCAGTTCACTCAGTCTTAAGTTGTTGACACATTTTTGGTTTGACAAAACCCCAACCATCACATGGCGACTAGTAGCCTGTGGCATTTTTATAATGAAGTAGAACTAAATAACATTGCTGCAACAAATGAACAGATGATTTTCCTATTGTTATCTCCTTGAGTTATTCTGCTTGTCCACAGACCCACTAGTGATTACTCATAGCGAGTCCCCTGTAACCAATGAGAATTAGTAAGGGATATGGCTTTTTTGACACACTCTGCTTGGATTTGGTCACATGGGAATCCAGCAATGTGATTTCTAGCAGATAACATTGAAAGACTGATCTTATAAACAGGCGGTTGGCTTCCTGGCATGGTTTTAAATTTGTTTTCACTTAATAGGACACAGGATTTTTGTTCATTAGATCTCTTGCTGTCCCTGGTTAAATCCTTCTGCCTTACTGTTCCTGCTTTTGACGTTACACTGTGCAGAATGGCATTTCTATATAAAAAGCTTTTGGCCAGGGGGCAAAATACCAGCTAGTACATATTTGAAATGGCTATTTCTTTCTCACTATGAATGGAACGGTATTTTAAGCACACATAACTCTCACAAGCTAACATCTGTCAATTGCACTGTGTACAACTTCATCAGCTCGGAATTGAAGCCCATTCATAACACTCCTGTTTGCAAACTTCTGTCATCAAGGCTGTTCAGGTTGTAAGTTCTATTGCAAAGAGAAGCAAGGGCTTTAATGCCAAAGAGCGGCTCCAATTTAAGTTAACACTTGAAAATTGCAAGGGAGTGGCAGTTGCTTGAAAGCCCTTTTTCTGAGTGAAAGTTGGGAAATTGGGATGTGGGGCTACTGACCTTATCACAACTTAACTTTTCTCAGACACTGATGGAGTCTTCTGGTGGTTCAGGTTGTTCATTTGGTTACAATGAAGGTCTTTCATAGAGCTTTTATGTTGATTTTCCTTGTGGATTTGGGCCTAATGGTATGAAGAATATTGAGTCTATACAGGGTCAATCCCATAAAAACTGAGTCGGAGAAAGGAGGCAGATAATTACTCTTAATTTGGTATGAAATTGCATACAGAATCCTATATATAAATGTGACCTGTGAAAATGAAGCAAAGAGAGAATTTATACACTGGGAGCAAGATTTTAGACAAATCTTGTCTGCATATTTATTTAGGTCCTCTTACCGTGTCATTTGTATAATGATATGTTTTTATTGTAGAATTAACAGCCTATACATTTTTTGTTGTTGTCCTTTGGAAGTAATTAAATAGTTATTTTCAACCAAGGTTATAGAATTGATTTAAGTAATGCCTAAGAATTAGAGCAATGGGTAAGAATCACCTGGGGGAATTGTTTAAAATGCAGATTTGGAGGGCGGTGTTCCCGCATGATTCTAATCGTTATACCATGAATGGAACCTAGGAGTCTACCTTTCTAACAAGCATCCCAAGAAATTCTGATTTTGGTGATCCCCAGAAAAACACTATTAAAAAATACGATTTTAAAAAAAGATAAAACTTAAAAGAATAAAACTCAGTTTTACAAAATATATAAATGGGAATCTTGTTTTCCTGTATAATTTATTTTAGTAATAAAGGGATGTGACTACAGTCCTGATACCTTAAGAAGTAAGACAGATAAACTATGTGTGCACATTGGGGGACCGGGGCTCCTTGAAGGCCACCTCTGCCTGGGATTCAGAGGTGACCTTACTAAGTCACTGTCCTGCTTTTGTCTCTCTTTCCTCCCCTCCAAAAAGCAAGCAGAACCTTTCTTCCGCCTGGACATGCTGAATATAAAGCAAAACGATCTTGAGGCTGATTTCTCAATCCAAACTGGTGTCGTTATATCCAACACTTGGATAATGCTTAATTCTTTCCAAACTGTTGAATTTAATAGACCATAATCACAATTGTACAAGCTTTAAAGTCAGACCCTAAACTAGATCATTGTAGCCTCTCAGAAGCTTTGAAGGGTAATGCAGGGTCACAGTCACATTACGTATAAACCAACCCTGAAAGATATCACCTTAAATGTTGCAAGAAAAAGAAATCTCACAGCTTCCCTTGGCAGTTTTGTGTTCCAGGGC
This sequence comes from Monodon monoceros, assembly GCF_005190385.1. Classification (NCBI taxonomy): domain Eukaryota; kingdom Metazoa; phylum Chordata; class Mammalia; order Artiodactyla; family Monodontidae; genus Monodon; species Monodon monoceros. The sequence continues at coordinate 71,527,307 of NW_021703771.1, forward strand.
TTGAAATCTTTCAACAGAAATCTTTCAGAGTTCTTAATCCAAGTTGTCTGTGCCACATCTGGCCTGTTCTTGAGAGAAAGGGAAAAACTGCTCGCCACAGCTCACACACTTTTTCCACACACTGAAAAATGTTAAGCTTTTTCTTGTTCTTATTGTTGTTTTAATGCAAAATATGAAGGCAGTTCCTTTGGCCTTTTCATAGGAAGCCTCAAGAAGCTATCTATAGGCAGCGACAAAGTATAAACTCCATCTATATTTTGTCCCTGCTTGTTTTCATTCAAGGCTCTTAAGTGTAATTTGAGGATGACGATGACTGTTGAATGTAGAATCTTTCCTGAAACTTTCTTTCTGTAGTTGAGTAAATGTTCTTGGAGGCCTTTCAAAAACATCTACTAAGTTGATCAGGAAATTGTCTTCATTAGTCTAATAGTGTGACCTCAGCAAGTCAATTTTATCTCCCTGGCTCTCAGTTTTCCCCAAATGAGGGACTTGAGGTAGGTTGTCTTGACTGTTTCGTTACAAAATCTTGAAGTTGTTTATTGTAGAAATAGGATGGAGTTATCTCAGAGTAATTTTGTGGCCATAAAGGACTCCTTTTTTTGGTAAGTGCAATGTTGGTTCCTTGCCCTTTTTGATTTTTTTTGTTTGGTTTGGTTTTTTGGCCATGCAGCATGTGGGATCTTAGTTCCCTGACCAGGGATCAAACCTGTGCCCCCTGCAGTGGAAGTGCAGAGTCTTAACCACGGGACCACCAGGGAAGTCCCATGTTTCTTCTAACATAATCTCTCTTCTGCTGATGAGGATCATCTCTTGTGAAAGAAAGGAAAGAAGGAGGGGAGGGAGGGAGCGTAGAAGGGAAAGGATAGCAGAAGAAACAGAAGGGAGGAGTGGAAAGAAGGAAAGAAAATAGTAGCCAGCAGTAAAGCTAGTGGTCATAGATATCACAAATAAACAGGTGAAATTTCTGCCTGTTTGATGCCTGAGCATATCCTGTACCTGAGGGCAGATTGACGTCCTAGGACTGTTTCCTAGAATTTATATATATATATATATATATATACACACACAAAATATATATAATTTATACATACACAACATTAGGAGAAATATATATATATATATATAATTGAGTCTAAATAAAACAAAAGGCCTTGTCCACCAGATTCTTCATGGTTTGTGGGACCTCACTCTCTGCTCCAGGTCCTTCTAAGACAAGGTACTTGATGGATCTATGCTATTTCTTTTGATGCTCCTTTATTCAGCATCCATTTTTATTCATCGATTTAAATTTCACAAATGGCATGAATAGCCTGCTAAGATTTTTCTTCATACCTTTCATCTTTTTCAAATGGAGAAACCTGGAGGTTTTACTGGAGGCTGTACCGCAGGACCACCCTGTGTGCGGAGATCTCATTGTGGCCCTTGAAGAATGTATTGGCCTAAACCTTTTTGATGTTCCTGTGATTTTAAAAGATACTTAGGTTACATCACTCCCTGTCACAGAATGAGCAACTTCTAATCCATACGGTCATCATGGCCCAGTAGACACCATTTCTCCAGAAATAGTAGGAGAACTAAAGATGGCGTGGATGGGAATGTCTGCAGATGCACACAAATATACCATTTTCTACTCACACTGTAAAGGGTTACTCTGGGCTTTGCTTTCTAACTCCAGGATACTGAAAACTGATTCCAAAGGAAAGTTAACTCTAGTATCAAATCAGTTGAAACTGATTCCTCGAGTGATCTGACAATTCATATCCCCTGCCATCAGACGATCTAGATAATTGAGAATTCTTGACAGTGTATCTCTAGAAGCAGTGCATGAATTAAAGTGCTGATGGACCAGCATGGGACCCCCTGCTTCTCACCAGGGAAGGTGCACCCCTTGCTGTGTCTGGACCACTGCAGACCCATATGAGTATCTTCTCCAAGACACTTGGGCATTGACTATTGGACCTAATACCCTGAGGACTCATCCGAGCCATACGGTGAGGGAAAACAAATTAGGAACCATGTAGTCTTAGGTAGCTTTGCATGATCTTTCTATAGCCAACGTTAGAAGCCAAAAAGAACCTCCAAGAAATGTATGCCCTTAATGGGTTAAAAAGTGTTTCTTTTCTAGTCTTACTAGCTTATTCCTCTTCTAGTTCCTGAAACCTCCTTTACTTCCTGAAACCCAGTGCTGCTGTGATTTGTCGTCAAAGGGTTGTATTTGTGTCCACATGCCTGTTTTACTGCAACCTGACAAAACAGGTTCTAGTAAGAGCTCAAGAGCTGGTTATTGTAAAGTTTCTTGTTTCAGCAAGAAGTACACAATAAGAATTTTAGGCTTGAGGTTGTACACAGACCCTTAATTGTTATTATTATTATTTAGTCCAGATTTTTTCCCCTGGTAACCTGTATCTTTGAATATTCTCTGTGGGGTATGTAGAAAAGAAAGGTTAGCACTCTTGTTGGAACTTTATGAAAGCAAGAGCTATAAATCACCTACAAAAATATACAGCCAGCTTCCGGAATGTTATGTCAAGACAATATGTCTAAAATTTCACTGTTGTTTAAGGATTTAGCCAGACAACTTTTATTCACTTTAATGAATGTAACTGCCTACTCACCACTGTGGAAAATTCAGGGTTCGAGAGTGTGAAATGCTGCATTGATTATGCAGAACCTCAGTCAAAGCTATGCTTTTTTTTCCTACATATTTTATGACGTTATTTTGTCTAGACATCTATGTCCTTGTTGCCCTCAGTTATAGCATTTATTGCCAAATCGCTTTAATCAGCTATCTCCTTCATTCAAAACTCTGTGCCCAAAAGAGCTTAAAAGGATGCAGACTGTCCATCTTTTCTCTTTCAGACTGTTGAAGACACAGGCAAGTATGAATAAAGTAAACAGTGTTTCTTAAACTGCACATCATGTGTCTTGATTAAAATATTCAATACATATGGGGATCCCTGTAACCTTTCCAGTCATCACCTCAGAGCCCAGTCATGAAAACTTAGCCAACTACATCACACAGAGCATTTCTACTTAGCCCCAAATATTATAGAGGTAAACTTAGGCTTCCTCTACCATTTGTATTCTCTGTGTTGTCAGACAAAAGTAAGACAGCTAAATATATTTTTGGGTTCCAATTTAGGAAAAGTTTGGGGATATCAATTATTACTCTTACCACTATAATCAGTCTTCCTTTTAAGAAATTATGTTTTAAATATAATTTCAAATAAATTCTCTAACTTAAAAAATTATTTTATGAATACTGTCTTCTTAAAATTAAATATGGTGATTGTCAATAATGTTAGATCCTTGATACTTTTGTGAGTAGACTGGCTACAACTGTGGAAATCATGATGATTCTAATTCTGGCTCTAGTTTAACAGGAAGTCAATCAAGATTACTAATTTAATGCCTTTTATGCATCATAGTTACTAAAATAGTGTCCATTATTTTAGCTATATATATTATAAATAAGCTATATATTATGTTAGCAATATATACATATATAGAGAGAGCGCTATATTTAGTATCCATTATTACGTTGTGTTCATAACCACATTTCTAATTCACTAAGCATTCAGCCTAGTTGACTTTTTTCCTCTTTTTAAATGAACTGCTTGGGTTAGAGGCTCTCTGAGGTCCATTTCAGCCCTAAAATTTTATGATTTTGTGTTCTATGAGATAAACTGGCCATCTCGTCTTTTATATGATCCCAACTGCTAACTCAGATGTAACCTTTCCCTCATTCCCAATCGGAAACATTGAAAATATTTTATAGATGGATCAACTTTTTTAAATCTAGTGAAAGGAAGAGAAGAAGAAGAAATCAACTCAAATTCAGCAGAAGAGAATGGCATTTAAAAGACATTCCCAACTTGAAGAGATTTGAGACATCTTCAAATAGCTCCTATGAAGTTATTTGTTGTGGAAACTCCTGGAATGAGGCTATCTAATTTTAAATGGTTCAAGATGAAGTTTCATCTAGTTTGGTCTAGAAAGTAAAAGTCTGTATTATATCAAATCACCTGGTCTGACCTAGGCAATCTTGTGGAATATAATGATTCCAATAAAATTATTCAATTATTCAATTATTGAATATTATTCAATTATTTAATTATTGAATATCCAATATTTTATTGGAATATAATGATTCCAATAAAATTATTCAATTATTTAATCCAATAAAATTATTATAATTTCCAATAAAATTATGAAATGCTTATGGAAACTGGTTTTTTTTTTAACACTTTTATTGATATGAATACTGTGCCAGCTCATTCATTTGGCCATTCTTTCTAAGAGATACTCACCATCAGCATCTATAAATGGATTAAATCAAGTTATTATATTGGGTTGACCAAAACGTTCATTCAAGTTTTTCCATTTAAAAAAAATGGAAACGGGTTTTTCTTATGCAAAAACCCGAACAAACATTTTGGCCAACCCAGTCATAAGAATAGCTAATCTAAGAGTGTGCCAGGCACTGTTCAGAAATTCTGACAATGGTTCTAAGCTGGGTACTATTATCCTTCCCATGAAAAGGAAGGGAACAGTATGTGTAATGAAGGGAAAAGCAGCTGTGCCCTCCACCATTATCATAGGAAGGTCTTTATTTATTTATTTTTTTGAAGTATAGCTGATTTAAAATATTATATTAGTTTCAGGTATGCAACATAATGATTTAATATTTTTATAGATTACACTCCATTTAAAGTTATTACAGGGAGTTCCCTGGTGGCCTAGTGGTTAGTATTCAGGGCTTTCACTGCTGTGGCCTGGGTTCAGTCCCTGGTCAGGGAACTGAGATCCCACAAGCTGTGCGGCGCAGCCAAAAATAAATAAATTAATTAATAATAAAATACAAAATAATGGCTATATTTCCTTGTGCTGTACAATACGTCCTTGTTGCTTATTTATTTTATACATAGTAGTTTGTGCCTCTTAATCCCATATCCCTAATGTGCCCCTCCCCCATTCCCTCTCCCCACTGGTAACCACTAGTTTGTTCTCTATTTCTGTGAGTTTGTTGCTGTTGTGTTGTATACATTTGTTTTCTTTTTCAGATTTTACATATAAGTGATAACATAGCATATTTGCTTTCTCTGTCTGACTTATTTCACTAAGCATAATACTTGCTAGGTCCATCCACATTGTTACAAATAACAGAGTTTCATTTGTTTTTATGGCTGAGTAGTATTCCAGTTTATATATATACTACATCTTCTCTATCCATTCATCTGTTGAGGACACTTGGGTTGCTTCCATATCTTGGCTATTGTAAACAGTGCCTCTGTGAATGTTGGGGTGCATGTACCTTTTCAAATTTGTGCTTTCATTTCCTTTGAATATATCTGCAGGAGTGGAATTGCAGGGTCATATTGTAATTCTATTTTTAGTTTTTTGAGGACCCTCCATACAGTTTTCCATAGTGGCTGCACCAATTTACACTCTTACAAACAGTATTCTAGGGTTCCCTTTTTTCCATATCCTTGTCAACATTTGTTATTTGTAGACCTTTTGATGATAGCTGTTTTAACAGGTGTGAGGTGATATCTCACTGTGGTTTTGATTTACATTTCTCTGATGATTAGCAATGTTGAGGATTTATTCATGTGCCTGTTGGCCATCTGCATGTTTTCTTTGAAAAAGAATTGTTCCTTAGTTCCTTTATTCATTTATTCATTTTTTTTCTTACTTTTTAGCACTGACTGGTAGAGCTACCCTCTAATTCCTCATTGGTTACTTCCTAGAATCACTCTTCATTCTAGTACCTGATCCTCCCAGGAAAACGGAGCTGTACCAACACAAAGCCTGGGATTATTACCACAAGTCCTCTTTTCCTCAGTACAGAGTGTCTGGGACATCCTCACGTGTATTTTACAGAATTCCCCTTTGCAGTTTCCTAGCTGGAGATCCCATATGAAGTGAAAGAAGAAACTAATTTCCTCCTCAGATTTCTGTGCTCCTGGGAAACTTTATCTTGCACCATTTTTTAATTAGACAGCCCTAAGCCAGGAATTTCTGAAATTCTGCTTCTTGATGTAGCTGACTCTGTTTGGGGCACACAGAGATGGTCACAGAGCATAACAGTTCTGTTGACCTGTTTAAGCCCTGGACAGTTCTACTGACATGTTTAAGCCCTGGTGATTTCCTTGTTGCCGGGTCCTTCCTAAGTGGACAGCAGTCATACTAAAGGCGAGTTTAGTGTGGAGGCAAGTATCCATGAGCGACAGGTCCAAGGCTATCAAATTACTAATTTTTCTGCCACCTAAGGTGAACCTGAAGCCTAGACCAAAAGAAAGCCTATTTTCTTAGTTCTTTACATGATTTATAACATCCTTCTTCCTTACCACCCCCAACTTGTTATCCTTTTTTTCTGGAACAGAATTAAATAATGGATACCATATTATAGGCATTTCCATAAGGTTAAGATGATGTAACCTGTTTAACAAGTATTTCATTAGGGAGAATAAAAAAGGTAAACTGAGAAATTCCAGTAAAAGTTTGTTATATAATTTTAAATGCTTTAGAATAACGTCACAATATTCTGCTTAAAAAAGATCCGTCCTGGGCTTCCCTGGTGACGCAGTGGTTGTGAGTCCGCCTGCCGATGCAGGGGACGCGGGTTCGTGCCCCGGTCCGGGAGGATCCCACGTGCCGCGGAGCGGCTGGGCCCGTGAGCCATGGCCGCTGGGCCTGCGCTTCTGGAGCCTGCGCGTCCGGAGCCTGTGCTCCTCGGTGGGAGAGGCCGCAGCGGTGAGAGGCCCGCGTACCAAAAAAAAAAAAAGATCCGTCCTTTGTGGAAGATGTTATTAGTGAAGTCCTTGAAGCAAGTGGTGGAAAATGACTTTTTCATTACTTCAAAGGCAATATTAAAGGACCATGAAATTCAAAGCTCCTATTTTATCACAGATATTTTTATGTCAGGATTTAAACATTTTCCTTCTCGGCATTATTCTAACAAATGTAGTTTTATAAGAAAGAATTGTTATAACTGGCTTGGATCATAGGAGGATTATTAAATGATAGGCATCAATTAAACTGATATTTAAATTGAGGATATTCATATCAGATAAGAGGAAAGTATGATTATAATTAAATGCAGAAAATGTATAATCTGCTTTGGGAGTACGCTTTAAACCATGTGATTATTTGTTGGAATATAAACTGTCACAAAAATTCTTCTGCCTATTTCCCCCTTGCTCACTGTCACTAAGCATAAATAAAATGTTTCATACATATTTTCCCTAATCTTAATATGATTATGGGTGTGCTTTATGTAGATGATCATGTTGAGGCTGTATCACTGAGGAATAAAAAGAAGTTGCAAATGATAACCCAGGATCACTCTTGTGAATGCAGAGTTGTCAACGCACTTGAATTCCCCAGAGTTAACCTTTTGGTTCCTGGGGTTTTGACATGAGTTATTATCATAGCATTGGCACTAATATAATAATACAATCATAAAGTGCTTGCTAAGGATTTAGGGACTTAGCAGTTGTGTGTATTCATTGCTTTTATGGATATTTTAAAAAGTATAAAACCTGTTAAATAGCAACATTCGTAAGTTTAAAGTATTATTTTCTTACCTACTGGAGATCAGAGAAGCTCAAAAAAATCAGATTCACAAATTTCAATATTAAAACTTTCTTAAACAAAAATACTCACTAAGACCACAAAGGGATTATTTCATCATTTTCATACATCTTTTCACTTGGAAACTCTTGAAAATAGGAGAGTTCTTCATTTACACGTGTCTCTGTGTCTGTTCATCTACATCTAAAACATGAGCAGATGCCATTTGGGTTTTTTTTGGTTTTTTTGGTTTTTTCCTATTTCTGTAATCTGGTTCTTAATGGCTGTGTCTCCAGGCATTGACAAGCAGCCAGGTACTGTCCATTGGGGCTGACCCTCCTCTAGCTCTACATGATAAGAAGCCATTGGCCTACATTTATAAAGGGAGTCCCATCCTTCATACCAGAGTTACTGCCCAGAGGTAGTTACGTGATCCAACTTTATCCAATTCGAGTGAAACTCTGGGTTTTTGTTTAATGATAAAGAGAGGAATCTGCCCACTACCCCTCCAGTCTCACTGAACAAGGTCTGGAGAGAAAAGTATATATGTTGAATTCTAACTGCAGTCACCTTATCAAGGGAAGCCGACCTGCAGATGAAGCTAGTCCATAAAATATGGAAGAGCAGGAAGAACCTGTGGAAAATGGAACTAAACCTCTAACTGAACTGCACCCAAAGGCCCACCTCTTCACTCTCAGTTACATGAGCCAATGAATTCCTTCACGATTTAAGCTAAATTGTAATGATGTTCTGTTATGTTTTGTAACCAAAAGGCATCCTACCAGGTACAGAATTTGGTGCTAAGAGCAGTATTTTGCTCATCACAGATCCCAAAATATTGAACTAACTGTATCTAGGCAAGCAGAGCAATTTTTCTATGGTTGGAAGTTGACAAATCTTATTATATAGTCACAAAATAACTAGTTAAATGATTTCCTGCTGTACCTTACAATAGATTTCAAGTGCTAGCCAAGATTGTACTGTTCAGTGATTTAGTAGGAAAATTTTCAGCTTGCACTAAAGTCCTTCGAGAGAGACAAGATTGGCCTGAAACTAATCAATCTGAAAGAAAAGAAAAAATGTAATATGGCTTTTCTAAGAGAAGCCCTCTCTACAAGTGACTTTCCTTCCTAAATGGGTAAAAGTCTGGTTATCTGGAGACTGACTGGTTGAAAAATCAAATTCTCTGCCCCAAGATTAGGTCAGTTGGAGCAAAAGCAGGAGACAGGGGCTATAACAGGAGGTAAAGCTATATCTGGGGAGAACCTAATCCTTACTCCTCTCCCAGTAACTGGAATTCCCCCAAGAAACCCCAAGCCAAGGGTTAGACTCTTGTTCATCCCTAGGGTAATCTCCAGGCTCTTATAATCTCATAGCTAGACCCCCAAAGTGATGCGGGCCGGGAAAAAGAATTCTCCCCAATGTCCATCTTTGGCATAACTCTACAAAACAAAGGATAGGGAAGACGGTCCTGAACAATAGGACTAAGGTCAGCAAGATTGGCCAACTAAATCGTTCACTCCTCATGCAAGGCAGGGACCACTCTGTGTTCTATCCAGCTGGATATGAAATGCGCTATGGACGAATGACCACTCCATGTTGCTTCCTATTCTCCTTTTTATACATAAAATTTGTATAGTAGCTTACCATCCTCTCTCCACCATTGTATGTTGGAGGAGGGCAAGTGATGGTAACTTATCATTTGTCAACTTGTGACCGACCTTTGAGAGTTATATCGGAATTTGATTTAAAAATAATAAAAGGGCTTCACCTAGAAATCCTGCACTTGAGTTGCTAGTAACTGGAAGAGACTTGATCATCTCCCTTTAAACTAGTGGTACTCAACTTTGGTTGCTATGCAGAACCACCTGGGAATTTTTTTAAAATTCCGATGACCAGATTTCACCCAGATGAATTAAATTAGAATCTCTGGGGGAGGGACCCAGATGTTAAGTGATCTCTGCATGCAGCCTAGGAGAACCACTGCTTCCATTTAGGGGTGGGGACTGGGGGAACTTGGATATAGGGAGCAGGGTGTGTGTGGTTGTTGGTTTTGCAAAGATTGCATTGGATCTCTGTGCTTATTCCTCAAGTCATTTCACTCCTCTCCTTTTGGGTACCAGCCATGCTCTCGATTGACCCCGGCCTAACTTTAGCGGATCATAGGAATACATGGGTCTTACTGCAGGTATTGATTCAGGAGAAGACACTTGACCTAATATGTCCCAATTAGAGTAAAGCTCTGGAATTTTGCTTTTTGGTCAGGAAAGACAAAATATGAAGGAAGAGTATGAATATTGATTGTTTCTGGACAAAATTAACTCCCAGAGAATACGAGACCTTGGATAACTGCAGGAAAAGGGTGTTAAGAGCCCAGAATATACCATAGCTGAAACCTACCCAACCTCTGAATGGAGCCAGCAAATTCATTCTGTTGGTTAGGACAGTGGGAATTAGGTTTTCTCTTGCATGTAACTGAAAGCATTCTAACTGATAGGCCCTTTAGTGGACATAGTCAGTGCTCTACCAAGATTCCCCTGGATTCCTTTTTCTATTTTTCCCCCATTTCTTCTGCTTCCAGTGGTCTGTACCTATGACACTCCTCTGAGGACGACTTTCAGGCCACTAGAGATGCTTTGCTTGTTTGCTCAGAGCTAGAAGTACCTTCACATCCTCCCTAGAGCAGACCTTAGCCAGTACTGCTCTGTGGGATATGTACCTTTGCTGTGCTTCTTCCATTCCTTATCCGACATATGTACCTTTGCTGTGCTTCTTCCATTCCTCATCCGACATAACCAACATGCTTCCCAGTTTCTCCTGGGAGCAATTCCTTCAAAAAATGACTTGAGCACAAATCCTTACTTGGAGTCTTCCTCTGAAAAACCCAAACTAAGGCACATGCTGAGTTCTATGTGCCAAGTTTTATGTGGAGCACGTAGAGTGGGATTGATAAATGTAACTAACTGGTTCAACAGCCGATAGCCTTCTCTACAAATATTATCTCTTATTTTACAAGTCAAATGAAATACCAAAACATATTTAGCAGTAAGACACATGACAGAATCAAATTTTAGAGTGAAGTCCAAAGAGGTGATCTAACAAACCTGTCATGTTACATGTAAAGCAATTGAAGTCTAGTGAGGTCACATGATTGCAAGCCTCTTGACCACTTAGTGGCAAGGCCAGTGCTTGAAGTCAGTGCTTTTTTGGTGCCATAGGCAACTTGTCTATTGCTGCACCTAACTTGATTTCAAGCCTCTTATTCAAATCACATTTTCTGTGTTTAAAGACAAATTCTTTACTCTTCTTGTACGCCGAGGGGTGTTCCAATAGCTCAATTGTTAAAGCTGAATACTATCTGTAAGAATATGATAAGCATAAGTAAGTGATTCTTAAACATATGAACCATGGAGTTAGGTAATTCCTGAGCCACAGAATAGACTAGAACAGGAAGAAATGTGACTCAAGAAGGTAAAGGTCATAGACCATGTTCTTAACTTATTCTGGAAACATAGTAGATACTCAAATATTTGCTGAATAAAGCATAGTGAAGTTCACAAGGACATAGGGAAGAGAGGTTCTAATGTCAATGGTAGAGAAGAGGTAGGCACACCTGAATGAAATTGGAACAGAGAAAATAGGCCTTATGTAGAAGAGATGAAGGACTTTGTTACTCTCCTCCTGCCCTTCTTCTTAGATCTAGAACTCAGGAAGTTGAAGAGCCTCAAGTTTGTTTCTGGGTGGTACATCTGTCATAAAGAGATTGATATTTCAGATATTTACCCTGTTTATGTGTGTGTGTATGTGTGCGTGTTTAGTGTGTAGCTTTTCGTTATTCTACAGTTCTAATACGGTCTAGGTAAAGGTCTGAACTGAGCCATAATGCATTAAAGAAGGTACTATGGTACTACTGACCTCTCCTGCACTAGCATTTTAGATGAGATGCAGCGTTTCACACCTGGAAATCAGCAGAAAGTGACAAGATTTTTCAAGGAGAGACAATCAAGGCACTGGTAAATTTTGGACCTAACAATTGGGACCATGGTCTCCACTGCCCTTGGTCTTTACCACATGGAGAGTATCTCTCCGCTGTCATCTTAGAGGCCTTGGATTGTGTTTTGTTAATAATCACACTGATTTTCCTTACATAAACCCAGAAACATTTTTAGTTAAAATAACAGATAATGCCTTAGTTTAGTATAGACATTTAGAAAGTACTTTATAGTAATCTCAAAGACTTTGCTAATCAAGTTAGTATAGGCTTGGATAAGGTTTCTATCCTGTCTCAAACAAAGATAATCCAAAGCATATCTCTTCATGTAGGATAATCTGAGTAAAATTCTGATCTAAAAAGAAAAGGAGAGAGAAATATTTATACACATATACGGATTGTTAAAGGTTACATAGATAGGAGCTTTAAATGAAATTCCAGAAATGTCAGCTTTCTTTTTGTTGTTTGACTAAGAAGATAAAATTGCACTGTTGATAGCATTCTAAAATTCTCTCTATAGTCCTGACCACATACTAAAAGAAAAAAAAAAGATCAAGAGGAATTGGGAAAGCTTGCCATGAAATTAAGCTTTGTTAAGTCACCTATTATATTCCAGTTACCCTTTTACCTGATTTCGATCTTATCTCAGGTAATCTTCAAAACTACCTCCTAAAAAAAAAAAAACAACTACCTCCTAAACAATATCTTATATATGAAAGAAAACACTTCTACAGTAAAGTAAAATAAACTTGCACAAGGTAGTAAAAATGGATTTAAAGCCATGTTAGTCAAGTCCAAAGTTACAGTAAAAAAATGAATAAGCAAGCAGTGCTAACAAATTGGAAAATTCAATGAATAATGAAATATCTTTTTTTTTTTTTGCGGTACGTGGGCCTCTCACTGTTGTGGCCTCTCCCGTTGCGGAGCACTGGCTCCGGACGTGCAGGCTCAGCGGCCATGGCTCACGGGCCCAGCCGCTCCGCGGCATGTGGGATCTATCCGGACCGTGGCACGAACCCGCGTGCCCTGCATCAGCAGGCGGACTCTCAGCCACTGCTCCAGCAGGGAAGCCCTGAAATATCTTTTTGAAAAACTTTTTATAAAGGTAATCATTATTTGGAGGAAAATAAAATCTAACTTTTGCATTTTGTTATATACTTAGAGGTGAAGGTGATGCCTTGAAAGCAAAGTACCTAATGCATGATCATTCAAGCTGGAAGGGCTGATGGTTTGCTGTAGGATTAACCAGCACGTGTTGTTAGGTGTTCCTAGGCCAACGGATGTACATAAAGATGCAAGACATTTGGGAGCCTGGGCCAAGGTCTGGTATTTATGGAGTAGGCTCTGTAAATTGACAAAATGTGCCCTTGAAAGTTGATTAAAGTGAAATTTTCTTTATGAACTCCATTTTTCCATTGACTCTTATTTGAAAACAAGAGTTATATTCAGTTAATCACCAAATATTTGTTGAGTGTTCATTCAAGGCACACTTTTCATTAGGTTTTACAAAATAGAGATAGGCAAGAAAAACAGCAATCAGACTAGCAACCTGAAGAAAAGAGATCTGGCTTTATTTGGTGACAGAGTCATTTTAGCCTCTTTTCACAACCGTTTCTAGTTCTTCTTTCTAAACTACACAAACTCAAACCTTAGCTCATCATCCCTCTTCCTAATCCCCACCTCAGGTCATTTAGATTTAACACCAAGCAGAGCCTATTCACTGCCAGAGGCAAAGTATGAGAAAGTCAAGATGCTAAGACTATTTGTTAACATTTATTTATCACTTACTATGTGCTGGGAAATGCCCTAAGGTTTTAAGATGTATTAATTGACTAAATCCTAATAAACAACCCTGTTGGTGGCTATTTTCATTATTCCTCATCTATCTATGAAGAAACTAAGACACTATGATACTATTATGAAGGAATAGGTATATGAGACAAGAATTAATAAAGATAGGTGGGGCAAAGATAGAGGTAAATTTTTAGATGGAAAGGAGAAATTGAAAGGATTATCTTTGTCTTCTCCATAAAATAGGAGGCAATAGGAGAAGGTGATGAAAGGGAACTAAAACTTGAATGTTATTAGAGCTTGGCACACTGATATTAGACACTTTACATAAAGCATTTACCTACTGCTTACTATAACCCTTCCAGGAAGGTAAATTACTCCCATTTGACCAAAAAAAAAAAGCATCTGAGGATTTGAGAAGTTAAGTTGTTTACCAAAGGCCACACAGTCTAGGAACTCAACATTGTCTGCCACCAAATCTTGGTTCTTTCCCCTGTGCCATGTTACTTCTCAATTCTCAAATTGGTGGGAATGAGCTTGGGAAATTAAGAACAGCACACGTCTGGAATAGTCACTGGGAGAAATGAAACTCACAGCCAGACAGCAGTAAACAAAGAATTGCCCCGTCTGTCTGAGGATTTGAGATTGCAAAGTGTGATATTAAAATGGAGTCAGTCTGGGTGATTAATTGACTCCTGATAGGAAGGCAGTGTGCATGGCATGCAGTTTGGAACCGCTGGAGATACAGAAGTAAATAGACTGGTCCAACCACCACTTATAACACTGGTGTCCACGAACACCTAGAATACAAGGCAAGAAATTATATTTGATAAGTGCCATGAGAGAGGAATAGAGAATGTCATACTTCATTAACTCTAATTCAAAAATTTCACATTTTAACACCTCAAAATTGGGATGCATTTTAAAATGGGTAGCATCTTTCTTCACCTATGACTAGGTAGCTCTCATGACTTAGTTGTGATTGTCTGCACATTCTTGAACTTGGTCATGGATGTTCGCATTGCCTTCACTCCAGATGGGTTGTGTTTATTGTGGATACTACAGGTACTGATTTGCATATGCCATTTAAAGTGTCTTCTTAAAAAGTACTCTATGATTTTGCATTGAAAAAATAATTGTACACATAGAGGCATGGAAATAGTGCTGAGAGGCGTATATGATATGTGAAGCAAATATTTATATTAATGAAGTAAATGTAAACACAAGTTCATATTTTTTATGAAGCAGCAAGGCAAATGCTTTACCTGACCTATGCCCACAAGGCGATGCAGATAGTTATGTTTTGTTACTGAGATATCTGAGAAAGGATTGCCTAGTACAGATCAAGCAACTCAGCTAAAGGTACGAGAAATTGCCAGATGCCTACGACTAGTTGTATTCTAGTTATCTCTTGCTGTGTAACAAATCACTCCCCAAACTACGTGGCTTAGACAAATACTGATCATTTTATTATCTCTCACGGTCTCTGTAGGACAGGAATTTGGGAAGGGCTTGCCTGGCTGTCTCTGGCTCAAGGTCTCTCATGCAGTTGCAGTCAGAAGAGACTAGAGCTGTGACAGCAGGAAGGTGAAGCACGTGGAGGCTGGTTGAGCATCCTTCTCCCTCCCTTATGTAGTCTCAGAGCCTCTCCCTGTGGTGCCTCTCCCTGCACGGGCTCCTTTGGGCTTTGAAATGTCTTGGCAGCCCCAGGGCAGTTGGACTGCTTACATGGCAGCTGAAGGTTCTAAGAATGAGTAGTCCAGTGGGCAAGGTGGAAACTGAATCACCTTTCACAGTGTAGCTTCGGAAGTTATGCAGCCTCACTTCTGCTGCATCCTGTTGGTGACAAGCAAGTCAGAAGCCTGCCCAGATTCAAGGGGAAAAGAATTAACTTCATCTCTTGATTGGGAAGCAGCAAGCTCCTACAAGAGCATATGGGCTGGGAGATATTGTTGCAGCCGTATTTGGAAAATACAGTCTGTCACCAGATGAAAGAAATGTCAACGGAACAAGAGGCAGGCATTACCGATTCATTCATTGTGCAGGACTTAGCATTAAAGCATTGAACTTTCATTGAACTTCCTGCTGACTTTGAACAGAAGTTATCTAACTTCCAGCAACATGTGATTCGTTCCCGGGGGGTGGGGGGGGGAGAATGAAACTACAAGGTTATGCTAATTAAACCCTGTTTTCTCTGAAATAAGTTGTCAATGCTAATGGTATTAAAGAGGTCAAGATCATGATCTCCAGTTATATGTCTTCTAAGTCGAAATGATCCTGGAAGAGCTCATTAGGTAAGTTAAAATAAGAATTCTAAGTGATAAGAGAGCTCTATGCCATACTTTAACTGGCAACATTTTTTTTAGTGGTGCATAAAATAATGGTCAGTCTTACAATCCATGGCATCTTTTGCTTTGATGAAGGACAGTAGTGTCATGAAAGCATAAAGTTGGCAGAAATTTCCTCCTCTTGGTATAGTGGGAAGGCCCAGACAAGTGGTACTGGGAATTTTTAGACTTTGGGAAGTAGAAGAGACTTAAAGATGAAGCAGGAAGTGAAGGAGTATATTTGAAAAACACTTTACAACCAAACCCCATCCCGTCTACTCAGGCTTTGCCCCATCACTCTATATGTAATTCCTACAATAATCAGTCCTTCCACTTGCTCTTACGAGAGTCCTGCCAATCCTTCCCAACTCCTTGCAGGTCCTGCCAACTCCATGTTGTGAAGATTTTTCATTGGTTGCCACTGGAGACAGGTGGGATGGGCTGACAGAGCAGAGCTTGGTTTATCTGTTTTAGCTGTTGGGATTTCTTACAAGGTTTCTATTGATGAATGGGGTTTACAGCTTAAAAACAAAAACAAAATGTGTCACTGTAATATATTACACACTTGCACGCTCAATCTTAGAGCATACCATTAATTAGCTGTCATCCATTCATTCAGTTAACACCTACCTATTAGCATCTTCTTGGTGTTAGGTAATGTGCAAGGCATTGGCTATTCATGATACACCTTGCCTCGTGGAACTTCTAATTGATCTGGAAATGGATGTATGTTCATTTCTTTTGGGCGGATATCTGGGAGTGGAATTGCTGGATTGTCTGGTAATTGTATGTTCAACTTTTGTTAATATAGGTGTACCATTTTGCACCCCCACTAGCAGTGATGAGACTGTCAATTGCTCCACACCCTCACCGACACTTGGTGTGGTTCGTCTTTTTTAAAAGTCTAGCTATTCTAAGGATGTACCGTAATGTATCATGGCTGTTTTCATTTGTACTCCCTTGATAGCTAATGATATTGAGCATCTTTTCATGTACTTTTTGCCCATTCCTATATCTTCTATTGTGAAATGTCTTTTCAAATCTTGTGTCATTTTAGTTGGAGTTTTTTTCGTCTTATTGAGCTGTAAACTTTTTTTAATAACCTCTGTTTTTTACTTCCTTGTCAGATATATATATTGTGAATATTTTCTCCCATTCTGTGCTTTGCTTTCTTTAATTTTCTTGATGGTATCTTTCAAAGAGCAAAGTTTTAAATTTTAATTAAGTCTAACTTATCAAAGTTTTCTTTTATGGTTCATGCTTTCTGTGTCACATCTCAAAAATACTTGCTTATCCCAAGGTTGCAACAATTTTATCTTATGTTTCTATTCTAGAGCTTTTATAATTTTAGATTTCACATGTAGCTATGATTCACTTCTAGTTCATTTTTTAAATATGATGTGAGATAACATTTGGGGTTTATTTTTAAATTTTCTCATTTACCTTTCAGCTGTCACTACTTCCTCTTATTACTTCTTCCCTATTTTTTTATACCCTCTACCCTTTCTGACTTCTTGTTTCTACTGTTCTATGAAACTAGACAATCAAACTCACTGGAAGATGAACCAAAACCTATAAAACTGAAATAGTTGAGAAACAGTTATTTTAAAGTGCATGGGGATTTCAGGCATCTATTTTGGCAACACAGGAGCCTGATTTTGCTGGCTTTAAGAGTCTCATGTATTTCAGATGGTCACATAATAGGACCTCTGGAGAAGTGACATGCTAATTCCTCTACTATATTATTATATTTGAGTTCATTTTATGGTGGATAGTTTGTTAAATCCTAGACCATCTGTTTTACTATTAGCAATTCTACACGCTGTGCCTAGCATAATGCCAGTCACATAAAAAGTACTTGGTAAATTAAATATGTTCTGGTGACTGACAGCAAATATAAATGACAGTGTTTTAGACTTACTATTTTCTAGAGCAGTGCAGTGGACTTGCCTTTTTGGCTGTTGTATATTTTTGGTCATACACTCTCTCCAATGTACGTATATTTGTTTATTTACATATTATATGCATGCATCATTGCAGTACCAAGTTTTTTTATTTCTAACATTAAAAATAGAAATTGAAAAAATGAAATAAATCTAAATAAAACTTGTAATATTTTTATCTTATACTCAAATCATATTATGATTTTGTTCTTGGAGACATAATATAGGATTCCTAATTTTCAAATTGGATTCTGAAATTAAGCGCTATAATAATGAACTTCCACACACTGGATTGCTAAATAATCAATAGAGGGAACATGTTTACCAATAATTAGATTATTATATTTAGAACCCATATCAATTAATAAAATTTCATATCAACTAATAAATTTTTTTGTAAAGATACAATGAATTGTTGACAGTAAAACTGTCCTTTAAAAATGTAATACCATAATCAGTTTTGACCAACCTTTATTTGTTGCTTAAAAAATAAACATTTCTGAATTGCTTTACTCAAAAATACCAGAGTTGTAAAGATGATTTCTGTGCATTTCCTATGAAAACATTTGGATACCCCCATCATACATCTGTATAATTATATTTATAATCATTCATATTCAGCATGTGCCTTCTAAATACACCAGTGAAAAATAAAGTGATTACTTTTCCTCACATGTTCAGCAGGCACTCTAAATTAGCCAGCTGGTCTCTTGTCATGGCTGAAAATGTATTGTCTTTTATAAAAAGTGACAGTAAATACGTGCATGGCACCAGTCACTTTAAATGCAAGTGGAAGTTCTATTGGTGCAATGACTTACGATTGGAGAAGAGCAAAAAGTGTGTAAAGAAAGAGAATCAATGAGAATAGTGCTTCGCATGCCCTGCAGCGGCTCACAGAGAATAATTCATTTTAAGGAAGTGAAATCACCTTGTTTTATGGCAAGGCAGTAATCTCAAGGTCCACATGTTAAGGTTTTTTTTTATTATTATTGAAGATTCAGAAGTCATTTTAAAACGTGACCTGTTAGAACAATTAAATGCACCAACTCTATTTGCAAAAATTGTGTTATAAATCATGATTCATTATGTGATTGTGATCAGCATACGGTGTTAGAAATTCATCTCTCATGATGATTTGGTCCTTTCTGTGTGGTTCCTTTTATGCAATGGAGTAGTCCCCACCCCCACTTTTATTTCTTTTGTTTTCTTTGCTCTATTCTGTCCCTCTACTTTATTTTTTGCTCTATTTTAAACTACCTTATACTTGTTTGGGCCTCTATTGTAATCTAACTTGTGTCACCAGTACTATAAGGTATACAATAGGTATAAAATACCATAATAAATAAAACCATCTTTATTTTCACTGAGAATGTGGACTTAAGAGTCTCTCATAGATCATGAAATAATAAACAAATGAATGCTCAGATGATGGAGTTGCAGAGAGGGTGGGGGGACACTTTAGAGATTTCCTACCCGAGTCCCCTCGTTTAAAGATGAGAAACTAAAAGTTGGAAAGAGAAAAACAAATATCGTATAATATTGCTTATATGTGGAATCCAGAAAAATGGTACAGATGAACTTATTTGCAAAGCAGAAATAGAAACACAGATGTAGAGAACAAACTTATGGATACCAAGGGGGGGAAGAGGTGTGGGATGAATTGGGAGACTGGGACTGACGTATATACACTACTATGTATACAATAGATAATTAATGAGAACCTACTGTATAGCACAGGGAACTCTACTCAATGGTCTGTGGTGACCTAAATGGGAAGGAAATCTAAAAAAGAGGGGATATATGTATACATATAACTGATTCACTTTGCTGTACAGCAGAAACTAACACAACATTGTGAAGCAACTATACTCCAATAAAAATTAATTTAAAAAATAAGGATGAGAAACCGAAACTCATAGAGACCAAGCGAACTTGTCAGATAACAGGGGGACAGTGCAGATTTGCCTTATTCCCAGACTACTGCTTCCCCCCTCTGCCTAAGCTCCCTTTGTGATGAAAACCAACTGAATTGTACAACTGGCAGTCACCATCTTGATGGTTAAACTATTTGTGACAATTGTCTCTTTCCGTGAGAATTCATTCAACCGTTATTCTATGATATTGATTGAGCACCTACCACAGACCAGGACTGTCGAGGATACAGCAGTAAACACAGAAAACAGAGCCCTGCCTTCGTCGAGGCAGCTTTCTAGTGGAGTGACACCGATGATAAACAGCATAAATGAGCAGAGCATGTAGAATGCAAGATGATGATAATGATAAGTGTTTTGAAGTAAAACAAGGAAAGGAAATTGAGAATAAATTTATATTTTTGTGTTGAGGGGGAAAGGGTAAAATTGTGAGCAGTGTAGCCAGAAAAGATATCACAGAAAAGGTGACATTTAAGTAAAGACCTTAGGTGGTTGAGAGCCATGCAGTCCATTTCCTTCATGACAGTGGAAGAAAGCCAAGATTCTCCATACATCTCTCCTTCATCTTCTGCAAGGACAGTTGTCCATCAGTATCTGCAGGGGATTGGTTCAGGACCCCCAGGGATACCAAAATCTGCTGATGCTCAAGTATCTTATATAGAATGAATACAGAACTCATGGATACAGAGGACCGATTGTAGTCAACCAGTTGAACATCCTGACGTCAGAGTTCTTTCTTTTACCCAAAGTATGTGCAGCAATCAGAAGGGTTTCTTTTATGTTGCACATCTAGATGTAGGTGATTAGAGCACTATAACTCTGCCCATGAAAAATGTAGATAGACTTAGCCAGCATTTGAGAGCTGGGCAGGGAAAACTGGATTTGTGTCAGCGGAGCCAGGGCCTGCTTTTTTATTTATTCTCTGCCCATCAGTTAGGCTTAGTCTACAGGGCTCAGATGAATTACAGCTTGAGAGATCTCTACCACCTGGCAACATTTTATCCTGAGACCTGGAAAGCACAGAACAGGAGAGAAGTCATTTGTTTACTTGAAAAAGAAACCACTTTCTGACAATGACCATACCCTTGAACATCTTTCAAAAGAAAAGAATTCTCAATAAGCTCAGGAGGTTTAACCATTAACTAACTTTTATTGTAGGTAGAGGAGGGCTAGCTTTGTGATTGTTGATTTTCTCATGTTTTGCATATCAAAAGAGGAAACGATTTTTTGATTTAAAAAATTTTAAGAATCTCTGTGTGTCTACCATACACAGGAATAAATGTGAAACTTAGAACCAAAAACACTTTATGTATAAATGCATAAACTACACATCTGCATCTAACTATAAATTTCCGTTAAAGGCTTTCAGATTTCATGTATGCATCTTAGTTACAAAAATTCTATTTCACAGGAAAAATATCTTCATGAAATTCCCAGTGCCATCTTCATTTATTTATTCGTTCATTTGCAAATACTTATTCAGTGTATATTGCATGCCAGGCACTGTACTAGACACAGTCTATGCAGTAAGTTCTAGAACTACCTTTTCTATATTTTGTGTATTTCCTTATTCCTTAGGCTCAAAATCAGATGCTCATTGGACAAATGCCTTTCCAAATTTGTTTGTGTATTAGTGCATTATAAAATATAATGATATATGAACTGTGTGTAGTACCATCAATTTTTTTGAGAGGGGAATGATCAAGTTTGGATTAACTTAAATGTTAAGGGGTAGAGAATTACTATACAATGTAAGTGTACCTCATTTTAGGATAATAGGCTATCTAAATAAACAAATCAATTAGGAGGGCAATGATATTATTGAGTAATAAAATAAGTTTCAAAATTTTAAATTTCTAGACAGACTCTTCATAATAATATTATAGTACCAAAAGAGATATCAAATCTGATTTCAACCAGAGCATGGATGTTTAGGATTTTTTAAAATTTCAATAACAGGAGGACTTCAGTGATGGAAAGATGGAGTGGATATACTTTTCCATATAAGGACCAAGAAAAGGACAAAAGACTTTTAGACAATAATTGCTCTACTCTACTTTTGGACTCATCAGAGAATGCCAACCTTGGCTCCTACTTGTCTCCTCTGAGGCTTGGAGAAGAGGGGAGCTAAGAACACAGGTCCACTGAAAGACTCAAATTTAATTGTAAGATTATAGAAGACTTCTCGTCCCCCATGCCTTAATACCACACCAACAGGGCTCCAGTATAGCAGTGGCTTCCAGCTGAAAGATCTGCAAGATGTAAAATATGAGAAGATAAAACTGATAGAACTGAAAGGAGAAATAGACAAATGCACAGTTACAGTTGGAGACTTTAACATTATTCTCAACAATCGCTAGAATAACTAGAAAGAAAATTAGCTTAAAATTAAAAGAACTCAAAATACCATCAACCAAAAGGATCTAGTTGGTATTTATAGGACATTTCACTCAACAACAGCAGAATACCCATTCTTTTCAAGTATCCACAGAACCTATATCAAGATGCAATATCATGGCCATTAAACAAACCTCAACAAACGTAAAAGAACTAAAATTATACAGAATGTTTTCTCTGACCACAATGGAATGAAACTGGAAGACAATAACATAAAGAAAGCAGGGAATCTCCAAACACTTGGAAACTAAACAGTACACTACTAAATAATCTATAGGTCAAAGAAGAAACCTCAAGGGAAATCCAAAAAATACATTGAACTGAATGAAAATGAAATTAAAATATATCAAAATTTGTGGAAAGCAGCTAAAGCGGTACTGCGAGTCAAACTTTATAGCACTAAATGCACACATTACAAAGGAGGAAAAATTTCAAATCAGTATTCTAAGCTCCCTCCTTGATGACCTAGAAAAAGAAGAGCAAAATAAACTCAAAGCAAGCAGAAGAAAGGAAGTGAAAGCCTGTTTTTGAAGGCCAGAAACCAGTGAAATTGAAAGCAGAAAGTGAGATGAGAAACTCAACAAAATAAACGAGTTCTTTGGGCTTCCCTGGTGGCGCAGTGGTTGAGAGTCCGCCTGCCGATGCAGGGGACACGGGTTCTTGCCCCGGTCCGGGAGGATCCCACATGCCGCGGAGCGGCTAGGCCCGTGGGCCGTGGCCGCTGAGCCTGCGCGTCTGGAGTCTGTGCTCCACAACGGGAGAGGCCACGGCAGTGAGAGGCCCATGTACCACAAAAAAAAAAAAAGTTCTTTGAAAAGATAAAATTGATAGAGACTGACGAGGAAAAAAAAGAGAAGGCACAAGTGATTGATATCAGGAATGAAAATGTAGATAACACCACAGACCTTGTGTATAAGTTTGCGGGGGCTACTGTAACAAAGTACCACAGACTGGGTGTCTTAATCAACAGTCTTACAGTGTTGGAGACCACAAGTCCAAAATCAAGGTTTTGGCAGGGTTGGTTCCTTTCAAGGGATTTGAGGAAAGGATCTGTTTCTGGTCTCTCTCCTTGGCTTATAGATGGCTGTCTTCTTATTTTTCTTCCGTGTTCATCTCTGTCTTCAAATTTTCCCTCTTTATAAGGACACCAGTCATATTGGATTAGGGTTCACCCTAATGACTTCACCTTAACTTGATTACCCTGTAAGACCATATCTCCAAATAAGGTCACATTTTAAGGTACTGGGGGTTAGGACTTCAACATATGAACTTTGTGGGACAATTCAACCCATAACACTGTGCAAACAAAAAACTGAGAACAGGGAAGTGTTTCAAAGAACTCTATACACAGAAAATTGACAATTTAGATAAAATAGGCCAGCTCTCCAAAAAACACCATCTACCACAATTTACCCCATATAAAAAAAAAAAATCATTTGAATGCCCCACAACTATTTAGAAAATTGAATTATTTTTTTTAAAGCCCAATTCTGCAGGCCCAGGTGGTTTAATAGAGAATTACACTAGACACCAACTCTATACAATCTCTTCCAGAAAATGTAAAAGACCACTTCCCCAATCATTTTATGAACCTAGTAATATCCTGATACCAAGATAATAGAAAAAGAAAACTATGGACCAATATTTCTCATGAATATAGATGTAAAAATTCTTAACAAAATATTAACAAATAGAATTTGACAATATAAAAATCATTATACACCATGAGCAGTTAGGGTTTAATCCTGAGATATAAAACCAGTTCAGTATAATCCACCATAATAGCAGGCTAAAGAAGAAAAACTACATGAGAAGAAAAACTACATTTGATGCAGAAAAAGCATTTGACAAGATTCAACACCCGTTCTTTACCAGAAAATATTATCCTGGAAAAACCAGGAATAGAAGGGAAATTCCTCAGTTTCTTCAATTGAAAAAGAACATCTTTAAAAACCTTACTGACAAAATTTTACTTAATGGTGAAAAAGTGAATATTTTCCTCCTAAAATCAGGAACAAGGCAAGAATGTCTATTCATAGACACATAGATCAATGGATGAGAATCAAAAATCCAGAAATAGGACTCACACAAATTTGCCCAGCACCTTTTGACAAAGGTGCAAAAGCAATTCAATGCAGGAAGGATAGCTTTTTTAACAAATAGTGCTGGGTAAGTGGGCATCCATAGGCAACTAAAGTGAACCTAGATTTAAGACTCACACCTTATAACAAATTAACAAATTAACTCAAAATGGATTACAAACCAATATAAAATGTAAAACTCAATTTTTAAGAAAAAAAATGGGAGAAAATATCTTTGACATCTAGGACTAGGCAAAGAATTCTTAGATTTGACACCAAAAGTACAATCTGTAAAAGGGAAAATTGGGGAGAGTGACTTCAGCAAGATGATGGTAGCAGCATTTTTAACACTTGTCTCCTCTCAGAAACATCAATTTGAACAACTAACTATCCATGCCTGAAAATACCTTCACAAGAGCTAAGAATTCTAAGTGAGAGATTACAGCATGTGGGTGGAGCATAGAAATAAGAAAAGACATGGAGAAGGCAGGAAAGAAAATTGCACGTTACCCTCATCATCCCTGCAAGCCCACGCAGCCCAGCAAGAGATAGTCACCCTCCTGTGGAGGAAGGAGAGTGAAATGAACACCCAGCTTCACCATGGACCC
The DNA here is from genome assembly GCF_005190385.1 of Monodon monoceros. Lineage (NCBI taxonomy): Eukaryota > Metazoa > Chordata > Mammalia > Artiodactyla > Monodontidae > Monodon > Monodon monoceros. Next base: position 71,551,951 of record NW_021703771.1, read on the forward strand.
TAGAACCAGGCCCACACCAGTGCCGGCAGGCTCCCACAGACCCAGACCCTGGCCCATCCCAGTGCCAGGCCAGTCTTCATAGACCTCAGTTCCCTGGAACTCAGGCTCTTAGCCTGCCCCAGCGCCAGGCTGGCCCACATGAACCTAGCCTCCCAGATGGCTCCCACAGCTCCAGGCTCTAGGCAGGATCCCACAGACCCGGGCTCTTGGCCTGTCCCAATGCCAGGCTGGCTCCCAAAGTCTCCAGGCTGGCTCTCACAAATCCAACCTCCAGGCTGCCCCGGAGGCCCTAAGTTCCAGGGGAACTCCCATGACCCCAGGCTCTTAAGTTTCCTCCAACATCAAGATGGCCTCAGTGATCCCAGCCTCCAGATACATAGATAGATAGATAGATAGATAGAGGAGAGAGAGAGTAGAATGGTGGTTGCCAGGCCACCACCTGGAAATGAGATGTTGGTCAAAGGGTACAAACTTCCAGTTATAAAATTAATAAGTTCTGGGGATGTAATGTACTGCATGGTGACTGTAGTTAACAATATTGTTTTATATACTTGAAAGTTGCTAAATGAGTAGATCTTAAATGTCTCACTATTAAAAATTGGTAATTATTTGAGGTGATGGAAATGTTTACTATCCTTATTTTGGTAATCATTTCATAATATGTGTGTGTGTCAAATCAACATGTTGTACACTTTAAACTTACACAATGTCATATGTCAATTATATCTCAATAAAGCTGCAGGAGAAAGGATACTGACCCTTAAAAAAAAAAAAAAGCATATTGCCAGGCAGAAATGTTCACAATTTCCTCTCATTTCTTGGGTGGAAAAATAGATTTCAGCTGACTTTACCTTAAGAAGAAAACTGCTCTGTTCCACAAGCCCCAAAAGAGCAGGGAGATAAAATTCTTACGTAAGAAACTGTGATTGCTGGCAGAACATTAAAACAGGAAAAATTGATCAACAGGACTTCCTGAAAATTGAAAACTTTTGCTCTGTGAAAGACCCTGCTAATAAGACAAAAAAATAAACTACAGAGTGAAGGAAAATATTTACAAACCACATATCCAACAAAGGATTAGTAACTAGAATATACAAAGAACTCTCAAAAATCAACGTTAAAAAACAAACAGTGTAATTAGAAAATGGACAAAGATGTGAAGAGACGTTTCACCGAAGAGGTGATACACATGACTAATAAGCACATGACATGATGTTCAACATCATAAGGGAAATGAAAGTTAAAACAACATTGAGATATCAATACACATCTATCAGAATGGCTAACACCAAAATAGTGAAAACACCAAAAGCTGACAAGGATGCAAATTGTATCACTCATAAACTGTTGGACCAAACAGGTATAGTAGTACAGCCACTATGAAAAATGGTTTGACAAATGTCTTAAAAAGTGGAACATAGGGACTTCCCTGGTGGCACAGTGGCTAAGAATCTGCCTGCCAATGCAGGGGACACGGGTTCGAACCCGCATCCAGGAAGATCCCACATGCCGTGGAGCAACTAAGCCTGTGCACCACAACTACTGAGCCTGCACTCTAGAGCCCGTGAGCCACAACTGCTGAGCCCGCATGCCACAGTACTGAAGCCCACACACCTAGAGCCCCTGCACTGCAATGAAGAGCAGCCCCTGCTCGCCGCAACTAGAGAAAGCCCGCGCACAGCAACGAAGACCCAACGCAGCCATAAATTAATTAATTAATTTTTAAAAAGCTGAACATGCAGCTACTCTTCCATCCAGTAATTGCCCTCCTGGGCATTTATTCCAGAGAAATGAAAACTTAACATTCACACAAATACTTGTACCTGAATGATTTTAAGAACTTTATTTATAACAGCAAAAAACTGGAAGCAAACAAATGTCCATCAAGAGGTGAATGGTTAAACAAACTGCTGTTCATCCATGCCATGAAATACTTCTTAAAACCCAAAGGAAAAAACTATTGATACAAATGATAACATGAGTGAATCTCCAGAGAATTAAGCTGAATGAAAAAACTCAATCCTAAAACATTACATACTACGGATTCTATTTCTGTAACATTATTGAAATGGCAAAATGACAGAAATGGAGAAACACAGTAGTGTATTCCAGGAGTGAAGGTGGGGTGGAGGTGGGAGGGAAGAGGGCATGGCTATAAAACACCATGAGGGGTCTTTGTGGTGATAGAAATGTTCTGTATCTTGCCTGCATCAATGTCAGTATCCAGATTGTGATATTGTACTATGTGTGGTTTTACAAGATGTTACCATTGGGAAAAACTGCGTAAAGGATACCCAAGATTTCTCCATATTATTTCTCACAAATTCATGTAAACCTACAATTATCTGAAAATAAAATTTTAATGTAAAAAATTCCACTGACTCCACTCAGAATGCAGTCACCTGTACTTGCATTGGCCATTAAGATTTTCAATGTAGTAAAGGAGAATAGTGGGAGACTGAATGGATTTTAAACTCTGTAATTGCCTTCCTTAGGAAGAAATTGGTAAATTCACCAAAGAGACTTGCTAATGACTGCAGGGATTTATTCATATTATTGATTGGCTTATTAGTAAGCCACAGAAATAACAGAAAATCAAAATCAACAGGGTCCAATTTGGGTTTTTTTATTCCATAGTTGTAATCTTCCTTAATCAATCAAATAGAAATAATAAGTTATCCTGTGGTTCTTGCTGTTACAAGGAATGATCTATTTCTCCATATGAAAATTGTCCAATTAAAATGTGTGTCTCTTTTATAAAACTCAATTTGAAGGTCCTCAACTCAACAAACATTTAGTGAGTACGTACTATGTGCTGGGCACTGCTCTAGATTCTGGATTTCAAAAGGGGAACCAAGCAAAGCCCATGCTCTTCTGACACACACACATACCCATTAATAAGGGCTGCGTAATAATGCCCTGCTTGGGTACAGTCCAAGAAAAATGTGTCTTTCTGAATTATGTTGTATGGTTGGTTTGTTTGTTTCATTTTCTTAGTAGAAAACAAACCAAAATAAGGAATATGCAACTCTGTGAGGATTACTTAACAATGATAGCTCTTTGGGAATCTCCTCAACACAAGTGTCTAGAAGCATCTTCTTCTGTTTCCTCCTAGTGGATTCGTTGTGTTTCAGCATATAACCTGCTTCCAGTTCACCTAGAAGAAGGGAGAGTGAGTTGTTCCCTTTTCAAGCCTTTATCTGTTCATAGGCGTACCTCCTTAGTTGGGAGTAGAAGCAAAGCAATGATGGGTTCTATAGAAACAGAAGGAAAAGCTTATTTCTCCTTGTTTCTTAAGGAAAGAACTTACCTCTCTGTCCTCTTCCTTTGTGCATGTGTATATAGAGTTCCATATATCAAGCATCCTTAGGATTCTGCTTTACTTTTACTATGTATCCTTCTTTGTTAGATTCTAAATTCTACTAAACGAGATTTAGATCTTAGATTCATTCTTGTTCTGCTGGTAACTATGATGGAAGATGGCTCAGGATACTTCAGACTTCATTTCTAACTATGACATACAGAGGGGAAATCCGATTTTCCTAGGACCATTCTGGGCACCTAAAGGAAACACAAAAAGAGTGGAGAAAAAAGACAAAATGCGACCCCATCGTCTCCACTATGACTTTATAGGCTTGCATTTTGGATGGGAATGTGAGCTTAGCCGTCTCTCTTTAGGAATATTTTACTTTGAATTTTTACTAAATGTAAATCCAGAGGATGCCGTATTCATTATGACTGCTTAAGTGATTTCTGCGACCTAGAATTGGATAAGATGTCTGATTATGAATAAGAATTCACTGCAGAGTGTTGTAAAAAGGGTAATGAGGTGCAGGTGGGTCACTGAAATCCACTGACAGGGCTGAGTAAAGAGCAGTTGACAGACACATCTGTGTGCGGCACAGAATTTGAAGCTTTTCCCTAGATCCGTGTTATAGCTTTCACAAAACATTTTTCTTCATCTGTAATAAAAGTACCCTGGCTGTTCTAGGCTGCCAATACTTGCCTGACAACAGAGAATGGAGAGCAGAGGGCAGCCGTGGCTGTGCTCATGTACCTGTTAGGGCTACCCCTGATTCCTCTGAGAGTAACTCATACGTACTCAACCTTCAACCAGGATCCCCTTTGACTGCACAAAGGCACTAGACAGAATTCCCTCCTAGTGGGAGGTGGAGGGGGAAGGGAGAAGCACCCCCTCCCTGTAATTTTCCCCTCCAGCCAGGCATCCCTCAGTAGTTTCCATCCTTAACCCCAGTACTAATTCTCTAGGTCTTTATCTGAACTACTTTTAAATTTAATTTAAGCAACTATTTGCTCCATATCCATGCAGCCCATTAGCACACGGTGTACATTTACTGTACAGTATTTCAAATGAAGTGAAACTTCAAAGCCATTTGATAGGTATGGGAAAAGGTGGGCCTGATGTAGCCAGAAGGAAGTAATAATCTCCCAAGGATCTCAGCAGGAGAGCTAAACTTAGCGGCAGTTTCCATTTAACATTAAATGTATCTCTACTTGGAGCAACTTGGGACCCTGCCTTGTGCTGCAGAGAAAACCTCAGGAATGAGGAGGAGAATGGCTATATATACCTGGTCAGAATGAATATTTCTCATCATCTCAAATTCTCTTTCCCTGCACAGAGTTACCAAGGAAATAGAATTCTTGATGTTTTGCTTGCAAATGTATATTCTTTACCTTGAAGCAGGAGTTCTCTGCACTCAGAGGAAAGGGGCAGGGGGACTTGGATCTGCCTTCAGGATATCACCAAGGGTCAGAGGCAACAAGATCGTGTTGCTCCCTTGCCTTGTAGGAACTGGCATGCACAAAAGGTGGATGAGTTTCTTTACTTTGACTTTCGCTACTGATTATGAAGTGGACTGGACAGAAGCAGGTGTTTCCAGGCAAGTTGGAAGTAGATGAGTGCAGATCAGGCTTCTGTAGTCATATAAAGCACTCACACACACTGCCTTCAATGGCATTGTCCACTTTTCTCCATTTGCAACTCATATTATCTGACAGCAAGGGAATTTCTAAAATGCCAACACAGCCCCTACAATATAGTATAGAGGGCACAGAGTTAAAACGTCCAGATCTATATGAAAGGGGGAAAAAGTTTTGTTCCAATGCCTCCACATGCGATTAGATCATCGCTTGTCTAGAAATTAATGTCTTTTGACCCTAGTCACTAACTTATCTTACTTCCCATTTTTGGTGAAATATTAATTCAACAAGAATTTATCATACCAGGGCCTCCCTGGAGAGAATTTACAGTACTTTGGTGGAAAGACTTGAAAGCATCCCAGAAACAAACCTGAAAACCCAGAAAACAATACTAAATAATGAATAGTGAAATGCTAAAAAGAATACACTCGCGTGCAAAAAAAAAAATTGGTTGAGGTAGTATGTCCTAGGGGCTGGAATTCCGGAGTGTATAATTTGGAAGAGAAATCAGGGTAATCTCTCCTGTAAACACTAAAAAGATGCATCTCTCTTAGAGACCTAACTCAGGGTCATTTTGGGTGTGGCCTCATTTCCCCCTGGGTGAGTCACCTGGTTGTTTATTGAGTTTTTAAACCTGAAAGTCATATTTCTTTTCCATCACAGTTGCGCTGACAATGACAATCACAATTAGAATACTAAAGTGAAAAGCGAACACTCTTTCCAGTGAACTTCTACCAATATGCTGAGTTAGAAGTTGCTCTTGGTTACACGTTCACTTGACCATACTTTAGGTGTGGGTGCACAATGTATTATAATTGCTCGTGCAAATAGCCTTTGTACTTACAGATTTTGTGTAGCCTGATATTGCTGATGGTGTAATGGCACGGTTTTTCTTTTCATGTAAAAATTGAGTTAGAAGCAGATAAAAAGAGAAGCATTTGATTGCCCTCAATCAGACTCTGGCTTTCACTTGTCATTAAATTAGAGGCTTATTTGAAATCCGTTATTGACAGTAACCCATTCCTCACCTGCTTATGTGAGTCTTGAGTTCATGTGTAATTTCATGTTTTATTTGTTCTTCGTGCACGGCTTCCGTGATGTGCTCATTGTTATGCACCATTTCTGGGGAGCCTCACCTTGGAGTGTGCTTAGAAAGCTGGCAGAAAACAGAATTCAGCCTGTGAGTTAGCCATGTGGAAATGACAGTGTGAAAATCAAATTGAATTATAAGCCCAGTTCTGCATTCCTTGCTTAGGATAGTAACTGCAATTTGAAATGGCATCACTTTAACATTTTTTTGTTTCTTTACATAGGAGGTATATAATGCTCAGAGTCAGCTAAATTATGAAACCTTTTCTAATTTCCATCAAAATTCTCTTTGGACTGAAAAAATGTGACAACCTCAGGCTGAAAGTGAACTGAAATCTACATGTAAAACTAGGTACGGGTGTTAGGAGTGTTCCACTTCTCTGTCAGTGGTTAGTGATTCTACATGAATGTATTTTATATATATGAGTATATAATGTATATATATATGTATTTTTGTATATATATGTGTATATATGTATTTCTATATGTGTATATATGTATATTTGTATATACATATATATTTGTGCCTGTGAATGTATATGTATATATATTTTCACATTGATCTGCTCTATACCTTGTCCTCTGTGCCAATTAAATCTCTCTCAAAGAGTAACAGTCATGTCATACATTATCGTAAGTAAACAAAAGTGTATGTTAAGATCATTTCTTACCCACATGTCACCTCTAACCTTTGTGTAAAATGTCTGTTACATTAGCATAAATATTAAGAAGATGCCATTTCTGCTATATATAGGTCTGCCTTCAGCTAATCAGTTTTTCATGCATTTAAATAGGAATATTAGAATGATGGTAATTACTTTAGTTTTCCATGAATGATCCATCAAGACATTGCCTTTCACTGGATAGTATTGCTCAGGGTAAGTAGGACAGAGTTAAATTGTTAGCTGGGTTTGAATAGCTTCAGTGTTTTGTTGGTGACTTTTAAACAAAATTCATTGTTAAGCCTATTATCTTTTCTAAGAGTAAATGCACAAGCTGCTTTAGAAAGACGAGAGTAATCTGAGGCACATGCAGACTACGTGAAATTGTAATGAATTGTAAAATAAGACCTGTTTATTAAATGCATGAGAGACAAAAGACTTTCAGGCAGATTACAAAACCACACACACACACACACACACACACTGGATGAATGTGGAAAAATTCATAAGTACTTTTTGAAAAAGTGCCTTTTATCAAAATGAGACCTTTCTTCCTTTGCACAAACATACTTCTATGGTTTCACAAATTACTGTCACGTGTAAACTCAAACTTTAGAGGGTTGAATTTAAAACAACTTACATTTTTATGCATTATACACTTATATCATTAAACTACCTTTACTCTGCTGGAGCTAGACATCACTAATGAACATATATTTTAAACTGACTGGTAGCTGGTGATTCTGTTTCAGCTGTGTTTCCCGCTTTGTCTGCACAGCAGTGTTTGTTTGCACCAAGATATCAAAATAAATGCATGTTTTGCTTCATTGTTTTCTAAAAATTAGCAGGAAGTTAGAGAAAATGATGGTTTGATACTGCAAAAAGCATAGTCACTTAAGCCTACAGCCCAGGTAAGGGCAGCAATCTCAACACATGCTGAAAGTAGCAAGTCTTTAGCTCAACAAGATAATTCTTAAACTTAAGCCAGACAAATATGTATTCAAAGAGAAAGAAAAGAATAAAGATTGGGGGCTTCCCTGGTGGCGCAGTGGTTGAGAGTCCGCCTGCCGATGCAGGGGACACAGGTTCGTGCCTCGGTCCGGCAGGATCCCACGTGCTGCAGAGTGGCTGGGCCTGTGAGCCATGGCCGCTGAGCCTGCGCGTCCAGAGCCTGTGCTCCACAACAGGAGAGGCCACAACAGTGAGAGGCCCATGTACCGCACAAAAAAAAAAAAAAAAAAAAAAAAGAATAAAGATTGAAGCATGATATCTTCATCTTAAAAAACTTTCCACAAAATTGTGTGCTTGTACATGTTTACACACACGTGTATAGAAATATACATGCAGTCTTGTAAATGCATAGAATGGCACACACCAGATGGATAGCAGCAGTTACCTGGGAGTGGGACTTACGAAAAAAAGAGAAAGATAGACTTTTACTTCTTATTTCAGTATCATTTGTATTTTTGCAATATATTTGTTTATTAATTGGATAATTTAAAAAGCGGTTAAGTAAATGACCAAAAGAACATGTATAAAAAGCTTGAAACATATTGGCAAAATTTCCATCTAAAAGGTGATATTTAATTAGAGATTTTAGAATACTTTTCAAAGCTCAGGAGATAGAAGCTCCTTCGAGCACTGCAGTCTATCTTTGGGATGTTAGTCCTTCTTAGACATTCTCAGGAAAGCTTCATGCACAAAAACACAGGGCTGCCTACACATTGTGAAATTTCATCCTCCTCACAACCCAGTAGTGTTCACTGGGCAAGCATAATCATGTCCCTGTTATCAGTCAGGTGATAATACTGAAGCTCAAGAAGGCTTATAAGAAATTTGCCCAAGTTCACAGGGCTGTAGGTGATAGAACTAAATGTGAACTCCTGAGCACGTCTTTGGGTACAGGTCCAAAGTGCTGCACTGGTTGCTGTGGACTGAATGTATCTCCCCAAAATTCGTATGTTGGAGCCTTAACCCCCAAGTGACTGTATAGGAGGTAGGGTCTTTAAGGAGGTGATTAAGGTTAAATGAGGCCGTAAGTGTGAAGCCCTGATCCCATAGACCTGGTTTCTCCTGGAAGAGAAATCAGAGAATCAGAAATCTCTCTCTCTCTATCTCTCTCTCTGCCGTGTAAGGACACAGTGGAGATCCACAAGCTAGGAAGAGGGCTCTTATCAGGAACCAAATCAGTTGGCATCTTGATCTTGAACTTCTCAGCCTTGAGAACTGTGAAAAACTAAACTCCTGTTGTTTAAGCCACTCAGAATATGGTATCTTGTAATGGCAGCTGAGCAGACTAACACCCTGGTGGGAAGGCACTTGTCTTCCAAAAGTCAAAGACATTCCAGCATCTTTTTGTCCCATAAAATCTTTTTCACCCTACCAAGGAACAAACTACATTATCTGGCTTTTCCTGGTTATTAGCCACCAGTATTTAGTTTCATTGCATAGACTGGTCTGAGGCCTGTTTGTGTTGCACAGAAAATAACGCTGGGATGAAGCACAGGCCTATTACCAATGTAAGAAAAATACTTCTCCACACTATTAACAATTCCGAAATGACTCCATAAAGGTAACCACTGAGGTTTGTCTATAGTAACCTAGAAAGCACATGATCTTTGGATTCACACGGACATGGATGCAAATTCAAGCTCTGCTACTGAAAAATGTAGAACCGGTTCCTTAGCCTAAACCTTGGTTCTGCAGGAATCAGAGTTGTGCTTGAGGTTTGGCTTGTACCTAATAGAATTGTGAGAATTAAATGTAACAATACACGTCAAATAATTCCCCTAGCTCCTGGCACATGCTGGGTACCCAGTAAAATCTTGTCATCATGCCTTCCCTTTCTTGCTACCTTCGTGTACTTTTGCTTCATTTCTTCTCGTATCTTGTTTCTATTTCTGCTTTTACAAAAAGCTGTTTTTCTTTTGCCAGTATGTTGTACAGCGCTTAGAATCTGTAGACAAACTCTGTTATACTTTACATTTCCATAACGGTTTGGATTTTAACGAAGTGGTTCCATGTACACTAATCTTATATGCTCTTCTAAATAAATATGTTATCAAGTGTGAACCATGCCAGATTGTGTTCAGTTTGGCATCACTCTTGTTCCCATTTGCTTTGGACTGAATGTTGGTTGCACCTAAAATTTATATGTTGAAGCCCTAATACCCAACATCATGGTATTTGGAGATGGGGCCTTTGGGAAATAATTAAGGTTAGATTAGGACATGAGGGTGGGGTCCTCGTGAAGGGACTAAAGCCCTTAGAGAAAGAGTAAGAGACTTGAGATCTCTCTCATTGCCATGTGAGGAAAGAGTGAGAAGATGGCCATCTCCAAGCCAGGAAGAGCCCCTGACACTGGATCTGCCAGCACCTTAATCCTGGACTTCCCAGCCTCCAAAACTGTAAGAAATAAATATTTGTTGTTTCAGTCAAAAAAATATATTATTAACCATCAGTCCCCATTATTAACTTTCCCCTTGATCAGCCAGTTGCTCCTATGTCACTGGAATCTAGAATATTAACTCTTGGAGAATACAAATTTAGTGTCAACATGAAGCTCAAGAGATTGTGTTTTATGTGCTCAAATGTTTCATGTCATCAGCATATATTATAACACTTTGAAAAAAGTTTAAGTAGATATTGGCTTTTGTTGCCAATATTAAGATTTATTGGTTCAAGAGTTATTGATCATGGGCACTCTTGGCCATTATTATGCCTTGAGGACAAGTTAATCTTTATCAGCAGAACATGAATCGATATAATTATGCTTCACTTATGCACATCTTTTTCCTTAACCATATTGGGTTTTCAACCAAATCATAAAATATGAGAGAAACTACTTAGGAAGGCAGTTGTGAGGAATTATGCCAAGAACATTCACGTTTTGCAGCAGTGCCAATACTAGATAAAGCCAAGCCCTACCAGCTCTTGCTGACAGAATTGAGGTAATCTCAGCAAAAGGTAGAAGTTAATTTTTGAAGAAACTGACTCAGATATACAAAAATATAATAGGATAGAATAAAAGACTTTAGAACCAAAAGAAATTGTAACAATCATATCCTATACTAGAACAGGTAGCTGAGAGAGTTCTAGAAAAGAAAGGCAAAAAAGTTGCAGAAAGTCCAGGAAATCTGAATTTACTTTAAATCTTTTTCAGTGATTCTAATGTGCAGGCTTCAGGGAATGACTGACTCCTTCGTTAGATGCAAAAATTATCTTTCAATATTTCCTTCTGTTAGCATCGACTAATTTTATGGGGGATTTCTTTTGCTGTTGTTTAGCACAACCATCTCACCTTTGGTGAAAATTAAAGCTTTGGCTCTTTGTTAGATGACCTTTGGTTCTTGCTTATGACCTATTATAAATCTACTCTAAATGCCAGATTTTTTCCTGTTAAGATTCAGCTTGTTTTTGTCTGGTGTTTAAGCCTCCAAATCCATTTGTATTTTGATTCTGTCATGCTTGTTCATTATCCTGTCCATCTTTGTTTTATGTGTACATTTGATCAGCATCCTTCTCTATCTCCATCCCAGGTACTGATAAAAGTTGACCAGAGACAGTCTTATCATAACCCCCAAATCCACACCATTTCACATAGTTGTTAATACCTAATATGGCTTCTTTCCAGCCTGTCTCTACATCTTATAAACATGCACTTATGTTAAGCTTTATAAAATGTAATGCTGAAATTAAAAAAAAAAGATCTTGAATAGGTTTTAAGGTGATTTCTAGTTAGCACCAGCTGCCTGTCAAAACACATGCACATAGAGAAATGCAAATCAAAACTACAATGAGGTATCACCTCACAATGGTCAGAATGGCCATCATCAAAAAATCTACAAACAATAAATGCTGGAGAGGGTGTGGAGAAAGGGGAAACCTCTTGCACTGTTAGTGGGAATGTAAATTGATACAGCCACTATGGAGAACAGTATGGAGGTTCTTTAAAAAACTAAAAATAGAACTACCATATGGCCCAGCAATCCCACTACTGGGCATATACCCTGAGAAAACCATAGTTCAAAAAGAGTCATGTACCACAATATTCACTGCGGCACTATTTACAATAGCCAGGACATGGAAGCAACCTAAGTGTTCATCAACAGATAAATGGATAAAGAAGATGTGGCACATATATACAATGGAATATTATTCAGCCATAAAAAGAAATGAAATTGAGTTATTTGTAGTGAGGTGGATGGACCTAGAGTCTGTCATACAGAGTGAAGTATGTAAGAAAGAGAAAAACAAATACCGTATGCTAACACATATATATGGAATCTAAAAAAAAAAAAAAAGTTCTGACGAACCTAGGGACAGGACAGAAATAAAGATGCAGACGTAGAGAATGGACTTGAGGACACAGGGAGGGGGAAGGGTAAGCTGGGATGAAGTGAGAGAATGGCATTGACATATATACACTACCAAATGTAAAATAGATAGCTAGTGGGAAGCAGTTGCACAGCACAGGGAGATCAGCTCAGTGTTTTGTGACCACCTAGAGGGGTGGGATAGGGAGGGTGAGAGGGAGACGCAAGAGGGAGGAGATATGGGGATATATGTATATGTATAGCTGATTCACTTTGTTTTACAGCAGAAACTAACACAACATTGTAAAGCAATTATACTCCAATAAAGATGTTTATATATATATATATATATATCTCCAGAAAAAAAAAACACATGCACAACATTAATTACATGGGAGTGTGATTAATTTCAGGCATATAACTCTGAACTCTTAGATACAGGAAATCTTTCTTCTATTTTCTTTTCTGCTGACCCCACAGTCAAATACACACTGACTCTGTTTTTAATGCCTTTGGATTTCTGGTTGACCCCACAGATAACTTGAAATTTTACCTAGGCTTGCTGTGACAGTATTACTGATGGAGACTGGAAAGCTGAATGCTGTAGAAGTCCATCCTTTATCTTTTTTTTTGCCCACAATCTAGGCAGACGTAGCTAAGCAAATTGAAGCCGATCATGGATGGTGTGATAATTTCATAGGATGTAATATCCAGCTCTAAGAATTCAGAAAAGAAAACAAAGAGCCTGGAGAGGAAAAGAAATAATTATATGCTGTCTTATATTCTTTCTGTGATGTTCAGAAATCAAAGCATAGCGTCTCAAGTGTGGATGGTGGTCATTCAACACAGCTCTTAGCAGCAGGCTGCTGTGGGATTACCCAAAGTGTACGCAGTAGTGCTGTAGAGACACAGGAACATACCTCACCATTTGCCAAGTGCCACATCTGGCATTTGCCACATGGCTACATGAACTGGTGCATCAAGTCAGAGAGCAGCTGGGGTGGAGGTTGTGTAAGACATCCAAGGCAGTTTAGGGGGGTGACTCCATTACTGGAGTGGTTGGCATCATCAGGACAAAATCCACAGCCAGGGACTCCCCTGGCAGTCCAATGGTTAGGATTCAGAGCTTCCACTGCAGGGCGCACGGGTTCGATCCCTGGTCAGGGAACTAGGATCCTGCAGGCTGTGGGGCATGGCCAAACATTTTTTTAAATAATAATTAAAAATTTTTTAAATAGCTTAAAAAAAATACACAGCCAAGTATTACAGTCATAGGTAACAACCTGTCCTTCACAGTCTCTTCTTTTATGCCTTGCTTTATGATCTACAAAGCACTTTCACATTTAACTCCTCTAAACCACTTTATGATATGAATCCTCATCCCACCTTCACAGAAAACACTGAGGCTCAGAGAGGTCTGGCAATCTGCCCTGGGACTCCTGCTTCTTATGGCGGTGCAGGGACTAACTCAAGCCACTGACTTCAGTTTCCAGCTCTCTCTTCCCTAAAACAAAGCTCTCTACTTTTATGCTTAAGGTTTTTCTCTATTTATTCTCCAAATATTTCCAAATATATCAAAAGGTATGAAGATGCTTTACATCCTTCTTTATGATGATGGTGGCTGTAATCTGATATTCTCTTAGACACATACTCTGTCTTTCCACCTAACTTCAGGCCCTTCTGGGAAAGAACTTTTATCGTGAGCATTCCACACACAGTGTTCATTTGATACATCCTTCTTCGTGATGTCAGTATGAAACCCTTGCGGGAGCTGTTATTTATAGCTATTTTTCTAAACTCTTTAGTCGTTTAGTGGTGTCTTGGTCCATTTGCCTATATTAATGAACCCTTAATAGGCCGCTGCTGTGCTTGGAAATGGAGATTTATCTTGTGGTAAAGCAGAGATTAGATTTGAAATGTAGGCCTGGATTTACTGTAAATTTGTGTGCCCTTCCAAGTATGGTAGAGGGAGGATAATACGAGGGGCATCAGGGAACTCCTGAGGCCCTACGAGCCTGAGTTACACGACAGAGAGAGCACTGGTTTATGAGTCGGAAGACCCAGGCTCTAGAAGGGGCTTTGCTAATACTGTATTATAGAACTTTGTTGAGGCCATTCATTCAGTCTCTAAATTTCCATTGTTTCATCTGAAAAACAAAGATTAATGTTACTGACTACGTGGAAGCAGCCCATGAAGTGCTATAGAAATTTAAGATAAAATTGCCATAGTATACATATTTTATGAAAACCATAATAATATATTTCCTTTGCAAATGCTGAATCAGTCTCTTAGAATATACCCCATGAAAACATTTTTTCATGCAAACTCCTATCCCTTTGATTACTATTGTAAATTTCGAACTATTGTAAATCTCAAACAGTAAAAATAGAGAGATATGGTACCATACATAACAGTCACAGATCTTAGGGATACAGAATGCTAAGGGCTGGGTTGTCTTTGTTTGACTCTACGTGACTCTTTTGCTCACTCACGCCATCATAAGTCTATGTTTCTTAGGTGATCACGACCCACAGAAGAGCTTAGTTTCAGTGTAAAGTCATCAATTATCCACCGTGCAGCCCCTAGAAGTTCAACAGTCCAGGGCTTCCTTTGCCTTTGTTCATGTTCAAGTGGTCGAATTCATATTTCCTCCTCAAAATTTAGAGATGGCTGAATAAAGGTGATCACTTAAACAGATTTTTGAGGCAGAAAGTTGAGACATGTCTCTCTTTTAAAAGTGAGCAAGTATTGTCAAACCCCTTCAGCCTAGGACAGGAGTCACTGCTATGAAAAAACTGCATACATCAGAGGAAGGCATTACTTGGATGGGGGACAGAAGCAAACCAATAATGATGGAACATGATAAGATCATGTCGCCACTGCTTTATAAACAAAAGCTCTTCAACAAAACCAGTGTCAGCAAAAGGTTCACTTATTCTTGCTCTACTGAGCATGAAATGGGATTGAAAGATGGTATTAAATGGATTATTAAACTGAAGAAATGATGTCTTGTGATCTTTCACACCAAAGCCCCCACCCCGCACCCTGCCCCAAGACAGGCATTTTCTCAGTGAAAAACTCTCCAAAGACTCAAGTCCTTAATATGGAACCTGAGCCTCTTAAATGTTAGACTGGAAGTTTTATTTCCCATTTTCATGCTGGAACTATGATCCCTTGGGAGATTACTATTGCTCTTTATTTATTTTATTCTTATGTCAACATGTGGAAAAGGAATGTTTATGAAAACTTCTAAATTTCAAACATAGAAAACTCATTTTCATGTACCAAGAAAGAAAAAATAATTTATTTTAAAAGATATAAAACCTTTTTAAAATTTCTAGCATTTTTCCCCTATTTTTAAAATTTCTCTATGTCTCAGATTAAACATAAGCAATGTGTTTAAAACCTTGCTTGGTTTAGGGTTTTTTTTTTTTTTTTTTTGGCCGTCCCACGCAGCATCTTTGTTTCCCAACCAGGGATTGAACCCGTGCCCCCTGCAGTGGAAGTGTGGAGTCTTAACCACTGGACCGCCAAGGAAGTCCCGGTTTGGCTTTTGAAAACAAGTTATACAATGAAGTCTTACTTATTAAAAGTCCAAAGAACTAACAGGATCAAATAATCATTATTTCCTATTCTTATACATATGAAAATTGCCATTCTCATGTAATTAAGACCCAAGCCACAGAATGACGTTAGCAGGAAATGTATACTTTACTGTTTCTGAAAGTTGTAATTATTTTAATATGGCCACTCAGCTAAACAACATCAAATCCAAATATCGTTTTCCCAGCTTTCAAAAGGACTCCAAGTTTTGTTTTAGGCAAAATCATAGATGATCATAGATGACATACTCTGAGGAGAACTTAAAATAATCGAGTTTTTGAAAAGCTTTAAAGGCTTACATGAGATAGTAGGAATGTTAAGAATTCACAGGTACCAAAAACTACTTGAAGAAGAAACCAGAGAGGAGAGCTGATGACTAAAGCCAACATCTACCCTGAGGGTGTTTGCTTAAGCTGACCTTGAGCTTTATGGGCTCCAGGTGAATGACAGTTATAGACTGAGGGGGTCTCTCCCAGGATGGTGAATCGAATAGTAATATCTCCTAGCATAAAATATAAAGGCAAACTAGAAATAATGTAGCCCTTCAACATCCATCCATAGCCAAGGAAAATTACCTGTCTGGGTAAAACAAGAAAATTCACACCTAGAGGAAAATATTTCCCCTGAATCTCTGTAATAACACCGGACATCAAATGAGTTCACAAACCAAATTCCCACTTGTCAATCATTTATAAACTTCAAGTTGGGAATGTACTTTACAGTAGTCCTGGGTTTGAAGATTCATCAGTAACTTTGCAGAGGCAAATGCAAATCCTCTGTGGAAACCCATCTGCAGTCTAGGCTTGGGAAATGTCATAGACAGTGTAAAGGAATAATGAGCTTACAGTGGAGAACCTTAACATATAAGCAAACAAGTCTTCATAAGCAAGACTTTAGATATGAAGATTATCAGAAACATAAAAATGAGTTTGTTTAATAAGTTTAAAAATAAAATATGGACTTGAAATATGTGCCAGAAACAAGAGACTATTTAAAAATTGACCAAGGACATTTGAAAAAGAACTAAATAGAACTTCTGGAAATAAAAAAGAATTGTTGAGTGAAACTGAAATCAACAGAGGATTAGACCCAACTGAAGAGGGAACTAAAAAACTGAAAAATAGATTAAAAGAAAAATTTCACATTACAGCAGAGAGGCAAGAAGATGGAAAATATAAAGGACAAGTTGAGAAACAGAGAGGATAGCATAAGAAGGACTAACATTAGTATAATCAAAGCCCAAGCAGGAGAGAATGCAAAAAATGGAGGAAATTCTAATCCTTAGAATCAGGAAGCCCTGCAAATCCAAAACAATAAATACAAAGAAATTCACTGTTAGAAGGGTCATAGTGAAGCTACAAAACATCAAAGACAGAGATTATAGACACAGAGAAAAAGGCCAGTTACAACAAAGGAATGACAGTTATACTGACAGCTGATCTCTGAATAGAAACAATGGAACAGTATCCTCAAAGTGTTAAAAGAGAATAAACCAACCAACAGTTGTACACTCTATGAAAATATTTTTAAGACAGAAGTCAAAATAAAGATATTGTTAAACAAACAAAGGTTGAGAGAAGTTTCTATCTATATACCTTCATTAAAGAAATTCAAAAGGATGCACTGCAAGGTAGAGGAAGGTGATTCCAAGTGGAAGGCCTGAGACACCCAAAGGAATAATGAGCCCCGAAGGGGGTAAACCATTTTTTAAATAGCTATATAAAACAATAGCAATAATGTCTTATGTTGTAAAAATAGACTAAAGATAGACTAAAATATCTAATTATATGTCAAAAGCAATGGTATCATAGAGGGAAAATAGAAGATTCTTGTATTATCTAGTATATTCTCATATATTCTAGGGATAGAATGTGTACTTATTATTTTTGAATATTGATCCGTTAAGTGTGCATGTAAAACATGCCTAGGATAACAATAAAAAGACAGAGAATAAACAATAAAACAGTGTGCACAACTGCTAAACTAGTAGAAGGGGAAAAATGTAATGAGAAAAACACTCAACCTAAAAGAAGGCAAGGAAGGAGAGTAATAAACAAATAGAAAAGGAGTGAAAATACACAAAAATAGATGATAGGATTAGAAATAAATACAAATATATTAATTAATTTAAAAACTGTAGGATCCTAACCCAGATGGTGGAGTAGAAGGACGTGCTCTCACTCCCTCTTGCAAGAACACCAGAATCACAGCTAGCTGCTGGACAGTCATCGACAGGAAGACACTGGAACTCACCAAAAAAGATACCCCACATCCAAAGACAAAGGAAAAGCCAAAATGAGACTGTAGAAGGGGCGCAATCACAGTAAAATCAAATCCCATAACTGCTGGGTGGGTGACTCACAGACTGGAGAACACTTATACCACAGAAGTCCACCCACTGGAGTGAAGGTTCTGAGCCCCACGTCAGGCTTCCCAGCCTGGGTGTCCAGCAACGGGAGGAGAAACTCGTAGAGAATCAGACTTTGAAGGCCAGTAGGATTTGACGGCAGGACTTCGAAAGGACTGGGGGAAACAGAGACTCCACTTTTAGAGGGCACACACAAAGTAGTGTGCACATCGGGACCCAGGGGAAGGAGGAGTGACCCCAGGGGAGACTGAACCCGACCTACCTGCTAGTGTTGGAGGGTCTGCTGCAGAGGCGGGGGTGGCTGTGTCTCACCATGGGGACAAAGGACACTGGCAGCAGAAGTTCTGGGAAGTACTTCTTGGCGTGAGCCCTCCCAGAGTCTACCATTAGCCCCACCAAAGAGTCCAGGTAGGCTCCAGTGTTGGGTTGCCTCAGGCCAAACAACCAACAGGGAGGGTACCCAGCTCCACCCATCAGCAGTCAAACGGATTAAAGTTTTACTGAGCTCTGCCCACCAGAGCAACAGTCAGCGCTACCCACCACCAGTCCCTCCCATCAGGAAAGTTGCACAAGCCTCTTAGATAGCCTCATCCACCAGAGGGCAGACAGCAGAAGCAAGAAGAACTACAATCCTGCAGCCTGTGGAACAGAAACCACATTCACAGAAAGATAGACGAGATGAAAAGGCAGAGGGCTATGTACCAGATGAAGAAACAAGGTAGAACCCCAGAAAAACAACTAGATGCAGTGGAGATAGGCAACCTTCCAGAAAAATAATATAGAATAATGATAGTGAAGATGATCCAGGAACTCAGAAAAAGAATGGAGGCAAAGATCGAGAAGATGCAAGAAATGTTTAGCAAAGACTTAGAAGAATTAAACAACAAACACACACAGATGAACAATACAATAACTGAAATGAAAACTACACTAGAAGGAATCAATAGCAGAATAACTGAGGCAGAAGAGTGGATAAGTGACCTGGAAGACAGAATGGTGGAATTCACAGCTGCAGAACAGAATAAAGAAAAAAGGTTGAAAAGAAATGAAGATAGCCTAAGAGACCTCTGGGACAACATTAGACGCAACAACATTCGCATTATATGTGTCCCAGAAGGAGAAGAGAGAGAGAAAGGACCTGAGAAAATATTTGAAGATATTATAGTCGAAAACTTCCCTAACATGGGAAAGGAAATAGCCACCCAAGTCCAGGAAGTGCAGTGAGTCCCATACAGGATAAACCCAAGGAGAAACATGCCGAGACACATAGTAATCAAATGGGCAAAAATTAAAGACAACAATTATTGAAAGCAGCAAAGGAAAAATGACAAATAACATACAAGGGAACTCCCATAAGGTTAACAGCTGATTTCTCAGCAGAAACTGTACAAGGCAGAAGGGAGTGGCATGATATACTTTAAGTGACGAAAGGGAAGAACCTACAAGCGAGATTGCTCTACCTGGCAAGCATCTCATTCAGATTTGATGGAGAAATCAAAAGCTTTACAGACAAGCAAAAGCTAAAAAATTCAGCACCACCAAACCAGCTCTACAACAAATGCTAAAGGAACTTCTCTAAGTGGGAAACACAAGAGAAGAAAAGGACCTACAAAAACAAACCCAAAACAATTAAGAAAATGATCATAGGAACATACATATCAATAATTACCTTGAACGTGAATGGATTAAATGCTCCAACCAAAAAACACAGTCTTGCTGAATGGATACAAAAACAAGACCCATATATATGCTTTCTACAGGAGACCCACTACAGACCTAGGGACACATACGGACTGAAAGTGAGGGGATGGAAAAAGATATTCCATGCAAATGGAAATCAAAAGAAAGCTGGAGTAGCAATACTCATATCAGGTAAAATAGACTTTAAAATAAAGAATGTTACAAGAGACAAGGAAGGACACTACATAATGATCAAGGGATCAATCCAAGAAGAATATATAACAATTATAAATGTATATGCACCCAACATAGGAGCACCTCAATACATAAGGCAACTGCTAACAGCTATAAAAGAGGAAATTGACAGTAACACAGTAACAGTGGGGGACTTTAACACCTTACTTACACCAATGGACAGATCATCCAAAATGAAAATTAATAAGGAAACAGAAGCTTTAAATGACACAAGAGGCCAGAGAGATTTAATTGATATTTATAGGACATTCCATCCAAAAACAGCAGATTACACTTTTTTCTCCAGTGCACATGGAACATTCTCCAGGATAGATCATATCTTGGGTCACAAATCAAGCCTCAGTAAATTTAGGAAAATTGAAATCATATCCAGCATCTTTTCTGACCACAACGCTATGAGATTAGAAATGAATTACAGGGGAAAAAACGTATAAAACACAAACACATGGAGGCTAAACAATACGTTACTAAGTAACCAAGAGATCACTGAAGAAATCAAAGAGGAAATCAAAAAATACCTAGAGACAAATGACAACAAAAACATGACGATCCAAAACCTATGGGATGCAGCAAAAGCAGTTCTAAGAGAGAAGTTTATAGCTACACAAGCCTACCTCAAGAAACAAGAAACAACGCAAATAAACAATCTAACCTTACACCTAAAGGAACTAGAGAACGAAGAACAAACAAAACCCAAAGTTAGCAGAAGGAAAGACATCATAAAGATCAGAGCAGAAATAAATGAAATAGAAACAAAGAAAACAATAGCAAAGATCAAGAAAACTAAAAGCTCGTTCTTTGGGAAGATGAACAGAATTGATAAACCATTAGCCAGACTCATCAAGAAAAAGAGGGAGAGGACTCAAATCAATAAAGTTAGAAATGAAAAAGGAGAAGTTACAACAGACACTGCAGAAACACAAAGCATCCTAAGAGACTACTACAAGCAACTCTATGCCAATAAAATGGAGAACCTGGAGGAAATGGACAAATTCTTAGAAAAGTATAACCTTCCAAGACTGAACCAGGAAGAAATAGAAAATATGAACAGACCAATCACAAGTAATGAAATTGAAACTGTGATTAAAAATCTTCCAACAAATAGAAGTCCGGGACCAGATGGCTTCACAGATGAATTCTATCAAACATTCTATCAAACTCTTCCAAAAAATTGCAGAGGAAGGAACACTCCCATACTCATTCTATGAGGCCACCATCACCCTGAATCCAAAACCAGCAAAGATACTACAAAAAAAGAAAATTACAGACCAATATCACTGATGAATATAGATGCAAAAATCTTCAACAAGATACTAGGAAGCAGAATCCAAGAACACATTAAAAGGATCATACAACATGATCAAGTGGGATCTATCCCAGGGATGCAAGGATTCTTCAATATAGGCAAATAAATCAATGTGATACACCTTATTAACAAATTGAAGGATCATCTCAATAGATGCAGAAAAAGCTTTTGACAAAAATTCAACACCCGTTTATGATAAAAACTCTCCAGAAAGTGGGCATAGAGGGAACCTACCTCAACATAATAAAGGCCGTATACGACAAACCCACAGCAAACATCATTCTCAATGGTGAAAAACTGAAAGCATTTCCTGTAAGATCAGCAACAAGACAAGGATGTCCACTCTCACCACTGTTATTCAACATAGTTTTGGAAGTCGTAGCCACGGCAATCAGAGAAGAAAAAGAAATAAAATGAATCCAAATTGGAAAAGAAGTAAAACTGTTACTGTTTGCAGATGACATGATACTATACATAGAGAATCCTAAAGATGCCACCACAAAACTACTAGAGCTTATGAATGAATTTGGTAAAGTTGCAGGATACAAAATTGATGCACAGAAGTCTCTTGCATTCCTATATACTAATGATGAAAAATCTGAAAAGAGAAATTAAGGAAACACTCCCATTTACCATTGCAACAAAAAGAATAAAATACCTAGGAATAAACCTACCTAGGGAGGGCTTCCCTGGTGGCGCACTGGTTGAGAGTCCGCCTGCCGATGCAGGGAACACGGGTTCGTGCCCCGGTCCAGGAAGATCCCACATGCCGCGGAGCGGCTAGGCCCGTGAGCCATGGCCGCTGAGCCTGCGCGTCCGGAGCCTGTGCTCCGCAACAGGAGAGGCCACAGCAGTGAGAGGCCCGCGTATCGGAAAAAATAAATAAAAATGTCAGTTACTTTAATATCAACAAAATTGGTCAAAAATGATTTTTTTTACCCTTTTCCCCATTAAATTCTAGAGGATCACACATTTCATCAACAATGTCTTTTTCACAGCAACAGGCTAATACCAAAAAGCAGTTTGCAGTGCCATTAAAAAAAAAAAAGCATTTGATTTAAATAGATAATACTCTAATGTTGGGAAATCATGAAGTAGACCCACAAGGGGGAGGAGAAGACTGATAAGTAAGCAATTAGTTGTTTTAAGATTAAGGAAGGTGACCACAGTTTTATTTCCGTCCTTTTTTGTAAACAAATGGGCAGCCTAGAATGAAGCCAAGTGTTAAGTTTCCCAAGAGAAAGCAAGTAATGCAAGTCAAATTACAATTGAAAATTACTCTTTCAAAAAGCAAAAGCAAATAAAAACCAAAAACAAACAAAAAAACCCAAAAGAATACATGTATATGACTATATGTTTTTTCACAAGTCTCAAATTCACACGCAGTGCTTGAGAGAAGATATTGCTAAGTGGAAGACATTATCATCAGCTCATTTTGCATTTGTACATTTTTGGTAACTATGACTGGCCCATTAAGTATGTCCAAAGCAGGATAGCAGTTTGCCTAGGAAAAGACAGGGAATGGTAAATGGTGACCTTCCCTTTTAAACAGAGATTGATGAACCACATTTTGGGGAGGGAGGTGAGGGAAACACAGTTTTTCCTTTAATTTGTGAAGAATCTTGTCCTGGATTTCCAGTTAGAGTATCAACTACGGAATCTTTCAGATTCATCAACTCGAGTGAAAGTTGGGTTGCCTAAAGTTTCTGAATTTTGATGAACTACTTCTTAAACTGCAATAGCAGAATTAACTAATAAAAGACTTCTTGGGGAAAATTTAGTCTTTAAAGGAAGAATAACTTTTTCCCCTTAAAAGAACTTTTACCCTTCACGTGTAAAACAAATTTTATATCATCAGAAAAGGGACTTATGTACCAAAATGCTTAGCTTTCAATAAATATTTTGCTGTGAGGCTTAGTCAAGCCACCAGGGAATTGGATGAGGATAGAATAGAAAAGAAATACAAAGGCATGAATTTGAAGCCAGCCCATTAAACATGGACTCTGTTCTTTTCCACCCACACACAGGTATGTAATAGGTGGAGAGGTGAATTTGAGAGGGTTCAGATTTTGTCCTGCTGATGTACCAAAATGAGATAGGGTGAGGATATTAAAGATATATGTAAGGGAGTTATTCCAAGGATTGTGACATTTTAGCTGAATGAGGAAATAAGGACATGGAGACGATCAGGTCATGGGGCAAAGGTAAGGGACAGTGAAAAATGGGATTGATGAATCATATGAGCTGATGTGGCTGAAGGATTAGTATGAGGATCCTAGAAGAATGAGCATGAAATGCGTCAGGTGGTGGTCATAGAATGGGATGCTGGAGGTAGATTCCGCAGGTATTGGTAATGAAAGTTCTAGGTATGATGACCATGGGAGTAAGGGGCTGAGGCAGGTGGAGGATGAGACCATTGGAAGAGAAGAGGTCGAGGTATTGGAAGAATTCCCTACATGGATACAAAACTCATAATGAGTTATAATAAGAGTAGTTTTGTAGAGAGTGAGCCGGGAGCTTAAATCTTCAAGAAGAGGAGCTGCCCTGAGGGTTGGTAGATAACTGCAGCAAGATGGTATAGGCTAAAGGAAAAATTCAAAGGTGTTTTTTTTTAACAGAAAAAGAAGAAAGAATGATCCAGAAGGAGCAATGAGGAACAGGGAAGACTGGTACCTCACCTCTGGATCCAGTGAGAAGAGGGTTATAAGACAGTGGAGAAAATTTGGACTCACCTCCAAACACAGCATGGGCAAGTGGGCATTAATAGCCAAGGAGCAAGGTGGCGATCAGTGGATGGAGCATTACTAAGAGAGAACATCAAAGATAAGGGGGTTCTGGCTAAACCAACCTAGCAGGATTCTTGCTGAAGACAGGCCAGGGTGATCAGACATCACCTGGTTGGTGGTGGAGGGTAGGGGACCTGATCAGCCATCAAGGATGGGGGATTCTGGTTAAACTGACTTGGCGTGGTCCTTGCTCAAACTAGATTTTACAAGGGAGTGTGCAGATGGGCTTAGGAGAAGGTTGAGGAGCCTGACTAAGGTTTGGTCAAGCAACAGATTTGGTCATACCTTGATCTCCAACTTCTAGCCTGTAGAACTGTGAGACAATATATTTCTGTTTTTAAGCCACCCAGTTTGTGGTACTTTGCTACAGCAACCCTAGCACATTAATAGCAATAGAATACATCTGTATGGTGAGCTTTGTGAGAGCAGGAACTGAATGTCATGTGTAACTCCAAGACTTAGCAGCCCATGTCCTACTCAGATTTAACTGCCATTTAGATCTTGTGTGGGTACATTTTACTTGAGTGTTATTTTTTCAGTATAAGAACAATTAGGCAGGGAGCCAGAGAAGTGTCTGAGGACTTAAGTTTGCAGGGTTAAATTATCATTGGAATTTTGAAAATTCTTTCTAGGAGTCAGATTATGGCTGTGCTGTATGTCATAAGCAATCTGGACCCAGCACCGTAGACTAAAGTTCAATTGACTGGCCTCAGGTTTATGCCGAAGGGCAGATGTCCTTATTGCTATTCCTCTTTCTCTTGCTCTACCATCTAGGTGATTGAGCCCAATTTACAGGGAGGGAAATCTTTCCTCTGAATCCAATCCATGGGACTTCTATTGACCCTGTGTAAGACTTTGCCTGTGTCTTTATACTATATAAGTTAAAGGGTTTTTTTTGTTTTTGTTTTTGCTTTTTTTTTTTTTTTTTTTGCGGTACGCGGGCCTCTCACTGTTGTGGCCTCTCCCGTTACGGAGCACAGGCTCCGGACGCGCAGGCTCAGCGGCCATGGCTCATGGGCCCAGCCACTCCGCGGCATGTGGGATCTTCCCGGATGGGGCATGAACCCGTGTCCCCCGCATCGGCAGGCGGACTCTCAATCACTGCGCCACCAGTGAAGCCCTAAAGGTATTTTTTAATCTGCTTCTATTGCGAAGAGGTGGGTACCTGGGTCAAGTACATCTTTGATATATTACTAATTATATTCTGATAATTTATTGAAAGGAGGGAGAATAATGTGGGGAGCTTTGGCAAGCTGCATGAATAGAATTGATGACAGAGGACAAACCATGTTATGAATAGCCTTGGAAGTGGAATATATTTGAATGGGATTAAAGATATTTATCAGCAGTAAGGGTGACAGTTCACAGTGTGATTTGCTTGGCTATTCAGCTACCTGAATATGATGAGGTTCCTCCAGTGCCGCTTCCACTGCTAATCTCAGAACTCATAGTTCAAATGCCCACAAGCAGTAAGATTATCATTAAAAACCAACTTCAGCAAAAACAGACACAAGAATGTCAGCAGAAATGCAAAGTTTGAAATTAAATTTGAGAAATTATAATGCAGGATTTGGAACTGTCCGAAGTTTACTTTCAGATGCCGTTTCTATGTATAGATAGATATAGATAGATGATCTATCTATATCTATCTATCTACCTATATCTATAGAGGGAGAGATTAGCAACTTTTTAAAGGTTTTTACATCACTGCCCTCTTATATGTGATATATTTGTATTACATACACAAAACCTTAAAAGATATTAAATCTCTAAAAGTGAACACAGTGCAGGAGGTAAGTGGACTAGTTGTTCCAATTATTTACTGCTGTATAAAACATCATCCCCAAACTAAGTGGCTAAAACAATATTATCTCTTATGGTCCTGGGGTTGATGGCATTCAGCTAGGGGTTCTCATTTAGAGTCTGTCATACAGTTGTGGTCAGACAGTGGCTAGAACTGGAGTCACCTCAGAGGACTTCTCACTCACATACCTGGAATTGACACTGGCTCTCCACTGAGCTCTTAGCTGGGGCTTTCAGCCAGAACACCTATAGGTGACCTCTACTTCCTTATAGCATAGCAGCTGGGTTCTAAGAGCACGTATCCCAGGCGAGAAGATGGGAGCTGCATCACCTTTTAAAACCTACTCTCAGAAGTTATATAGCTTCTCTTCCTTTGTAGTCACAGGCCCACCTATGTTCAAGCGGTGGGAACATAGACCCCACTTCTCAATGAGAGAAGTAACAATGTCACTTTTTAAGAAAAGCATGTGGGATGGGAAATCTTGTTGCAGCCATCTTGGAAAAAACAATTTGTCACACTGATAGTATCCATAAAACCTGGCTATAATAAGTCTTGAGTTTGGACTACCAAATTTCACTCTAAGAACTTAGTCCTTCTCTGTAATCATTCAACAATTTATCAATGGAAACCAAAATAAAATTCATATTTTTCCCAAATCTCAGCCTATAGTACCAAGCTCTAGATTAAATAGTTTGTGTCCAAATATCAGAATTAGCAGAGAGGAATGGTGAAACTAAAGGAATTTATCTTTCTTCTTTTGTTTTGAGGTTTGAAAGACATGTTGTAGTGGATAAATCCAAGGAAGTCTTAATCACGTAGGTAGTTTGGGAAGACTGGCAATACAGAAGTTTCCTTAACACAGTGGTATTCTATATATCTTATTCAAATCACCCATGATGAACCAAACCTATATCAAAGAAAACACTCCAACCTCTTGCATTTAAATCCTGATGCAAGTCCTTGAAATCAAATGTTGATCATCATAGCACAGTCAATATGTAGCTGTAAGTGTTTATGATTTTTGAGTATTAAAATTTATTTGAACCCTAGTCAAAATCCCTGTTGTTGGCACCTGCTCTGTGAGTTATCAGATATCAAGAGGCCCACTGCACTCAATGGGCATCAAACCAGGGGATGCTTGAACTCTTCAGTTCAGTTATTACCAAACTACTGGCAGCATTATTGAAATCATTTCTCCTACTTCCAAGCAAAAAACCTCAGTGCTTAGAAAACTTTTTACTTATTCAAAGCTTCCCTGGGGACACATGTGCTCAATGAAAATTCCTTAGAAATTTATGCTTGTGGCCCAAACCTGAGAAAATAGTCTAGGTTGGGCAGATAAGGGAATATTCAGAGTACTCTGCATTAATTTTCCCTTAGATAAAGACTACAACTACCATTCTTTTTAAAACTGAACTGATTCTTTCATATCCAGGATCATTCCGGTTTTATCAATACTTTTCAAAGGAGAGTACTCCCTTGAAATAAGTTCCAGTGCAAAAACTATCTTTATTAAATTCCACCAACATTTCTTAAACCTTGATTCTGCCCTAGACACGTAAATCTCCATCCCCACCTCCCACTCTGACCCAAGTTTTAGGGGACACAGATGACCAATAGTTCTTGCCCTCAGAGAATTGAGAGAGAGATGAAGGTACAAGGAGGAAAGGGAAAGATGTAAGATATATACATAACTATTAATTAATTATGAGAGCATTGGACATGGAGTCAGAAGATCCCCGTTTTAGCCAAAGCTTGCCGTTAAGTGGTACGTAATTTCTGGCAAGTCACTAAATCTCCTTTACACTAAGCTGCTTCATAATTAATAAATACTAATTTCCTTCTTCACAATGGTAATATTATCTTCCTCACAGATTTTTTGTTGTCGTTGTTAATAATACGTGATCTGGTTCATGTAAAATGCTTAGCACAGCTCCTGGTACACAGTAAGCACTCAACAAATGTTCATTTCATCGTGATATAGTGGTAGTGATGGTAGGGGATGTGGGAATGCTTTGTAAACTGTGAAGTCTTAGATCAACATAACAGCTACCAGCTCCCCAAACACTACCTTTTTTTTTTTTTTTTTTTTGCGGTACGTGGGCCTCTCACTGTCGCGGCCCCTCCCGTTGCGGAGCACAGGCTCCTGATGCGCAAGCCCAGCGGCCATGGCTCATGGGCCCAGCCGCTCCACGGCACGTGGGATCCCCGCAGACCGGGGCACGACCCCGCGTCCCCCGCATCGGCAGGCGGACCCCCAACCACTGCGCCATCAGGGAAGCCCCCCAAACACTACATTTTTGCTGTTTCTAGAGACTCTAGGGACTTCCCTGCTCCATCCCATCCCCTTTCCTCACCATTCCGAGACCAGTTCAAAGACCATCTCAGCTCTAAATTAGCCCGACCCCATGAGATCAAGCAGGTAACCCCAGCCCATATTCCCTTTACAATCCATCCACACGATTACACTAAGAGTGCTTTTGTCTTACTCATGTGTGTATTCCCAGTACCTAGAATAGTACCTGGCTCATGGTGGATGCAGGTGTGCATTGTGTTAATGCAGTAGGAATGTTGATGAGAATCCAAGGAAGGGGATGTGTGGCACACATTATGGATGGAGCTCTGGCCTTGGACCAGATTTCAGTTGTACCTCTGACTTTTCCAAACTTGCTGTTTGACTGGGCACTTGACCTTTAATCTACCCATTTTCTCATGTGGAAAATGGCTATTGACAGCCAAACATAATTTCAGTGTGGTACAAAGTCTTCATAACTCTATAAGGCAGGTATTATTAACAGGTGAGGAAATCCACATTCAGAGAGCTTCAGAATTACACAGCTTAATACGTGCTATAGCCAGGTCTCTCCACCTGAAAGGTCCAAGTTCATAGCTGCTGTACTACATGGTGGCTTATTGGAACACATAAGATCCTCCTGGTTCCTTCTCGCTCTGAATTCCAGAATGTCATGACACAATTCCTCTTCTCTCCCTCCTATTCTCTGCTTGTCATGTGAAAGATATTCTAAATCTACCCCATTCTATTATTTAGTCTTATTCAAGCCTAGACTATCAACCCAGTGGAAGTCAAGGCCATTATTCTACCTCTTAATTTTCTCCCCAAAATGCAGTTGCTGGGCCTAGCAGGGGTGCTCAGCAGTGATTTACTGTAGTTGAAACAGGTTTCAAGTAGTTGAGAGTCAGGCCATAGGAGCTGGATAAGACCTATGCAAAAAACAACAACACAAAATGCTTTTCAGGTTTGTTTTTCTCTTGAACTCTTGTCCCAAGGCAAACTATTTGGCATTTAAGCTCTTTTTGGTGAATTTTTTTTTTTAATTCTAGATAATACTGTTGTGAAATAAACTAGACAGAGGTTTCTCAGCCTTGGCACTCTCTCCACTTTGGGCTGGATATTTCTTCGCTGTGGCAGGCGGTCCTGGGAACTGTAGGGTGTTTGGCACCATCCCCTGTCTTTACCCACTATATACTAGTAGCACCACCACTCTCAGTCATGAAAGCCCAAAATGTCTCCAGACATTGCCAGATGTCCGCTGGGCGTAAAATTCCCCATCCCCCATCCCACTTTGGAACTAGACTGAATGGAGCAGGTGGGCTAAACCTCATTCCTTACATTACGGAATCCAGTTTCGTATCAAAGACATTTTTACCCAATGAAGTTAGAAAGTATGATGTCAAATGAGGAAGACTTCTCCCCAGGTGAGCACTTGTCCCCTCAAGCTCACCCTTTACTGGCAAACCACCATCCAGGGCTTTGTCAGAACTGGGATACATGGTCCTTAAAAAGCCGAAGCCACAAAAGCAGTTATGGTTTTGTTACACCAAAGTGTCCCTGAAATTCAAAGCTACGTGTTTATCAAGATGTATTCCCCTGTCACCGTGATTACCTGTGTTGCCTTGGACTGCAAAGAAAAGACAAGGAGTGATTGAGTGGGGTTTTTTCGTGTTCATGTATTGTACCTGAGTTCTGTCTTAGTCTGCTTCCTAAATAGAATAATCAATGCCATTATCTCTTCCTCCCTCATCTAAATCACATCAGGACTCTACAGCAGATCGATAGTTACAACAAAGAAGGCCAAAGCTCTCATTCCAGGGGGACTCATTACTCTGCAGCCCAGTATCTGGGTATGGATTCCGTGTAAGGTTATCTACTCTAACGTAGGAGTTAACAACAGCTGTCAGTTATTAATACCGCGCCACGACACCACCATAACTGGCTGCATGCGTGCAGAGAGCATGTCCAAAAAACAAATAAGCCTGCTTCCTTCTTTCCCATCTTCCTTTGATTTCGTCTTTCTTTTCATATTATTTTAAATGGCCTTCTCTAGCAGTGTAAAATGTTTGGGTCTTCATTGAGGTTCTTAGCCAGTACAGGTGGCATATAAGCAGACTCACGTCTGCTGCAGTATTACTACAAAGACTAATTAAAATAAATTCAGATCTTAAATTAGTCCTTTCAGTAACATTTACTGCTTAAGTCACTGGGCAATAAAGTATATAATTTAGTTAAGCCGAAGAGAAAAGTGGTTTTAGGATTGTATTTCCTGACCAGCCCCTAAAAGGAGGGTAAAAGAAGACAATGGTTGTGCACCCACCTACCAGTTTTTCCAATAGCAGCTGCTTTTCCTGTGCTTCCTCCTAGCTTTGGGGCCACATCCTATTTGATTGTCATTAGGGACTAGCCTGTCTGTAGTGTGAGCTAAAACAGTGTCATGGACAAATCATATAGGAAACCTTTTTTTAGTGGAAAGCCTGGTTATTACCATCTCCAGGCTCTCTAAGATTCTGCAGCAGTGTTCATCTGAGACCCAGCAGATGGACTTTTTGTTAGGAAAGCTCTGTATCTCAGGGAAGACCCAAATTATGCTTCCCTGTCTCCAATTCTTCAAATCCCATATACGGATTTTTTTTTTCTGTCTGCCAATGTGATATTTAGCAATTTCCCTCTACAAACAGCTCCACCTACCTCTGTGTATCCCTTGTGTTAAAGTGAGTTTCCCATAGACTTCAAAGACCTAAACTCTAGTTTTTTTCAAAGAAGAGATTCATTTCTTTAGTTAAAAAAAAAAGAAAAACAAGACTGTTATTGGGCATCTGCTATATGCAGAGTGCTCAAATTCTGACCTAAGGATGTTTATTGTTCTTCTGGGCTGATTTTAAAGAAAAATATAGCAAAGAACAGAGCGCCATGACATTTTTATACCTATATGCAATTCTCCAGATAGTTACTTTTTTTTTTTTTTTAGGGGTATATATTTTTATTTTTAACATCTTTATTGGAGTATAATTGCTTTACAATGTTGTGTTAGTTTCCACTGTATAACAAAGTGAATCAGCTGTACGTACACATATATCCCCATATCCCCTCCCTCTTGCGTCTCCCTCCCACCCTCCCTATCCCACCCCTCTAGGTGGACACAAAGCACTGAGCTGATCTCCCTGTGCTATGTGGCTGCTTCCCGCTAGCTGTTTTACATCTGGTAGTATATATGTGTCCATGCCACTCTCTCACTTCATCCCAGCTTACCCTTCCCCCTCCCCATGTCTTCAAGTCCATTCTCTATGTCTGCGTCTTTATTCCTGTCCTGCCCCTAGGTTCGTCAGAACCATTTTTTTTGTTTGTTTAGATTCCATATATATGTGTTAACATATGGTATTTGTTTTTCTCTTTCTTACTTACTTCTCTCTGTATGACAGACTAGGTCCATCCACCTCACTACAAATAACTCAATTTCATTTCTTTTTACGGCTGAGTAATATTCCATTGTATAGATGTGCCACATCTTCTTTATCCATTCATCTGTCGATGGACACTTAGGTTGCTTCCACATCCTGGCTGTTCTGAATAATGCTGCAGTGAACATGGTGGTACATGACTCTTCTTGAATTATGGTTTTCTCAGGGTATATGCCCAGTAGTGGGATTGCTGGGTCATATGGTAGTTCTATGTTTAGTTTTTTAAAGAACCTCCATACTGTTCTCCATAGTGGCTGTATCAATTTACATTCCCATCAACAGTGCAAGAGGGTCCCCTTTTCTCCACACCCTCTCCAGCATGTAGTTCCTTTTTAATACTGACCAGCCAAGTTTTTTTGACATGCTCTGAAATACCCTGGTAACTGCCACCAGTGAGCGGATTCATTCAAATCTTTTGGAAGTTGTCTTGTTTTGCTGGTGGTCCTTGGGGTGCTGGGCCTCTTGGGACCTCTCCTTTTCTGTCACCTCAAGAAGATATAAGATATAACAACATAGAGGCCTGATCCAGCTGGAGCTTCCAAATCCACAAAAGTCGGAACAGTTTGTATATCTACCACCACCAAAATTCTTGGACATGTGACCAGAAAGCTCTAGATCTCTGAAAGTTTAGATTGTTTGAGGCCCTTGAAAAGACACCTCTATTTCCAGGCCATCTGGTTGATGACAGGGCTGGTGGCAAATTTTGGTAACTGGAATTCAGGCCATTAAGAAAACATTTTAAGTTGTGGGATTTCCTCTTAAAACTTTGCCTCCTACAAATTATATTTAAAAGAAAGACACATTCCTTCTTACAGTATTGAGCTTATACTACTCTTATGGAAAATAATTGACATTGTATTTATGTATTCTGTTTACTGTTTGGCCTTAATTGTTTAACAGCAATTTTTGTTACATATTTTTTTTTCCTGTTCCATTGCTATTTGTACTATACCTGTTTAAAGTCTGAAGACACTGCTTTGTGCTACAGTGTTTTCCTTTGTGACTCAACCCCAGCCTCCTTCCCATCCCCTTAAATATAAAGGAAGTAACAATAATAAACTTCCCCTGTGTCTTCTTAACTGTTTCCTGGGATGCCTGACTCTAGGTAACATCTGAAGTTTCTCTCCACCAGCTGCCCAGCTCTGGTGTTCAAAGCATGAGGCACTCTCACTTTTATTTCTTTGCAGATAAAAAGTATTTTTTATTAGACATTATTGTACAATTTCTCCAAGGCCTTTTCTAATTAATCACCTGGCACCTGTCCTAGTATTAAAAGATACTCCCTGCCTTCCTGTGGTAAGAAAGTAGATTAATGGTGAAAGGCTTGCTTTTCTCGGTACTTGTTTGATTCCTGTGTGAGCATTTTGATTCAGGAATAATTTATATCCCTAATTTCTACTGTAGTTTTCTTCTTGGGACCTAGTATTCTTAAGTTGCAATCAGAGGAAACTCTGTGTGTGTGTATGTGTGTGTGTGTGTGTCTGTGTCTGTGTATCTGTGTGTGTTTATATATAAATACCATGAATGCATACATGTTAAACAGACTGCATTTAGGATCACTTGGAATAGAAATATGTTCTGTTCCCTGTTGCTCTGTTCTGTCTTACTTTAGAATAACGACCAGTAGGGGAATGTTGGGGACATCCCCATGGCCTGTTTTTCTCTCTTAATTTTTAAAAATTAAAAGTTGTCAGCATTATTTACATCAGAAATGTCCAAGAAGCTGGAAGTCTGAGAAAAAATGTGATTTCATAAAAACAGCTGAATTGAACTGGCCAAAAAAAATACGCCCTACCACCACTGGTAGGGTTTTTTTTGCCGGGGCGGGGGGGGGGGGGTGCAGTTTCCAGACGTTTGAGGGTTTCTAGGCTGGGGCCTTTTTTTCATCTTTTCTTTTTATTATTTTGCTTTTACTTTTTTTAAAAACAGAATTCCAGCGTGAGCTATTGACTGAGTTATGCCTGTGTACACTTGCGCCAGACCAATCCTAATTAGAGGCTGTTTAATAAATTGGGACTGTGTTGCCTGCAGCTTTTTGACCTTTGTTCCCTGATTGTCTCCCATGAATCCCCTCGCCCTCTGGTGTTCCCTCTAAACTTTGGGAATTCACTGATTCTGGTTCAATTTGTGGACCTTCTGAGTTTGTTCGAGCCTTTTAGGAAGTTTCCTTGAGCTAATAACCATCTGTCACTGCCCGTGTTTTACTACTGCAGCTCCCGCTGATGGAGACCAAGGCAGGGTCCTAAGCATACTGCTAGTATCTTTAAATCAAAGCGTGATCGTTAACTAACATGCCCCGAACATCTTTGTCATATAAAACTGTAAAGCTACATTAGGTGTAGTACTTTAACCTTTGCCGTATTGAAGAGGTAATGATGTCAGAATTTGGCTTCCATCCCTCAAGGACCCATAAATACACTGTGTGGATGCCAGGTTATAGACCACAGGCTTACAGTATGCACTGCTGGTTTCTTGCCTCTATTACTTTAAAAACAAGGCAACTGGTAAATCACACCCATCGTGGATGATCCGCTGCTACGCCTCACCTCTTCAGGTTCCTCTAACAGTGTTTGGCATTCAAAGGAAAGACTGCCTATTCCTTGGCACTACTCGGAATGGTCCAAGATATTGAACTTGCTCTCTCCGAGGGCCTGTGGACTGGTGACCTTTTTCCTGAGTCCTGGGGAAGCACTTGGTTACCAAAGTCAGCTGCTTCACCGTTGTCAGAATTCCTCTTTTCCAGGTGTATGAAAGGCAAAAGCGAAAAATCAAACATACAAAAGAAAACTCTATTATATACAATGTTTTTAGGAAAATTTAAATAATTCAGGTCTTTTTACTTGGAGAGGTTGGGCAGAGGGATTTGGGAGCCCATTAGCTACCGAAAGGTCACATATTCAACAGTACTCTAAATCATATTAGCCTCAAGGCAAACATCTCATGGAATTCTAGTAACATAAGCAAAAAAATCCCATTATCATAAATATTACTGCAGGCTATTCATCTGCCTTCCTTCCTTCCTTCCTTCCTTATTTCCTTCCTTATTTCCTTCCTTCCCTCCCTTCCCTCTTTCTTCTTATGTCCCCTATCCTTAAAGCCTTCTCCCTTCAGATGCTATGCAGTTCTTTCCACTTCTCAAAGATAAATACTCTGGAAAGAGTATTCTATTCTTGCTGTTTCCATTTCCTCACCTCTTATTCACTCCTGAGTTCGCAGGAATCTGGTTTCTACCTCCAACAGCCTACTGAAGTCTCTCTCACTAAAAGTACAAATACTATTACTCCAAATGAGGAAATCCAGTCGATGGTTCTGATTTCTTATCTTATGGCTCTCCTCTGCCTTGTTTAGACTTAGGGATAATTTCCTCCATTGTAAACCTCTCTATTTTTTCAAAGTTCAGTGCTTCAAGTTCTCCTTACAGCTCACTAGCCACTCCTTCTCTGCTTTCTTCATGGGCTCTGGCCATCCTATCAGTGTTAAAAAGGAGCACGGCATTAGTTCCGTGGAAACAGGAAGCATCACAGTCATGAGCTCTGCAAGACATGTGCGCATACAAAGTTAAACAACGAGGACAGGGACAAGCTCAAGAGAATACAGATCTTCCTCGATTCACAAGGAATGCATTTAATACACTTAACCTACCAAACATCATAGCTTAGCCTAGCCTACCTTAAACGTTCTCAGAACACTTACATTAGCCTACAATTGGTCAAAATCATCTAACACAAAGCCACTTTTATAATAAAGTGTTGAATATCTCATGTGATGTATTGAACACTGTACTGAAAGTGAAAAACAGAGTGGTTGTCTGGGTCCAGAATGGTTGTAAGTGTATCAGTGGTTTACACACCTGATGGTGTGGCTGGCTGGGAGCTGTGAAAAGATCAAAATTCCAAATTTGAAGTACTGTTTCTGCTGAACGCGTATCACTTTCACACCATCATAAAGTCGAAAAATCATAAATTGAACCATAGTGAAGTAGAGATATGTGATACGAAACATGGTTCAGAGGAAGAATAAGTGAAGAGTATCGATTGGAGTAGTTCTGGAAGCATCATGGCCGTACAGAATACATGTAGCATTTGGAGTTTTCAGATTGCATTTGGATCCTAGCTCTGATAGTCATAAGACCCTCCCTGGGCAAGTTGCTTGAGGGCAGTGAGCACTTAATGGGCTAGTAATAACTTAGATCACAGGAGCGTTGAGAGAATTAAAACAATGTGTCATTATTTTTGTTGGTATATAGTATGTGCTTCATGAATATTTGTTCACTTTCGTTGTTTCATGGAAAGGGGAGCCTTGAGAAGGCCTTCAAAAAAAATGAAGTAGTATTTGGATAGGCAGAGAGAAAGAGTAAAGACATTTTAGGAGAGAAAAACAGTATGAGAGAAGGACTAAAGAAGAGGGTTACTTATAATGTGCTTGAGTCAGTGCATGGCACTGGAGAGGAGAATGGATGTGGTAGGTAGAGGGGAAAGATTTCTTTTTTCTTTTACATCTTTATTGGAGTATAATTGCTTTACAATGGTGTGTTAGTTTCTGCTTTATAACAAAGTGAATCAGTTATACATATACATATGTTCCCATATCTCTTCCCTCTTGCATCTCCCTCCCTCCCACCCTCCCTATCCCACCCCTCCAGGCGGTCACAAAGCACCGAGCTGATCTCCCTGTGCTATGCGGCTGCTTCCCACTAGCTATCTATTTTACGTTTGGTAGTGTATATATGTCCATGCCTCTCTCTCGCTTTGTCACAGCTTACCCTTCCCCCTCCCCATATCCTCAAGTCCATTCTCTAGTAGGTCTGTGTCTTTGGCCATAAGTGGGTTTTAGGGCAAAGATAAATGCTCAGTGTTATGTGGCAGCCTGGTTAGAAGGAGAGTCTAGGGGAGAATGGGTACATGTATATGTATGGCTGAGTCACTTTGCTGTCCACCTGAAACTATCACAACATTTGTTAATCAGCTATATCCCAATATAAAATAAAAAGCCTTTTAAAAAAAGATAAATGGTCTGGCTTATTTATACCATATTTATAAATGGCCCAACTTTGCTTATATCATTGCAAATTTTGTTTAAATGTATTATCTTAGTTCACTTCTAGGCAATAAGATGTTGGAACTTATGCATGAAACCGTACTGTCCTCTTCAATATGTGGGAATGAAAGATAAGCAAAATTAATGTTAATGATATGGTGCGTTAGAAGGTGAAAGGGACTGTGGAGCAAAATAGAAAGTGCTGGGTTGAGAATGACGAGAAGGTGCAATTTTAAATAAAGTATTCAGGAAAGGCCCCTCTGAGGAGGCGACATGGCGCTTGAGCTCGTGAAGGTCGGGTGCATGCCTGTGGGAAGGGTATTCCAGGCAGGGGGACGAGGCACGCAAAGTCCCTAAAGCGGGAGGGTTCTTGGTGTGTTTGAGGAACAGCTAGGAAACCTACATGGCTGGATCAGAGTGAGCTGGGAGAGGAAGGGTGCTGGAAGATGAGGTCAGAGGGTGAGTGGGGACAGATCACAGAAGGCCTGGTCGGCCACTGTGAAGATGGTGCTGTTTCCCTTGAGTGTGATGGGAAACCACTGAGGATCTGGACAGCAGAGAGCTTGACGTGATCCAACTTAACCTTCACCGGGGCCACCCTCCTGCTGTGTCAAGGAGGAACCTCTCGGGCCCCTTTCCCTCCTCTCTCCCCATCCAAGCGTGAAGAGGCAGAGGGAGCTCTAGGAAGGGAGCGGGAGAGCACAGGGGAGAAACAGTGAACACCCTCACCACGCCTCCTCCCTGCTGTGGCCTGCTAAGCCGCAGTCAGCCTGAGCTGGGAGGGAGGTTAGGTGGCTAGATGGTTAGATGGAGCCTTTAATTAATGTCAGAAAGGTGCCCAGGAAAGGTAAGGGACCTGGTGTATTAGTCAGGGTTTTCCAGAGAAATGGAACCAATAGGATAGATATGGTTATGGATATGGATATAGATAGAGACATAGACAGAGATATATAGGAGGAGATTTCCTGTAGGAATTGGCTCACACAGTAATGGAGGCTGAAAAATCCCACGCTCTGCCATCTGCAAGCTGGAGAAGCAGGTGGCATAATTCAGTCCAAGTCTGAAGGCTTGAGAACCAGAGGGGCTGCTGGCCTAACTCCCAGTCCAAGGTCAAAATCCTGAGAACCCAAGGAGCCACTAGTGCAAGCCCTAGAGTCCAAAGGCCCGAGAACCAGGGTATCCAATGTCCACGGGAAGGAAGAGATGGATGCCCCAGCTGAAGACGAGAAAGATGATTTGCCCTTTCTCCACATTTTTGTTCCACTTGGGCCACCACAGTGATGATGCCTGCCCACATTGATAAAGGCAGATCTTCCTCACTCAGTCTCCTGAATCAAATGCTAACCTCTTCCGGAAACACTGCACGGGCACACCCAGAAATAATGTTTTCCCAGCTATCTGGGCACCCCTTTGCCCAGGCCAATTGAAACATAAAAATAAGCATCATACCCAGTTAAGATTTCACCTGGGTGCCGAGAAGAGTCATTCAAAGAGCTTGCTGGAATACAGTGGTGTAAAAAACCATCCAGTTCTTGTTTAGTTTCATCTATATCAAGACCACCTTGTTCAATAGATGAGTTTTATATACTTATAAACCATTATAGAAAAGTAGTACTATCAAATCATACATTAAGTATAATAAGTTTTAATTTTTTCCAATTCTAGATAAAGAAATATCAATACAGGCGTCCCAGAGGACGGTACTGACCTTCTCCAATTTGGAGAACACTGCACACGCAGGACCCCCAGTTGGGGCGGCCAGTGCCCCTGCAGTGCAGGTGATCAGCGAGCAGTGGAGATAGAGAAATAGGAGATGGCAAATGAAGGTGGTGACTGTGGTGCTTTACATTCTGTGGTAGGAAACATGGGAGGAAAATGCAGAGGGACAAGAATTGAGGCTCTTGAGATTCATTCCATGTGGGAGGCGGAAGGTAAGAGCATTCTGAGAACAGTCAGAAAAGAAAGAGCAGGAAAGAGAATGACAGTGATGCCCAAGGGGAGAAGAGAGGCAAGTAAGTTATTTGTGTTACAGACCAAAGGAGAGTGGTCAAGTATGACCAGGATGCAGTGTTTGAGTTTCCCAAGGAGGCTTATGAGGAGAGAATTTTACTAAAAGATCAGGTAATAGTGTTGTAAAGTTGAAAAGAACACAAGATAAAGAAACTAAGACAGTTGACAGACTGGTGGAGCAGGTGGAGGTGTCCCTAGTATAGTCATACATTCTAAAAAGAACTGCTAAAAAAAAAATCAGTCATCTCAGTAAAGCAAGATTGGGTGAGAATTTAAGAATATTCTAGTCTTGGATTGGCAGGTGATGAGCAGAATAATCGTCCAGACCTTCTTCTGCTCAGTTCCTGGGATGCAGAAATGCTGAGCGGGAATGCTTTGAAAAACAAGGTGATAGTTTGAAGGCACTTGGCTTTCTAAAAACTATCTCTTCATAATAACGTTCTTCCATTTCAGAAAGAATTTAAATTGAAAACTTAATGCTCTCGTCATGTCTGAACACACACTGAATGCAATGAAAACACCCTCCATAGGAATTTCTGATCTCCCTCTTTCTTTGTTGTCATTCAAGTCTCCCAACTCAGCTTTTACATTTGAGTGTCCTTCTGACTTGAGGGGGAGAGGCCATCATACCATTTCTCATCCCTTGTGGCTGATATGTGAGATGGGTCTCAGGCAATTAAGGGAAGAAAGCTCTCCTTGCTGGAGACAAACAGTATTGTGTAATAGAACCCTGGATTCTCTCTCAGTAGCTTCTGACCCCAAGGCTGTCCCACAGAGCTGTAGTCCTAGGAAAAGCCACACAATGGTTTAAGCTTGGGGTACCAATTAATAATTGTGATATATGTTACCGTTGATGGTTCAGGATATTTCCTTGAAAGACCTGTTTTCATAACACTCTGATTATGCTGTTTGGAACAACAGTTAGTGTAACTGTTTAGATAGGAAACTTAGGAATGACAAACTAACAAAACCCTGGAAAATACACAGTGCAGTCAGTCATGGTTTATAAGATTATGGATGTTAGTATAATAATGAAAAGAAATTAGTAAATTTCCTCTATAAAATCAACATGGTCTTTAAAAGTATGTTGCATCTATGCATGATTTGATCTCCATGGCTGCTGCCACATCCTCAATGTTTACATGATTGCAACGTTTATAAAATGCTGTCACCCAGACTTCTGCTGTCATCAGACTTCTCACTTATTCTGACAATTTGGTTTTATTAGCCCTACTTTACAGTTGAGATTCTGAGAGTCTAACTTTGTCAATTTCACACGACTAAAGATGACAGGTGGGTATTTTGAACCCAGGTCTCTGTGGCCTCAGAGTCCATGATTTTTGCACTGCATCATGCTTCCTTAGAAATTAAATGGACTTGTCTTGCATGGACTGTGTTCTTCTTCTAACCGGGGCACAGGAGGAGTCCCAAGTAAATAGGCAGGCGGTCTTCGGGAGGGATGTCTGGAAGCAACTGTTGGGAGTCCCAGCAGGTCGGCAGTGCTGTGTCTAAGGTCTGGTCCCAGGTAGTGGGAACTCAGCCATGGAGACTGGGCTGCAGGAGGAGGACCTCGATGCAACCAGGAGGACCTGGTTGCTTCATAGCAAGCCAGGGTTGCTATGTTGTGCGGCTTCCACTTGCTCCTCCAGATCTGCTCTCCACTCTTCCTCAATCTGCTCTGGGCTCCTGGAAGCTGACCTGCATGGACAGGATCAAAAAAACCCCTTTCTCTTTTTTGCTGTTGCCTTTTGCCAATGGGAACCACCAGCAGGAGGTCAGAGGATGAAGCTGGGAGTGTTTATTCCCCCACCTCCCTCCCTGTGAGCTTGCCCTGAGCTCCCTGCAGCTCTCAGTCTCCCATAACGTAGCCTTGCCTGCTGGTTCCTGTCACCACTCCTTCCTCTTGTCCCTTCTGACCTAGTCCGAGAAGCTTCACTAT
Organism: Monodon monoceros; assembly: GCF_005190385.1. Lineage (NCBI taxonomy): Eukaryota > Metazoa > Chordata > Mammalia > Artiodactyla > Monodontidae > Monodon > Monodon monoceros. Next base: position 71,592,501 of record NW_021703771.1, read on the forward strand.
TTCTTAACATTTTCCCTGTGCCTTTCCTGTACCTTTGTAAATGGTCCTGTCCTGAACTCTTCACATTGCCCAGTTTAAATGTGCTTTTTGTTTCCTGATGGGCCCCTGACTGGTCAGACCTGACCAGGTGGGAACTAATGTCTGGATTTAGGCACATGAGCAGGACAGGGACCCTGCCACTGGGAATGAAATTAGAACGAGGATCTAGAGACAGGAAGATGAGCTGAGCGTGCCCTAGTAGAGTGAGAGACAAGAATGCAGTAGACTGGGAAGAAATCTGCCCTGAGACTAACTGGACAGGACTCTGCTGGATGGGATCTCTCATCTTCTAGGGGACAAGACCCTTCACAGATGCTCTGAAGGGTTGGAGGTACAAGGAAGGCAGCAGATGCTCAAGAAGTGGCAAGCCTACGGAGAGCTGTGTCCATAGGAGAAAGAGTGGCTGGACGTTTGAGTCCTTACCCCTTGTGACAAAGACTGACTATTCACTGAACCCTTTTTCACTTCCTGCTGGGCACAAAGACTACGATCCCATGTGCCTGAGATCTGGCCAAAGGAATGTGAGCAGAAGGGAGGTACTAACCCCTAAGACCCCTCTCACTATCCTCCATATTTTGCTAGCTGTAATTACGAGTGGTGCCTGCCACAATGATATCGATCATTCATGCATTCCTTCCATTCATTCCCTGAGACAGGACTTGGGGATACAGCCTCTCAAGAAGCTCGCTCACAGGCCCTTATATTAAACTGATTATGACTGGGGACGTGGTAGACCACTGCCACACCTGGAAAGACACTACAGACTTAGGCACGATTCTTCTAGTACTTCAGTAATACCTCCTGCAATGGCTGGGCATAAAGCACTGTGCACTAGGCCCCATTTTCTATCCTTTTCCTTTCAAAAATGATGATCATTTTTATTGGGTGCCCACCATGCACCAGGTGCTTCTGAAACCTTATGCTGTGATAAGTAGAAAAATGTAGGCTTATGACTAAGTTGAGGCTGTAACTAATTTAAGCTTCATTCAGCATTTAGGCAGCCCGGATCTTCTTATTAATATACAAGGAGTGGTTACTGATAATAGACACATTATGAAGCCCAAAGGCATCTTGGCAGTGCATGCCGAGGAATGCGGGAAATATGAGAAACTTCCAAGGAATTCTCCTGATATTTTTGCATCCATATGCATATATGTTTTTTCCAGTGTTTTTATCCTAAGAATATCCTTAAAAGCAGACACAGGCATGCTCTGTGTATGTACATCCAGGAGATATTTCCCAGAATCTGTCCCTCTGCCATTCTTTCATCTGCATTTTATCTCTCAGCATGAATAAGTTGCCCAATAACTCCTGTGATTATCTGCAAGTCTCATTAAATACACTACTTGATGCCCCAAAAGAATTTATAAAAAAGAAAGGAAAAACGATTACACCTCATGAGTATCAACACTCATAGATACTAATTACAAAATATAACTTTTTGAATTGAATCCTTTTTTGAACTAGGGTTGCACAGAGAAGAACATTTTGTTGGCAGCCTTCTTGAGATTCTAAGAGGGTTTCAACTTTTGCCGCCGAAGGAGGAAACCATGGCTGCTCTTGGAATCCTGATCTGGGAGAACGCTATACGATGCTGCTTTCCATAGCGAGCTGATTCCCGCCGGCCCCCTTTCCTGAGGGAGTTGGGCAGAGTGGGGTGGTAAGAGTAGAGACAGGCAGAGGCAAAAGCTGCAATGTCCTGATTCCCTTGTACTAGAAATTTTATTACAGATAAATTTTTTGCCCATCAAATGCATTGCTGGATCGAAATGTCACATGTTACTTCACAGATGTTATTTCAGATTAAGCCACAGGCAGCAAGGAGTGGACATGGCACACATTTTCCTCTTCACTCAGTAGCATCCCGTCTCCCAGCAGTCATTTGCAAAAGCAATATTACTCACATAACAATTGAGCTGATCTTATATTTTAGATTATGATGTCAAGATATATTATACTGCAGCCCACTGACTTAAAAAACAGCCCAAGAAAGAGAATGACTAGGGCCAAGTTGGGATTGAAAAGGACGTAAGGGAATGTCATCTGTTATGAGAATCTTAAAAGCTTCTAATGACCTTGTTATTCCCAAGAGGCTCTTGCTACTGTGACTATTGAATTTATTTTTGCTAAACAAGCTTTGCATTTAATGATAGCTTTCTTTATGGTCTGAAACTCACAAGAATTTCTTTTACCTTTTTCTGAATGAAATACTTGGTCAGCAATTCCATCATGCAGACACCATTTATGCTTCCATCACTATGTTTAGTATTATATAATAAATGTATTTATGAGTTCTTCTGTTAAGATTCTTATCTGCTTTAGAATATTTGACGGGCTGTATCTTAGAAGCTAAGTGTCATCTTTGCTCTTCTAAATATATTTTATATTCTTAAACTGAAGATGTTGTCCTGAACATTTTCCTGCACAGAATGCACTGAGGAAAGCATAGAATTAAGGTAAAGCTTTTGAAAATAACAACCATGATTGCATCACAGTGTTTTAAGGGTAACACATCCTATGAACAATTGCACCTCCCTCCTACATGGTGAGTCCTATGACAGCAGAAGACTTGTCTGTTTATCCATGGCTGTATTTTCAGGTACATAATGGGTGGGTATTTAGTAAATATTTGTTGGATGAGTAGATGGATAGATGGATGCGTGGGTGGATGGATGGATGGATATAAGTATGTGGTTTGGGGCTAGGGGCTATTTTTTCTGTGAGCCTAGCCGTAAGTCAGACTCTTTGGAATTACTGAGCTTCACAAACATTTACTGGGAGTCAGTGTCCTGCTGTCCATGTGAAAAAGTGAAAGCTTCGAGAGCTAGTGAACTCTTAGGAGGATGACACTTCTTTCCATCAAGTGAAGCCACTTTATTTTTGGCTGAGAAAATAAGTTAAAATTTGAAATTGCTTTCCCCCAAATGGTTGCAGTCCTTCAATCTAACGGGCCACCCTGAAATTGGAGAATAAATAAAAATGCAGAAACATCCCTGAATCTGATTCACCGGGTGAAAGAGTCCTTCCTTTGGTGGGTATGTGCACAAGGATGGAAATGGACACGAAGGCAAAATGGCAGCCACTTCAGACATTTTTCTGAAATGACTTTGGGTGTGAGTTTCTGAGACAAATCACTTCCACACGGCCTTGAAAAGAACTTGGTTAGCTCACCTCCAAGGAAGGCTAAGAATAGGGCTGGGAAGCAGAAATAATGTATTATTCTGCTGAGTGTGTTAATATTTGGGCAGAAAAGGGTGGATTCTTTTTTAGTTAAGCATCATTTTAACATGCACACTATAGGCGGTGGCTTTTTTTTTTTTTTTTTTTTTACAGAAAAACGTAGCTGTCCCCTAACGGGAGCAATTTCCCTTCATATTTCTTGCAGCTCTTGTCCCATGAGGCGACAGATGAGTATGTGATAGCAATACTGATTCCAGTGCTGAGATGCCATCTGATCCACCGGGAGAGCTGGTGGATTGAAATCAATGTCGGTGCATGCCTTCTGGGTAGCAGTCTTTCAGTGCAGGATTTGCTCTATGGATCAGAAAAACAGCTGGCAACTCGCAACATGTTATACAAAAGACCTTTTAAATGTCTTGTTGTTTCCAGCTATGATGTAGTGTGTCACTTCAAATATTTTTTTAAATTTCTGTGCCTGCTTGATGGAGCAAAGTCCTGTTAAGCAACTGGTAAAAACGCAATACCAGTTTAAACTGGTGTCTGCAGAATTCTGAGGCTTATAAGGGGCTAGAAATAAGCCTCTGCCTTATTGTACATTTTTTTAATATAAAAGTTTTATCCATAGAAAGCATTTATTGGAAATCCAGTCCTGAAACTGCCTGTAAAACATAAGCATGTGCTAAAGAAATAGAAACCCTGTGGGTTATTCAGAATTCTTGGAAAACAAGAACTTTCATCCAGTTATTTTGCTCAGATGCAAGATGGAGTTATTTATTTCCAGTGTATGTTGTTTGCATATGACAGAATTTTGGAGTCTCTTCTCTGTTTTAAGCTTTTCCCCCGTAAAATATGTATAATAATTCCTATGAATGTTAAAAACACATTACTGTGTTTTCCACTCAATGCTTTCAACCCCAGAAGCTAAACTTCTTTCCCCTCATTTTTTTTTAATCTTCTTTTTAATCTTTTTGTTGGTTTTTTTCATGAGGTTTCTTTCTCACTTTTTTTTCAATATTTCATTTCCTGCCTCTGTAATCCAAGTTTCTGGTAACAGTTAAGATCACTAGTGCAGATATACCATCTATGTCCAGATAAAGAGGCAAAGAGGAAACTAGCAAGATTTTTGGAAGATCTGGATGGACTAAAAGAGAAGGGATTGATATTTTCTGAGTGTTTGATAGATTTTAGTCTAGTTAATGGATATTTGGTATCAAATCGGTATCCCAAGCCTGATGTGATAACCCAAATTTCGACATCAAACATTCAGAGCAGCCAATGCCAGCATGATGCTCTCACATATATCAATTCAGTGACTATTTATAGCTTCCAAATTATTTTCCACAGCTCTCAGTTGACTACTTTGATGAAATAACTAAACAGATGTCAGCCATGTGTCTCTGTGGATGAAGAACTACGTGAAGTACTATCGTATTCAATATTTGTAGGGTGTGAGTGTTGCGACTGTAGTTTTAACAGGGAGTCTCTCCCTGCATTTGACTGCAAGTATAATTAGCTGTTGGTGTTTAGTGTGCAAAGAATTTTCATTGATTGGTTGGGCATGTTTTAGGTGTTGTGGACATGGACAAAATATATCACTGAGTTCATCCATCCTGTATAGCTATTTTTATATGTACTTAATATTCCAGCAATACTGATGTCCACTGTACATAATGTCCTCTAAATAAGTAAGAACGCAATTCCTTGATGAGGATGAGATTTAAAGGAGGAAAAAGAATACCAGACCAAAAAAGCATTTCTGGAAGTGTGTTCAGGAACATTAATTCTTGGAGAAATTAGTAGGATTGGGGGCAAAAAGTGAGTGAACCAGTTTGGGAAACACAGAGATAAGCTGTGAGCGGATTGTCTTTATTTTAGGACTCATCAGAGCTTTTACTATGCTATGAATGCTGTAAATCTTAAAAAGGGAGAGCTAGATGCAGGGCCTCCCCCTACTTGTTAGATGGAACACCTCCCCTGCATCCAACCCTCTAACTTGCCCCCAGAGAATATTTTGAAAAACAACACTCTGTGATGCTTGCTTGGTAAATGCAGACTTAAACACTATGCTGTAGTAATCAATAAATATTACTTCTTTATAAAGTTAAACACCAACTGGAACACCCACATGAAAAAAAATTAATCCAGACAGAGATTGCTCTCCACAAAAATTAACTCAAAATGGATCAAAAACGTAAAGGTAAAATGCAAAACTATAAAACTCCCAGAAGGTAACTGAGGAGAAAATCTAGATGATCTTGGGTTTGGCGGTGCTGTTTGAGGTAAAACACCAAAGTACATGATCCATGAAAGGAAGAAGTGACAAGCTGGACTTCACTAAAATAGAAATTTTCTGCCCTGTGAAAGATGATGTAAAGTGAATGAAAATACAAGCCACAGATTAGGAGAAAATATTAGCAAAAGACATATCTGATAGGGGGCTGTTATCCAAAATATAAAAAGAAACCTTAAAACTCTGTGATTAGAAAACAGAGAACTCAATTTTAAAAATGGGCCAAAGATCTTAACAGACACCTCACCAAAGAAGATACACAGCAAATAAGCATATGAAAAGAGGCTCCACATCATATGTCACTGGAGAATGCAAATTAAAACAATTAAATATCACTACACACCTATTAGAATGGCCAAAATCCAGAACACTGAAAACCCCAAATTCTGGAGCTTTTGTGGAGCAAGAAGAACTCTCATTCATTGCTGGTAAGAACAAAAAATAGCATAGCCGCTTCGAAAGACAGTCCGGCGGTTTCTTACAAAACTAAACATACCCTTACCATACAATACAGTAATTGCGCTCCTTGACGTTTACCCAAAAAGAGTTCAAAACATGTCCACACCAAAACCCTACACATGGATGTTTATAGCAGCTTTATCCATAACTGCCAAAACTTAGAAGCAACTGAGCTGTCCTTCAGTAGGTGAATGGATAAATAAACTGTGGTACATTCATACAATGGAATATTATCCAGCACTAAAAAGAAATGAGCTATCAAGCCATGTCAAGCCATGGAGAGAAAATGCCCGTTACTAAGTGGAAGAAGCCAATCTGAAAAGACTACACACTACAGTATATGATTTCAACTATAAGATACTCTGGAAAAGGCACAACTATTGAGACAGTAAAAAAAGGCAGTGGTGGGCTTCCCTGGTGGCGCAGTGGTTGAGAGTCCGCCTGCCGATGCAGGGGACACGGGTTCGTGCCCCGGTCCGGGAAGATCCCACATGCTGCGGAGCGGCTGGGCCCGTGAGCCATGGCCGCTGAGCCTGCGCGTCTGGAGCCTGTGCTCTGCAACGGGAGAGGCCACAACAGTAAGAGGTCTGCATACCGCAAAAAAAATAAAAGGCAGTGGTTACCAGGGCTTGGAGGGAGGAAGTGATGAATAGGTAGAGCACAGAGGATTTTTAGGGCAGTGAAACTACTCTGTATACTGTAATGGGATGCATGTCATTATACATCTGTCCAAATTCATATAATGTACAACACTAAGTGAACCCTAATGTAAACTGTGGACTTTGATAATGATGTGGCAGTGTATGTTGATTAGTTGTAACAAATGTACCACTCTGGTGGGGGATGTTGATAGCAGGGAAGCAAGGCATGCGTGGGGACAGGGGCATATGGGAAATCTCCATGCCTTCGCTCAATTTTGCTGTGAACCTAAAACTGCTCTAAAAAATAAAATTATTTTTTAAAAATACATAGAGTAAAATTTTAGAGATAATCTAATCCAGTGAGTTATTTGGTTTGGGTTTGTTTTTTTGTTTTGTTTTGTTTTTGGCTTCATCAATTTTTTAAAATAAATTTATTTACTTATTTATTTATTGTTTTGGCTGCGTTGGGTCTTCATTGCTGCATGCGGGCTTTCTCTAGTTGCGGCAAGCAGGGGCTACTCTGTGTCATGGTGCGCGGGCTTCTCGTTGTGGTGGCTTCTCTTGTGGAGCACGGACTCCAGGCGCGTGGGCTTCAGTAGTTGTGGCACATGGGCTCAGTAGTTGTGGCACATGGGCTCAGTAGTTGTGGCTCGTGAGCTTTAGAGCTCAGGCTCAGTAACTGTGGCACACGGGCTCAGTTGCTCCACAGCACGTGGGATCTTCCCGGACCAGGGATCGACCCTGTGCCCCCTGCACTGGCAGGCGGACTCCCAACCACTGCGCCACCAGGGAAGTCCCCCATCAATTTCTTTTTTTACCTGTCGTTTACTAAGGGCCTGCTATGGGCCAGACACTGAGTTAAGTACTTTTATATATATTTAAATTGGCAATAGTCCTAGGAAGTAGGAGTTATTTTCCCTATTTAATGGGTAAGGAACTGAAGTTAGGGAGGTTTAGTGACCTTCCCAAGGTTGCAGAACTAGTAAGTGGTGAAAGTGGAATTCAAACTTGGGCCAGAACTGGCTCCGTTAACCATGATATTATAACAAATAGAATAATAATGTATGCAAAAAAATGGTATATATCTGTGTATGTGATAGAGAGATGGACCAGTTTTCATCCAATTCTTAAGGAATCTGCAGTCTGAAAAATTTCAAGATCACTGAATCCAGTCTCAACGTGTAGAGGCCCAGAGCAATGATGTCATTTTCTCAATGACGTACCACTAACTGGTGAAAAAATAGGAACTAGAGCCATGCTCTCTTGACTTCCCTTTGATGATAAGGGAATACAAGATGCCACATCATAATTGATGGCCTTTAAGTTAGTTGATTTCAGAAAATGAAGGAAGACAATACTGCTGTTGAAAGTCTAGAACCATTTTGTTAGTAGATTATGGGAATTTGCTGTTAAGCTCATTGTTTCATGATGGAACACTCAGAATGTTTCATATCCAAAAACCAGACTATTAATACAAAGGATATTCAAAATATTTAAAATTATCTAAGTGTCAAGGTAAGAAAATATAATATCCAGGAAAAACTAATGTCAAACTCTGGCATTTGAATAGTAAATGATTCAACTACAGTAGAAGTTGATTGTTATTTTTGAAGATCCAAGCATAAAGCCCTATTTATATAGAGGGGTAATAGTCACCTTTGTAGTGTAATTTGAGATGGGACAGTACCATCTTGCCTCACTGTCCAAATTTCTACTCTTCCATATGCATTAAATTAGATTAAGACAATGCGTTTCAGTAGCCATTTGTTTAAATGAAAATAACTGGAGTAGACATACATAGAGTAGACTCTCAAATATTAAACCCAGTGTGAGCCTAGACTTGGCATGTCTCTTTTTATTGGTGTCAGAAAATAAAGAAGATAAACTTTGATAGGAGGAGGCTCATGGAAATGGTCAGAAAAATGAAAAAATAAATGCTTGAGGCAGGCAGTCTGAGTCAAGCAGCAATGATGAACAGCAGTGTGTAGGTCATATGAGAAGTGAGATCACCCAGAGGAAATGACCTTAGAAGGAGATGTTGGACCGTGCTAAAGACAGTCAGTGTTTTACCTTTCAGTATATAATCTGATATTAGGGATTGCCTCTTTACCGTAGAGCAACATATATCTATAAGCTTTTCAGCTTTTATAAATTGTTCCACACCAAAAATAAAAAAAAAAAATGTCTTGGAAAAGGAAAGTTTCAATGAATATATCTCTGGCACTGTCCTTGAAGATCTCATCAGGTATAACAGCTGCTGTGTATGTAGGAAAAGAGGGGGAGGACTGGGAAATAAAATAAGCTATTCCAGTGTGATCTCCTGAAATAGATAGAAGACTTGCAATTTCACACCAAGATCCACAGCCTGGCCTTGTTTTCTGGTTGCAAATAGCAGTAATCCATCTGTCAGCCTGACATCCTTTTATGCTCCCTTTCAATCACTCCCAGAAAAAAAAAATTCTTTTTAGATTGATTCTGATTTAGCAGCTTTCTAGTAACCATGCTGCACATTAGCTCTCCAGAACTTACCTTGCATAACTGAAAGTTTGTACCCTTTATCAACATCTTCCTATTTCCCTTTCCCCCTTGCCCTAACAGCCTCATACTACTTTCTGCTTCTATGAGTTTGACTACGGTAGATTTCATACATGAGATCGTGCAATATTTGTCTTTCCATGTATTTCACATAGCATAAGGTCCTCCAGGTTTATCCACATTGTCACAAATGATAAGATTTCTTTCTTTTTCAAGGCCTAAGTGTATATATATATATACATATACACACAGATATATATGTGTGTATATGTATATATAAACTTCTTTATCCATTCATCCATCAGTGGACATTTAGGTTGTTTCCATAGCTTAGCCATTGTGAATAATGGTACAATGAACATGGAAGTACAAATATCTGTTCAAGATACTGATTTCATTTCCTTTGGCTGTATACTCAGAATTTGAATTGCTGGATCATATGGTAGTTCTACTTTTAATTTTTTGAGGAACCTATATTGCTTTCCATAATGGCTGCACCAATTAGCATTCCCACCAACAATGTGCAAGGGTTCTCTTTTCTCTACAACCTTGTCAATACTTGTTATCTTTTGTCTTTTGGATAATAGTCATCCTAACAGGTGTGAGGTGATACGTCATTGTGGTTTTGATTTGCATTTCCTTATGATTAATGATGTTGAGCACCTTTTTATGTATCTGTTGGTCATTTGTATGTCTTCTTTTGAGAAATATCTACTTAGGTTCTTTGCCCATTTTTAAAATCAGGTTTTTGGGGGTTTTTGCTACTGAGTTGTATGAGTTTCTTATATATTTTGGATATTAATCCCTTATTGACATATGGTTTGCAAGTATTTTCTCCCATTCCATAAGTTGCCTTTTTATTCTGGTAATTGTTGCCTTTGCTGTGCAAAAGCTTTTTAGTTTGACACCATTACACTTCTCCGTTTTTGCTTTTATTGCCTGTACTTTTGTCATCATTTTTGATTTCCAAAAAAATCATTGCCAAGACCAGCAGCAAGAAGCTTTTTACCTATGTTTTTATCCTAGTAGTTTTACAATTTCAGGTCTTATATATAAGTCTTTAATCAATTTTGAATTAATTTTTAATATGGTGTGAGATAAGGTTCAATTTCATTCTTCTGTGTATATATGTCCAATTTTCCCAATACCATTTATTGAAGAGACTATCCTTTCCCCATGTGTATTCTTGGCACCCTTGTCAAAGATCAGTTGACCATAAATGTGTGGATTTATTTCTGTACTCTCCATTCTATTCCGTTGGTCTATGTGTCTGTTTTTATGCTAGTAATCATATTATTTTTATTATTGTAGCTTTGTAAATTTTTTGAAATTAGTAAGTGGCATGCCTCCAGCTTTGCTCTTCCTGCTCAAGATTGCTTTGGTTAGTTGGAGCCTTTTGTGGTTGCATATGAATTTTAGGATTTTTTAGAAATTTCATTAAGAATGCCATTGGGATTTTGAAAGCAATTACACTGAATCTGTTGATCACTTTCGGTAGTATGGACATTTTAACAATATTAATTCTTCCAGTCCATGAATATGGGATGTCTTTCCATTTATCTCTGTCTTCTTTAATTTCCTTCATCAGTGTTTTATAATTTCCAGTGTACAAGTCTTTCACCTCTTTGGTTAAGTTTATTCAAAAGTATTTTATTCTTTTTGATGTTATTGTGAGATAGTTTTCTTAATTTCCTTTTCAGATACTTCGTTGTTAGTGTATAGAAACACCACAGACTATGTTTATTGATTTTGTATCCTACAATTTTACTGAATTTGTTTATTAGTTCTAACAGTTCTTTTGTCAAGTCTTTAGGTTTTTCTACATATATGATCATGTCATCTGCAGAGATAATTTTACTTCTTTCTTTCCAATTGGGATGCTTTTTATTTATTTTCCTTTTCTAATTGTTCTGGCTAGAACTTGTAATACTATGTTGGATAGAAATAGTGAGAGTGGACATCCTGGCTTTATATTTAGTTTTAGAGAAAAATCTTTCAGTTTTTCCTCATGGATTCTCATATTAGCTGTGGGCTTTTTATATATAGCCTTAATTGTGTTGAGGTAAGTTTTTCTACACGTATCTATTTGAGAGTTTTTATCATGAACGGATGGTGAATTTTGCCAAAATTTTATCTTTCATTCTGTTAATGTGATGTAAACCATTGATTGATTTGTGTATGTTTAACAATCCTTGCATCCCAGAAATAAATCCCACGTGTTCACGGTGTGTAATCCTTTTAATATGCTGTTGAATTTGGTTTGCTCACATTTTATGGAGGATTTTTGCATCTATGTTCATTAAGAACGTTGGCCTGTAGTTTTCTTTTCTTGTGGTGTCTTTGTCTGGCTTTGGTATCAGAGTGATGCTGGCCTCATAAAATGAATTTGGAAATGTTTCTTCTTATCTTTCTTGGAAGAGTTTAAGAAGGATTGATATCTTCTTTGAATGTTTGATAGAGTTCACCCATGAAGGTCCTGGGCTTTTCTCTGTTGGAAGGTTTTTGATTACTGATTCTGTCTCTTTATTAGTTATTGGTCTGTTTAAGTTTTCTATTTCTTCTTGATTCAGCCTTGGAAGTTTGTATGTTTCTAGGAACTTTTCGAGTTCTTCTAGGCTATCCAATTTGGTGCTATATAATTGTTCATAATAGTTCATAAGGGTCTTTTTCCCCTGAGGCATCAGTTGTAATATCTCCTTTTCATTTCTGATTTTATTTGGGTCTTCTCTCTTTTTTCCTTCGCTCTATAGCTAAGGGTTTGTGAACTCTTAGTTGTTTTTTTTTTTGTTTCTTTTTTTTGCGGTACGCGGGCCTCTCACTGTTGTGGCCTCTCCCGTTGCGGAGCACAGGCTCTGGACACACAGGCCCAGCGGCCATGGCTCACGGGCCTAGCCGCACCGCGGCATGTGGGATCTTCCCGGACCGGGGCACGAACCCGCGTCCCCTGCATTGGCAGGTGGACTCTCAACCACTGCGCCACCAGGGAAGCCCTGTTTATTTTTTTTCTATTTGTTTTCTATTCTCTATTTTATTTATTTCCGCTGTAATATTTATTATTTCTTTCATTCTGCTAACTTTGGCCTAGTTTGTTTTTCTAGTCCCTTGAGATGTTCCTTTTTTGATGTGTGCATTTATTTGCTATAACCTTGTCTCTTAAATACACAGCATGACATGTGCTTTTTATTGTCTCTCTCTCTTCTCCTGTAAGCACAGGCCTCTATTTACTTACAAAAACTGCAAGTCTAATTTTAAAAAAACTTCTTTGAAAATGAAATCAATATGCTTATTTTTTTGTTAAGATAGACCACTTAAAGTTCTAAGTTTTCATACTTTTACTTCTCAAGTTAAGTAAGGCACCAATTTAAGTTCACATAAATAAAGTAGGCCCTCAATAAGTATTTGCTAAATACTTTTTTTTTGCAATTAGTATTTGCTAAACTAGTGTACCCAGTTCTGCCACTGCTATTTAGAGGAAAGTTAAGATGAGAGCCCATGTTTTTCAAATCAGATGGTTATAGTTAGAAATAATCTTGCCACATTTAGAGAGCAAGGTAATTGGTAGTGGAGGATACACTCCCAAAGGCTCTAAGTTCCAGTGTAGTTTATCAAGTTTATGAACAAACTTTTATTTAGTTCTCTCTGTATAGAAAGAGCTAGCTAGTGCTAAGATTATAAGTCAGTTTGAAAAAATAGCAAGAGGGCTTCTCTGATGGCGCAGTGGTTGAGAATCCACCTGCCAATGCAGGGGACACGGGTTCGAGCCCTGATCCAGGGAGATCCCACATGCAGTGGAGCAACTAAGCCCATGAGCCACAACTACTGACCCTGCGTGCCACAACTACTGAAACCTGCCTACCTAGAGACCATGCTCCACAACGAGAGAAGCCACCGCAATGAGAAGCCCGCACACCACAAGGAAGAGTGGCCCCCGCTCGCCGCAACTAGAGAAAGCCCGTGCGCAGCAGCGAAGACCCAACAATGAAGACCCAATGCAGCCAAAAATAAATAAATAAAATTTTAAAAAATAGCTAGAGCCATTATATGCTTATAACTTAGTCCAGAAAGAAGGAATGAATGAAACTGAATTATTCATCACAGCCTTTAAGGCTTATTCTCACACTACTCTACCCTCCCATTCCTGCTTACTCTTTTAGCACACAAGACCATGTTGCCACTGGATGGAAACACTTATGCTCTCCTGCTGCCTTTCTTACCTCGTGCTAACTTGGCCCATTTGGCCAACGTTGGTGCCGTTTAGAGCGATAGGAGGCCGAGGAGGAGGTTTTGAAAAGAAGCTGATGAGTTGAGGGATGGACATGTTGCGTTTGAGGTGCTAACGGAAAATGCACATAAAGGTATTGAGTGACAGTTGGAGAACAGTATTTAACAATTTGGTAATCACATGTGGACTAAGGGAGAGGAAGTGTTTTAAGCCTAGGTTACTGGAAGAAAGATGGCAGAAAGTAGGAATTCAGTGATAGAGCGGATTTTGAGAGGAAGGTGATGAGATCAGTTTTAGATTCGTTGCGTTTCAGATGATGATGAGACGTTAAAATTGACATCTTTTATGTGATCTTCAGAATGAAGGTGAAGGAGAGATTGCAGAACTGCTCCAGATTGAAGGAGATTAGAGAGACATGGCAGTCAGGTGCAACACAGGATACTGGAATGGTGCTTTTGCTATAAAGGACGTGATTGGGACAATTGGCAAAATTTGATTGGGGTCTTTGGACAAAGGGTATAAAAGAATTCTTTGGACTACTCTTGTAATTTTCTGTAAATTCAAAATTGTTTTAAACTAAAAAGCAGAAAATAAACAAATATGTAACCTCATTTTGGGGGACCAAAATTGGACACTGTCAGTATATCCTAAGATATATAAGATGTACGTATCTTAAGATACATTTAAGTATTCGCAGACTGGAACCCAATAATCCCACTCTGAGTCTCTCTCCTGAAGGAATAATACTATGCATTATTTGAGACAGCATTATTCTTAATTGCAATACTAGAAACTATCAAACATCCAAAGAAATGATAAAATAAACGCTGGCCTGTCTGCTTGATAAATGCGCCTCAGCTGTATTCTAATTTGATATATGACTAGACAGCAATGTGCAAACGTCTTTGAGTTAATATTAAATGAAAAAGTAGAATGTAATCTGAGATATTAACTATGATTATTATTTTAAAATGTAGATATGAAGCACACCAAAATAATATGGAGCTTTCAAAATGATGGAATTTTTGGTGATTCTTCCCTTTCTAATTGCTCAATTTCTCATAATGCGTTTGTATTGCTTTTATGATTTTAAAGATACTTTACATCAGAAGGTCAAGAAGTAGTTAGAAGCACACAGACTCAGGAATGATGATTTATTTTAAGGATTATTTGCCAGAGTTTTAACCCCAGTGGCCAAAGTCTTTGAGAAAGAGAGTATAGAGAAGGGAGATCAGAGTGGGCCAAGAGGGAGCCATAGAGTGTTCCTGCATTTGGAGGAGAGGGAGGTGGTTGTAGAGTTGATAGAGGATTTACTAGAGAATAATGCACTGAAAAGTGTGTTTGTGCTGGTGGTGCTGAGAGACAGTGGAGCTTCAGAGTATCACCCCCTGAAATAGGCCAAGGAGAAAAGAGGCTGAATGCAGACCTGGCTCTTTGCTCACTGAGCATTTCCCACCAAGCAGCCTTCAGTAAAGACAAACTGGCTTTTATAACTCCACACAAACACATGCGATTTTTTAAAGTTAATTCTTATGGTTTGCATTGTGATATTTTAACATGGGAAATGAAGTTTAGAAACTGCAACAAGAGGAATTTGAGCCATGATAAAATACTTGTAAGCCTCTCCCAATGACTTTGGAGAAGACATTGCTCTCCTGTGTCAGAGAAGGTTCTGGGCTGCCTTTTCAGAGCATTTTATCATCAGAAAATGGTTCACTTCATAAGGTTTATAACCTTCCATAAAACTGCAGAACATTTTTTTTCATTAAGCCACCTTTGGAATCATTTTGGTCCCTTTATAGTCTCTTATTTAATCTGTTTTTTCATGGACTAGAGGGAGAAAAAAATCTATCAGTGGTCAAAATAGTAATTAGATAGTATAAGTCACAGCCTAATGCCTTGAAGGCACATGTACTTACTAGTTATCTCCCCCATCTGCCTTAATCAGTGAATTCTTTTAACTCCCAAACACATCTTTACCTTCTTCTTAAACAATGGAAAAAAGGAATTACCAAAATGTACATTTTCCGAATTACAAGAGTTACTAATGTTTGTACTTTTTGTCTATTAAAGCATAATTCCCATGTTGCAAAAGCTCTTTTACCAAACTCTAAGGAGAGCATGAATTAATAAAACATCAAGAGTTTTATTTCCTATATTGAAAAATCTTACATTTGCATAAAATCAACAACCGAATCTTTCAGAAATAAATTTAATCATAAGGAGAGGACCATAAAAAAAAAAAAAACACTGCAAAATAAATCTTAAAACCACATTCAGGTTTAAAAAGAGGAAAATATCATTTCTACTTATTCCTGAAGGATTTTTTTTTAATCTTTTAATTAATGACAGCCCTCAGGGCACTGAGCAATTGTTAATTAAAACAAGGAGGAAAGGGAGAGGAAGTAGGCAAGAATGCTGAGATGAACACGTTTCCTTTTCTCTGCAGGGGAATAACATTAGTAAGCCAACATTAATAAATAGGAATATTTTTGAGAGAAAGTATATAAAAATGTAAAAAAAAAATCTTAAACTCAGCTTGGCACACACTAGCAGGTGCATAAATTAATTGGGGCTCCTCAAGAATTATAAACCCCAGGGTGTCACCTTTTGTCTAATTGTCTAATTGAGTGGTGGTAGTGATCTCCCACCCATGACAGGATGGAGTACTGCCTTTTTGGTACAAGCTGACTCCTGTCAGGGGATAGTGCCTGATCAGAGGTCTTCTAAGGGATTTCATTCACTTTCATTCTAGCAATGGGCGGACAAGCACGTGGGTAACCACCGTCATTATGAAACATTTCTTAAGTGCTTAGAGTTAGGGGCTAGACTCACAGGCCATTCAATTCATTGCCTTTTCTCTTTTCCACCATTAAATTTTTACTTAGAAAAAAGTAATTATCAGATCTTTTGGTTCGCCCCCCATGCTTACCTAATTTGGCAGGTTATTAGTGATAACAGTTCTCAGTCCTTCCCTACCACTTTCCCCTGCACCCCACATGAAAAAGGCCTTTATCTTTCTCCTGCGCTCAGAAATCTACTTAACAAGCTGAGCTTTAGAAGCCAAGAACAAAAAGAAATGTAAGAAAATCTGTTTCTCACTTTATTTGGAAGGTGACAGAAGCCAGAACCCATAGGCTATATGTTTAGCATGAATAAAGTCGTTCTTTGAAATTGGGAAAATCTGGGATTGTTTTCCCCCATTTTTTCTATGACCCTAGTTTTACATAACCTTATAGGCTTTTTATCATAGTTGTTTTTCCAAAAACAGAACTCATTCCCTTAGGGTTTGGTGGGGTTTTGGAGCGGGGTGTGGGGATAGGGTTTTTTTTTTTAAATTTTTTCCCATTTCCTGTGTGCATGCATCCATTTGATGTTCTGCAAGCTAGGATGTCAGGGTCAGCTCATGGGGGTCAGTGTCGTTTACAGAATTTCTCAGATGCCAGCTAAGATCAGTAGCTAGGAGACAACTTTGAATTTCATTCGCTGTTTGTAGTCAGAATACATTCTTCACCACAGATGAGACCTTGCCTCCGTGGTGCTCTATCTCTAAGAGGACAAATTCTAGGTAATCAGAAAACTATATTTCGTACAAAATACCAAATCTCTGCTTATTTTAGCAATACCTAGTCAAGCATAGGTACCAGGGCAAAAAAAAAAAAAAAATTTGTTTTCTCTTTTCATTGCGTTAATCATTTCCGTTGGAAAACTCCTGATTTTTCTCAGATGCCCTAAAAAGCTTTGTCCATTGCTTGTGCTAATATAGTAGCTGAAGGAGGCACAGAGGAAAAATATCTACAACCATTTATACCCTATAGTTTTGTTATTGTTGTTCTCTTCACTTGTTCATGGTATCTACTAATGTTTCATTGGGGGCACTGATTTATATATTATTTAAAAGGAAAAGGAAAACTCTTAACTCTATTTTTCAAAGTGGACCTAAATAAGAATTGCCAGGAGCAAATCTTTTCTTCCCCTTCCCAACTTCACAAATCTGAGGATGGGGCCCACGAATCTATATTTTTAATAAGTGATCGTCATGCACATTCAAGTATAAGAGCCACTGACAGGCCAAATGCTTTTATACGGTAACATGATTTTTAATCATATATATGTAATATATATTATATAATAGGTTTTATTGATATTTTCTTTATATATAAAACAAGTATATTATTAAATATATGTAGTTATGATATGTAATTGCAAATATATATGAAACTCTATTCAAACTCCTATCTGTCAGTAGTAGCGGGTACCTCAGACTCAGAAATAATAACTCAGAGTCAAGGTCCTGAAGTTTGGCCCCTGTCTGGAGGGCAGACGGCAGGGTCAGGTTACAATGCCAAGATGGAGGAGGAAGAAGAAAAGGTGGAGGCGGAGAAAGAGTAGGAGAAGGAGAAGGAAGGAAGAGAGAAAAACCAAGATACCAGGTCTGGGAAAAGACTTCAGGTGGGTCAAACTCAGGGACCTTCCAGCCAGGCCCAAACATCACTAACCATAGGCCAGTTTCCAGATTTTGACTTACGTTCCCCTCCTGGGATTTTTAAACCAGGGGCTGGTATTAGAGGTGACCTATTTACAGTTAATCTCAAACCTACTCTCCAACCACAGGGAAGGTGAAACCAGCATCCCTAGGAAACAAGGATGGTGGACTGTTCTAATTCAGACTACACTTTACTAAAGTTCTGAAACTCAAGAATTGGTTTTTGCCTCCATGTGACCCACAAAGAGATGTCAGTCTCTGAATCCACCCACATTCATTTGAGAACTCATTGAATAGAACTTGGAAGTAAATTTTAATGAGTACCCAATGGGGATTAGGGGTGGAATGGGGGTGGAATTATTTTTAACTCTAGTTTTGTTTCACATGAGATAGATGGTACCTAAATTTTCCAGAAACCTTTAAAGAAGCTTTGATCTCTCAAAGGTTTCCTCAGCCCACTTCAATCTCATTGGTTTTCTCACAAAGTTGCCTCTGGGATAATGCATTTGATATCAACAGGAACACAAACTCCCAGGTGCTTTTGCAGGCTCATACACTAGCTGTCTTCAGACTCTTGCTAATGAGAACTTGCTCAAGAAGGAAATTAGTGAGCTGTTTCCAAACTGCCTGCCTTCTAAGATTTGTGTAACTGTGACAGATTTATTGATGCAGCTTGGAGAAGGGTTTTAATCTTTTTTTTAATGTTCATTTATAAATATAGAAGCCTGTACTTTTCATAAAAGTATATCCAGAGACCTTTTCAATATATTGATGGCTTAAACTAACAATACAAATAATGTTTAAAAACACTTATCAGTAGCAGCCCCACACTGCACACCTTTATGTTTGTACAAATTAGACTTGATGGTTAAACCTGTGAAGATGTCATGGTATTGGGAAATTCGGATTTTGTTTCCTTGTATCATTCAGGAATGATGTATTTTATATTTTTAAATAGGTAAATACATGAAGAGAATGTTATGCTCTGAAAGGGCAGACCCTGTTACTTATCACTCTTGCTATGATAGCTCTCTCATGCCCTTCCTAGTGTTGCAGAATGGGGCACGAGAGGATGGTCATGTCCCAGGTCTCGGGCAAGTCCCTAGGATGGACTGCTAAGTGAGGGTCTGGGAAAAGACTTCAGGTGGGTCAAAGTCAGGGACCTTCCAGCCAGGCCCAAACATCACTAACCACATGCCAGGTTCCAGATTTTGACTTACCTTCCCCTACTGGGGTTCCTTCCTGCTTCACGCTGGAAGGAATTCAAGAGTGAGCCATAGTAAGTGGAAGCAGGTTTATTTAGAGAGATACACATTCCGTAGACAGAATGCAATCCGTCGGGGCAGGGGTGGTTAGTTTTTATGGCCTGGGTAATTTCATACACTAACAAGTGGGAGGGATATTCTAACTATCTTGGAGAAGGGGCAGAGATTTCCAGGAATTGGGCCACTGCCCAAATTTTGGCCCTGTATGGTCACCCTCAGAACTGTCACGGCACCCGTGGGTGTGTCATTTAGCATATGCTAATGTATTACAATGAGTGCATAATGAGGCTAAAGGTGACTAGAAATTGAATCTTCTGCCATCTTGGGCCTAGTTGGTTCTAACCAGTTTTTGTCGTATCCTCAACAGCTGTGTCATTCTTTTAATGGTGGTGCCCTGCCCCCGTCCCTCCTGTCTTACTAGCAGAGCTTCCCGAGTTACTTCCTACCGTTATAGTCTCTGCTTCCTCACCTTTCCTTCCCTCCACAGCTACCTTCCATTCTTCTAGTTCTCAGCTTTCCAGAGACCTCCTAATGACCAAATCCAGGGACGCCTGTTTTCACTTTTCTTTCTTGTCCTCAACTGTTTCACTTGCACCTCTGGATCACTCTCCTTCAGATGCACCCATCTGGCCATCATTCTCCTCAGCTCGGGTCACTCCTTTCCATCGTCACTAATTTCTCCTCCCATGTTGACTTGTCTAGGAAATATTCACTGTGTTTTCCTTTATTTTCACACTCACAATACTTCCCAGATGTGTGGGTATTTTTCCACACTAACAATTCTATGACACCAGCTGGGTGACCTACAATTCAACTCAATTCTGACACTAATCAGAGTTAACACAGACCTCACTGGTTAAGGGCTCAGTCCCTCAAGACTGCCCCCACTTCAGATGCTAGTCTCAAGTAGTGTGTCTCAAGGTTACCCACAACTTCTATATGACTTGGCTACAAAGACGAGGTTCCCATGACCCTCCCTCCTCAGGTTTGATAATTTGCTAGAGTGGTTCACAGAACCCAGGAAAACAGTTTACTTACCATTGCTGATTCATTACTAAGCATACTTTAAACGATGGAAATGAACAAGCACAGGAACTTCCATCCTGATAGCGTTGGGATAGCTCCTGGTGTCTGGATGTGTTCACCAATGAGGAAGCCCTCCAAGCTAGTAATTCAGGGGTGTTTAGGGAGGCCTCATCATGTAGACATGATCAATCATTAACTCAATCTCCAGCCCCTCTCCCCTCTCCAGAGGATGGAGGTAGGGCTGAAAGTTCCAAGCTTCTAATCATGCTTGGTCTTCCTGGTGACCAGCCCCAATCCAGGAGCCTGCCAAGAGTCATCTCTTAGAACAAAAGATGCTATCTTTTCCCATCACCCAGGAAATTCCAAGGGACTTAAGTTCTCTGTGTCACAACCAGGGTCAAAGGCCAAATATTAGCAGGAACATAATATGTATATATTATGTATATATGTATATATTATATATACGTATATATGTTTTATTATATATACATATATACATATATATGTGTATATATATACGTATATATATTTTATTAGTTCACAGCCCTTTAAATGCTGTTATGCTTTCATAGGCATCATGCCCATCTTCTCTCTGCCCCAACTCCCCCATATTCCACATTTGCAGATACATAGTATCACTAGTGTACGATTTATACTCTTCCACTTTTTTATTCTCTTCACTGTGCATGATTATTTACTAGTTATTAATTAGGGGTAGCAGTTTGCAAATTATTTAAAAGCAAAAATTAAAAGAAAAACACTTTGAGGTATTTTTCAAAGTGGGCCTATATGAAAATTGCGGGGGGCTCCTTAAAAATGCATTTTTGGTCCTCCCCCACTTTACCAATCTGGAGGAGAGGCCCAGTGATCTATATTTTTAACAAGGATCCCAGTGATTCCCTGCACATTCGAGTACGAGAACTACTTGTAGGTGAAATTTTTTTATAAGGTAAAATTTTTAGGGAACCAGAAACTGAGGAGATGTCTCCTCATTTTCCCTCACCCTGCCCCACATCCAGCAGGTTCCTAAATAGTGTTGATTCTGTATGCTGTCTCCTGTACCCTTCTCCTCTGTTCCATCCCCTCTTTTGCTCTTTTGGTGCCCTAATTCATTACATGTGGTACTTGTGTCTCCAACCTACCATCTACAGTGTCTGTGTGTCCTTGGTTAACACCAAAATCTGATTGTGTTTCACCAACTTAAATTATTCACTGACTCCATAATGTTTGTAGACTGAAATTCAAAGTCTTTAACGTGGCTTACAAAGGCGAGCCCCCAAACTTTCATTCGTCCCCATATATCCCGCTTGACACACTCCAGTTGTAGCCACACAGAACAGCTTTCATTCTGTGAAGCCACACTCTCTCCTGGTGTACCTTTGGCCATGTCTCCACACTCACACCCCCCGGGCCACCCCCTTTCCCCCCACCTCACCACTGCCCTGTTCAGGAATCCTGTTCAGCTCTCAGCATCCAGGTTTCCTTCTCTTTGACATGTGACTCCCCTAGGCTGACCCAGATTTCTCTATGCACCCATGCCCCCTGTACAGCCATCAATCTGAGCTCTTTTCACACCATATTGCAGCTGTGTGCTTGTCTCTCTGCGTGGCCATTTCTCATCCAGGGGCTAAGGGAGCGAAGAGACCTCAAGGACCTGGGCCAGGTGGGTGCCGAGAGCCAGGAGCAAGTCAGAAGCAGCATTAGTCCCAGAAGTGAGTGCTCATTGAAAGAAGGAAGAAAAATTGGGGCCAGGAAGGATTTTTTTAATTTAATGAATTTAATTTTTTAAATTTTATTCACTGTGCCCACACGAGACCAAACATAGGCTTAAAGTAAAGCAGGATGTGTTTCAGTTGGACATAAGGAAGGGTGGCTTTACTGCAAAGTTGATACAAGACTGAAATAGAAAAGTTACGGAGCTGGAGTCTCTTCTAGGCTATCTTTAAAATGAGAACCGGTAGAAGTTACCTGTTTGTGAGCCATGAGCTTGGGGAAGATTTAATTTACATTCTCTGATCTTTCCATACCTCTTGAACAGTGTTGAATTTCATTGTTAAATGCATGCATACTTCTGACAATTTCTTAAGGATAGTTTTCTAGAAGTGGAATTAATAGATTAAAAGATATAAGCATTTTGAATGTCCTTAATGTGTATTGCTAAATCAATTTTCAGAAAACTCGTATCAATATTCCCTCTTCTGAAAAGTAAGAATGGTACGAATGTCATTTTACTTTTTATTTCTTGGTTAACTTCTCAGATATTTATGTTTATCAGCTATTTGTATTTCTTGGTTTATAAATTGACTGGTTATTTGGGGATTTTTTTTGGTCTTTGTTCTTGCCCATTCCTCTCCTGAGATCTTAGCGTTTTTCTTATTTATTCGAACGAGTTCTGTGTCGGTAAAACATATTAACCCTTTCTTTTTTTCATCCCTTATTTGATATTTGACATTTAGTCGTATCAATGTTGTTTTGACATAGGAGAATGTGCCCCAATTACAGATTCACTCAATACAGTGCTTCAGTATGTAGATAAGTACAATGTGTTTATCTGTGACTTGGCTTGTCTTCCCTACAAACTCTCAGCCATTGGATAGGTAGGTAGAAATTAACTTTTAGGGCTTTTTTTTTAAATTTAATTTAATTTTATTTATTTATTTGGCTGTGTTGGGTCTTCGTTTCTGTGCGAGGGCTTTCTCTAGTTATGGCGAGCGGGGGCCACTCTTCATCCCGGTGCATGGGCCTCTCACTGTCACGGCCTTTCTTGTTGCGGGGCACAGGCTCCAGATGCGCAGGCTCAGTAGTTGTGGCTCACGGGCCCAGCCACTCCACGGCATGTGGGATCTTCCCAGACCGGGGCACGAACCCGTGTCCCCTGCATCGGCAGGCGGACTCTCAACCACTGCGCCACCAGGGAAGCCACTTTTAGGGCTTTTAAAATTTTTTGAATTGTGTCTGAGCTAATTGTTTAGCCCTTTTAGGCAGTTTTTGGTTTGTTGAGATAACTGGGTAAGCTCTCTTATTGCTGAACCCAATTCCCCAGCTCTGATCCAAGATGGAGTTGAGTGTACTGGTCACCTGTTTGTGGGGGACTGAAGAGCAATTTGGATCCACATGGTACCACCTACTCTCTGTCTCTCTGTGTTGCTGCCTGGCTGGCTGGGCTTTCCTAGGCTGGTTGTCGTAACGCACTCTGCCACATTCTTCTGGGCACAGGGAATCCACCCCTAGCCTCTGCTGAGAGGTCTCTCACCCTCACCCCGGTGCCAGGCTTGCAGGCTCTCAATTCAGGTCCAAGACCTTGGACGGGGCAGATCCCAGACACACCACATGGAGACCAAGAAGTAACCAGAAAAGCTCCACTTCCAAGCCTCCCTGGGCCTAACCGAACGCACCAGCCGTTTCCCCCAGTGTGGCTGCCCCTGGGTTGGTAAAGTGTAGCCTGAGAGGCTGTCTCTTTCTAAAGGACTAAACGGAGTCGGAAACAGAGATCATTCCTCCTTCCAAGTCCCCCAGATCATAGGGTCTCAGCCAGGACACACACTTCGGACCGGTTCTTTTTTTCTACCTTCTCACTTCCCTCTTCCTTGCACAATCCCTCTGGCTTTTGATTTCTAACTTCCCTTGTGCCAAACATTTTTCCAGCACAGAGCAGCAAGCCTCCTGGCCTCAGCCTCAGGGGCAGAAGTGGTGTCTTTTCCTTACTCCGGGAGAACTGTAAGATCTGATCAGCCATGCCCACCCCTTGATATGTAAAATTATGGCTAAACAGATGGGGGCATTTAGCAATCCTCACTCTCCAGACTTTCCAGCCTGGCTTGAGAGAGCACAATCTCTTCCTCCCCTGCTCTGGGCAAGTCAGTCTGGTGGCTCCACCCTGGAAGGGCCAGGCTGCAGATGGGACACAGAGTAAGGGGGAAATTAGAATGCATCTGTTTGATCTTGGCAAAATATTGTCCTGGTTACATAAATTTTCAATTTTTATGTTGTCGTGTCTCCCATTGCTTTTACTCTTGGAAAGTTCTGTTTCATTAAAATACCAGGTAAATATTCATCTGTAGTTTCTTTTAGTTTTTAAAGATTCGTTTCCTTTTTTAAAAAGTCTTTAGTCCATGTAAGTTGTATTTGAGTAAATACTGTGAATTTTTAAACTCCAAGTAGTTTTATTTTTTAACAGTGTTCTCACACCCTTGATATATTCTCTTCCTTGATTTCACAAGCTGCAGTTTTCTATTTCAGTTGTTCTTCCTCTCTGCCCCTGAACGTGGACATTCTCTAAGTCTCTATCCTTTTCCCTTTTCTTCTCAACCCTCATTCCCACAAAATCACATATATACTTTCAACATCAGCTCTCTCCAATATGTAGGCACTAAAAGATGTTCAAAAGGCTGCAGGCTGTGTTTCAAACTCTCTATTGGACTTTTTCACTAGGATCTTGCCCCAGCCTTCGAACTTAGTGCATCCTACCCTTATGCTCCCAAACCCCAACTTGCCCCTGCCCCTCCCCCACCCACCTTCCTTGTGTCTGTCAATGGGTCACCAGCCCCACTCCCCAGATTCCAGAACTCCCACTCACACCGACACTTCCCAGCCATCCTGCACCCCTCCCTGCCACCCTCCAGTCAGTTTTCAAGCACTCAAGGTCCTTCCTATGTGGCATTTGAACTGTTAGAGTCTTTGGTCCCTTGAAATCTTGCAGGCTCTTTGGAGCTTGTTTGAAATATAGTCCTTTTCTGGAACCTTCACTGTGTGCTCCCTCCAGATCAGAGCAATCTCTGATTTAAGTAAATTCTCACAGCACATAGTACTTTTTTGATAGTACTCATCTCACTTGACCTTGTATTATAGATATTCACGTAGGTCAATTTCCTTTATATTTTAAGGGGCTGAGGTGTAGGATTTCTATGCTACCAAATAATGATATAAAAAAAGGAGTGATACTTTCTGAATAAAGTTTATATTTAAAATTAGGAAACGTGCATAATGAGGATTGATTAATTCATCTTACGGAATTCATAAAACTAGAAATAATTTAGGTTAAGTTTATGATCGGCCTTTCGACCATGACATGCACTCTCTCCACCACTCCCTCCCCGCCCTCTCTTCCCTTTTTCATGCACAAACTGAAGGACAGAAGCCACATCATATTTTGTCTAATCTGCAGTTCCAGGAGAGTACCTTAAATGTTACAGATCCGGAACACAAATTCGTTAAAAGAATTAATGAACGATTGAATGGATGGATGGATGAAAGCAATGGTCCTCTAAAACGAATACGAAATTTACTGATACAGGACCGTGAAATACACATCTGTATGTGTTCTCCTCTCTCAGAAGATGCCTTCCTGCTGATTTTCAGTGAGGTGGTGTGCTCACCCCTGGCCTGCCCTTCAGCAGGTCAAGGTTATGAGCAAGGAGACTGTCAGCCTAGTCCCCCTTCTTCCCAAGTCCAGCTCCATGCATGTAACTAAATTTAGGGTGAACCTCATGCTGCTTTTCCTAGGCTCCAAAATATTACTTGTAAGAAATGACTAGAGCCATAAAATAACAGGGAGTAGGGGAGCTCACTGGAGGTGTGGATAACAAAACATAAGACAGCTTTCATCTATAAAGGGCGAAATAATTCTATATAATCAAAATTATGTGAGCCAAAACCTCCCCCACTGTGTGTCAGAATGGCCTGTGAGTCGGCCTGTGCTTCATTTTGACTGCCATGGGCATGTAAATTTCCAGTCAACCTCGATATTAACTCTGTGTCACCCAGCTAGGCAGAAATTTGGTCTAAGGAGTATTAGTGTACATGCAGACACTCCCTCTTTAGTTAAGGGAGCCAGCCCTCCACAAGCGACTTGTAGACGTTGCTGATTAGAAAAGGCCTCAGAACAAAGGTAAGTGGGATAAATTCCTATTTACTGAATTAATATTACTGGTTCCCTGGGTGCTTCTTCTCCTTGGAAGCACTTCTAGCAGTCTGATTTGGGATTTTTATCTGGCGCTGTTCTGAGACTGAGGCTTTGGGACCTATGTTAATTTTAGATCCTAGTCTGTAGATATTAGTCAATGCTCTGAACGCTAATGTACTGGTGAAATAGTTTTCCGGAGCAAAAGTGCTTGCTTATCTGATCTGTCCTCTTCGGTATGAATTCCACCTTAACATTCCATGTTAAGGACGAGTATGATTAATTCATTACCCAAGATTACAGCAGTATGCTAAAAGCTACCTGGAGGCATTTCTTTTGGTGTGAAATATTAAAGATTCAACATTTACATCAGTGCACCTAATTCATATTCCTGAGCCTGTGGGCTGAGATAGGAACTTGGAAATATTCAGTCGTTTTCTACTTTGATTTGTTAAAATATTTCAGAGGATTACTGCTTTAACTACCTCTTTGACAAGAACAAGGAGAACTCTTTTCAAGAAGGCTAAGATGCGAAAACAAAAAGCCATAGTGTCTTTTATTTCTAAAAAGTGTTATAGATCAGGTTTTGACAATAGTGGACCATGAAGTACCTGAACAATAATACTAGTAAAAACTTATCTGACAAACAGAAAGGCTAATACTGTATGGTCACTCATAAATAGAAGCTAAAATATAGTAGCCCATAGGGAGTAAATGTGAGAATACTCTATATTGTTGGCCATTTCCAGAGCAGGAAACAGAAGTTTGGTTAATGCAACTGAATTTCCAAATTTCTCTGAAGGGGCTTTAGAAATGTATTCTAATGCTTAGATTTAAGCCAGAATGTGACTGCCAGAATGTGACTGAAATTCACTACCGCTTCAAGTAAAATAACAATATAAAGTAATGATGCCATACTATGAAGAATTAACTTAGAGAAATGTCTATTTAGGTCTTCTGCCCGTTTTTCTGTTGGGCTGTACGAGCTGTTTGTGTATTTTGGAAATTAAGCTCTTGTCAGTCACACTGTTGGCAAACATCTTCCCAGACATACAGGTGGCCAACAGGCACATGATAAGATGCTCAACATTGCTAATTATTAGAGAAATGCAGATGAAAACTACAATGAGGTATCACCTCACACCGGTCAGAATGATCATCATCAAAAAGTCTACAAATAATAAATGCTGGAGAGGGTGTGGAGAAAAGGGTACCTTCCTACACTGTTGGTGGGAATGTAAATTGCTACAGCCACTATGGAAGACAGTATGGATGTTCCTCAAAAAACTAAAAATAGAACTGCCGTATGATCCAACAGTCCCACTTCTGGGTATATATCCAGAAAAGATGAAAACTCGAATTCAAAAAGGTACACACACCCCAATGTTCATAGCAGCACTATTTACAATAGCCAAGACATGGAAGCAACCAAAGTGTCCATCAACAGATGAATGGTTAAAAAAAGTAAAGAAGAGATATATATATGATGGAATATTACTCAGCCATAAACAAGAATGAAATAATGCCATTTGCAGCAACATGGGTGGACCTAGAGATTATCATACTAAGTGAAGTAAGTCAGGCAGAGAAAGACAAATATATGATTATCACTTATATGTGGAATATAAAAAATAGTACAAATGAACTTATTTACAAAACAGAAACAGACTCACAGACATAGAAAACAAACTTATGGCTACCAAAGAGGAAGGCGTAGGGGATAAACTGGGAGTATGGGATTAACAGATGCACACTACCATATATAAAATAGATAAACAACAAGGATTTACTGTATAGCAAAGGGAACTATATTCAGTATCTTACAATAAGCTATAATGGAAAAGAATTTTTAAGAAAAATATAGATATATACGTATATATGTGTAACCAAATCAGTTTGCTGTACACCTGAAACTAACACAATATTGTAAATCAACTATACTTCAGCTTAAAGAAAAAAAGAATTAACTTAGAAGCTGGAAAAAGTACACAGCTTCCAGCCCCTGCCCCTTTGCTCCTGTGTCTGGTAGAGAAGACCAAGATGGTTGACCTGACTTTCAACAGTGTAAACATGGCCAGCGGTCTCACTGTCACCTTTGGGTAGGTAGGGAGGGATGTAATCAGGCATAGAGTTAGATGGTGTTTCCTCTTCTCTTTTTAAATCATAAAATACACATTTAGAAGAATGTATAAAATATATTTGTCAAATGTTAAGGAAAACTTGAAAGCAAATACCTGTGTGACTGCTACCCGTTCAAGAACTAGATTCATGCCAACCCCGCCTATGTGCACCTCCTCAGTCCCCCAAAGTGGTTTTCATTAGAAATACTTTCTAGAAGCTTCAAAGGAATGATGACTTAATTCCCCCCTTTTAAACCATGCTCCCACTACAAGTCCTTGCTGAGCTAGAGATAGTATCTAAATGGGGCAGCACTGAGAAAAAATAAAACCATGTATTCTTCCCTGAATGGCAAAAATTCAAAGATTTACTGAAAATTAATCCTTTTAGGAATAGTCTGTATATCTTCTTTGGAAAAATGTCTATTTAGGTCTTCTTCCCATTTTTGGATTGGGTTGTTTGTTTTCTTGATGTTGAGCTGCATGAGCTTCTTGTAAATTTTTGAGATTAATCCTTTGTCAGTTGCTTCATTTGAAAATATTTTCTCCCATTCTGAGGGTTGTCTTTTCGTCTCGTTTATAGTTTCCTTTGCTGTGCAAAAGCTTTTAAGTTTCATTAGGTCCCATTTGTTTATTTTTGTTTTTATTTTCACTTCTCTAGGAGGTGGGTCAAAAAGGATCTTGCTGTGATTTATGTCATAGAGTGTTCTGCCTATGTTTTCCTCTAAGAGTTTTAGAGTCTCTGGCCTTATATTTAGGTCTTTAATCCATTTTGAGTTTGTTTTTGTGTATGGTGTTAGGGAGTGTCCTAATTTCATTCTTTTACATGTAGCTGTCCAGTTTTCCCAGCACCACTTATTGAAGAGGCTGTCTTTCCTCCGTTGTATATTCTTGCCTCCTTTATCAAAGATAAGGTGACCGTATGTGCATGGGTTTATCTCTGGGCTTTCTATCCTGTTCCGTTGATCAATATTTCTGTTTTTGTGCCAGTACCATACTGTCTTGATTACTGTAGCTTGGTAGTATAGTCTGAAGTCTGGGAGCCTGATTCCCCCAGCTCCGTTTTTTTTCTCAAGATTGGTTTGGCTATTCGGGGTCTTTTGTGTTTCCATACAAATTGTGAAATTTTTTGTTCTAGTTCTGTGAAAAATGGCATTGGTGGTTTGATAGGGATTGCATTGAATATGTAGATTGCTTTGGGTAGTATAGTCATTTTCACAATGTTGATTCTTCCAATCTAATAACATGGTATATCTCTCCATCTGTTTGTATCATCTTTATTTTCTTTCATCAGTGTCATAGTTTTCTGCCTACAGGTCTTTTGTCTCCTTAGGTAGGTTTATTCCTAGGTATTTTATTCTTTTTGTTGCAATGGTAAATGGAAGTGTTTCCTTAATTTTTCTTTCAGATTTTTCATCATTAGCGTATAGAAATGCAAGAGATTTCTGTCCATTAATTTTGTATCCTGGTACTTTACCAAATTCATTGATTAGCTCTAGTATTTTTCTGGTAACATCTTTAGGATTCTGTATCTATAGTATCATGTCATCTAACCAAACCAAAAGAGGTAAGCTTTACTTCTGCTTTTCCAATTTGGAATCCTTCTATTTCTTTTTCTTCTCTGATTGCTGTTGCTAAAACGTCCAAAACTATGTTGAATAATAGTGGTGAGAGTGGACAACCTTGTCTTGTTCCTGATCTTAAAGGAAATGGTTTCAGTTTTTCACCATTGAGAATGATGTTGGCTGTGGGTTTGCCATATATGGCCTTTATTATGTTGAGGTAAGTTCCCTCTATGCCTACTTTCTGGAGGATTTTTATCATAAATTGGTGTTGAATTTTGTCAAGAGCTTTTCTGCATCTATTGAGATGATCATACGGTT
The DNA here is from genome assembly GCF_005190385.1 of Monodon monoceros. Lineage (NCBI taxonomy): Eukaryota > Metazoa > Chordata > Mammalia > Artiodactyla > Monodontidae > Monodon > Monodon monoceros. The sequence continues at coordinate 71,622,543 of NW_021703771.1, forward strand.
TTTCTCCTTCAATTTGTTAATATGGTGTATCACATTGATTGATTTGCATATATTGAAGAATGCTTGCATTCCTGGGATAAACCCCACTTGATCATGGTTTATGATCCTTTTAATGTGTTGTTGGATTCTGTTTGGTAGTATTTTGTTGAGGATTTTTGCATCTATGTTCATCAGTGATATTGGCCTGTAGTTTTCTTTCTTTGTGACATCTTTGTCTGGTTTTGATATCAGGGTGATGGTGGCCTCATAGAATGAGTCTGAGGGTGTTCCTCCCTCTGCTATATTTTGGAAGAGTTTGAGAATGATAGGTGTTAGCTCTTCTCTAATTGTTTGATAGAATTTGCCTGTGAAGCCATCTGATCCTGGGCTTTTGTTATTGGAAGGTTTTTAATCACAGTCTCAATTTCTGTGCTTGTGATTCGTCTGTTTATATTTTCTATTTCTTCCTGGTTCAGTCTTGGAAGATTGTGGTTTTCTAAGAATTTGTCCACTTCTTCCAGGTTGTCCAATTTATTGGCATATAGCTGCTTGTAGTAATCTCTCATGATCCTTTGTCTTTCTGCAGTGTCCGTTGTTACTTCTCCTTTTTCATTTCCAATTCTATTGATTTGAGTCTTCTCCCTTTTTTTCTTGATGAGTCTGGCTAACAGTTTATCAATTTTTTTTATCTTCTGAAAGAACCAGCTTTTAGTTTTATTGATCTTTGCTATTGTTTCCTTCATTTCTTTTTCATTTATTTCTGATCTGATCTTTATGATTTCTTTCCTTATGCTAACTTTGGGGGGTTTTTGTTCTTCTTTTTCTAATTACTTTAGGTGTAAGGTTAGGTTGTTTATTTGAGATGTTTCTTGTTTCTTCAGGTAGGATTGTATTGCTATAAACTTCCCTCTTAGAACTGCTTTTGCTGCATCTCATAGGTTTTCAGTCATCGTGCTTTCGTTGTCATTTGTTTCTAGGTATTTTTTGATTTCCTCTTTGATTTCTTCAGTGATCTCCTGGTTATTTAGTAGTGTATTGTTTAGCCTCCATGTGTTTGTATCTTTTACAGATTTTTTCCTGTAATTGATATCTAGTCTCATAGTGTTGAGGTCGGAAAAGATACTTGATACGATTTCAGTTTTCTTAAGTTTACCAAGGCTTGCTTTGTGACCCAAGATATGATCTGTCCTGGAGAATGTTCCATGAGTCCTTGAGAAGAAAGTGTATTCTGTTGTTTTTGGATGGAATGTTCTATAAATATCAGTTAAGCCCATCTTGTTTAATGTATCATTTAAAGCTTGTGTTTCCTTATTTATTTTCATTTTGGATGATCCGTCCATTGGTGAAAGTGGGGTGTCAAAGTCCCCTACTATGATTGCATTACTGTCAATTTCTCCTTTTATGGCTGTTAGCATTTGCCTTATGTATTGAGGTGCTCCTATGTTGGGTGCATAAATATTTACAATTGTTATATCTTCTTCTTGGGTTGATCCCTTGATCTTTATGTAGTGTCCTTCTTTGTCTCTTATAATAGTCTTTATTTTAAAGTTTATTTTGTCTGATATGAGAATTGCTACTCCAGCTTTCTTTTGATTTCCATTTTCATGGAATATCTTTTTCCATCCTCTCACTTTCAGTCTGTATGTGTCCCTAGGTCTGAAGTGGGGCTCTTGAAGACAGCGTATATATGGGTCTTTTTTTTGTATCCATTCAGCCAGTCTATGTCTTTTGGTTGGAGCATTTAATCCATTATACCTTTAAGGTAGTTATCGATATGTATGTTCCTATTACCATTTTCTTAATTGTTTTGGATTTGTTATTGTAGATCTTTTCCTTCTCTTGTGTTTCCTGCCTAGAGATGTTCCTTTAGCATTTGTTGTAAAGCTGGTTTAGTGGTGTTGAATTCTCTTATCCTTTGCTTGTCTGTAAAACTTTTAATTTCTCTGTCGAATCTGAATGAGATCCTTGCTGGCTAGAGTAATCTTGGTTGTAGGTTTTTCCCTTTCATCACTTTCAGTATGTCCTGCCACTCCCTTCTGGCTTGCAGAGTTTCTGCTGGAAGTTAAGCTGTTAACCTTATGGGGATTCCCTTGTATGTTATTTGTTGTTTTTCCCTTGCTGCTTTTAATATTTTTTCTTTGTATTTAATTTTCAATAGTGTGATGTGTATCTTGACATGTTTCTCCTTGGATTTATTTTGTATGGGACTCTTTGTGCTTCCTGGACTTGACTAACTATTTCCTTTCCCATATTAGGGAAGTTTTCAACTATAATCTCTTCAAATATTTTCTCAGTCCCTTTCTTTTTCTCTTCTTTATCTGGGACCCCTATAATTCGAATGTTGGTGTGTTTAATGTTGTCCCAGAGGTCTCTGAAATTGTCCTCAATTCTTTTCATTCTTTTTTCTTTATTCTGCTGTGCAGTAGTTATTTCCACTATTTTATCTCCCAGGTCACTTATCTGTTCTTCTGCCTCAGTTATTCTGCTATTGATTCCTTCTAGAGAATTTTTAATTTCATTTATTGTGTTGTTCATTATTGTTTGTTTGCTCTTCAGTTCTTCTAGGTCCTTGTTAAACATTTCTTGTATTGTCTCCATTCTATTTCCAAGATTTTGGATCATTTTTACTATCATTATTCTGAATTCTTTTTCAGGTAGAGTACCTATTTCCTCTTCATTTGTTTGGTCTGGTGGGGTTTTACCTTGCTCCTTCATCTGCTGTGTGTTTCTCTGTCTTTTCATTTTCCTTAACCTACTCTGTTTTTGGCCTCCTTTTCACAGGCTGCAGGTTCGTAGTTCCTGTTGTTTTTGGTGTCTGTCCCCAGTGGCTAAGGTTGGTTCAGTGGGTTGTGTAGGCTTCCTGGTGGAGGGGACTGTTGCCTGTGTTCTGGTGGATGAGGCTGGATCTTTTCTTTCTGGTGGGCAGGACCACGCCCAGTGGTGTGTTTTGGGGTGTCTGTGACCTTATTATGATTTTAGGCAGCCTCTCTGCTAGTGGGTGGGTTTGTGTTCCTGTCTTGCTAGTTGTTTGGCATAGGGTGTCCAGCACTGTAGCTTGCTGGTCATTGAGTAGAGCTGGGTCTTAGCATTGAGATGGAGATCTCCGGGAGAGCTTTCACCATTTGATATTACATGGAGCCAGGAGGTCTCTGGTGGCCCAATGTCCTGAATTCAGCTCTCCCACCTCAGAGGCACAGGCCTGACACCCGCCTGGAGCACCAAGACTGTGTCAGCCGCACGGCCTTTTTTGAGGGAGGCCCTGGTTCTCTTCAAGCTCAGCCAAGGGAAGCTGCAGGGAAGGCCTCCAAACTACAGAACTCCACACTCTAGAGGCCCTCCTTGGACATGTTACCTATCCACTTTCAGGCAGGTCCTAAACAGAGGCCCCGTGATCTTTTTTTAAGAGTTGAAATATTTCAGAAAAACTGGCCTTGATCTCAAAGTAAATGATCTAAAGTAGAAGAAAATCATGCAGCAATCTTATGACATTTTAATGTTGTATCTTTTTTTTTTTTTTTGTCCTACTGATTGTTTAATCAAATGTCAGTACCTTCTCCCAACCTCAGAGAAATCAGCACCCGGTGGAATTTTCTGTAAGCCAGTGTGTTGTTTTGCTGGTCATTCCTAGAAGGTATGAGATGAATTGGAACCAAATTTGAGCATGTTTAGCAAGGCTGAGTGTACTTGTTTACGAGATTGCTCTTCCCTGTACATAAATAATTAGTTAAGCCTTATCAGACCCTGAGGGTAATTTGTCAAAATAATGTGTGTTTTTCTATTTCAGTGTTAACTCCCATTGCATATTATTAATAGATTATTAACTTAGTATAAATAGCTTAGGGAAAACCATTCAGTTAGATTTGTTTGTTTTCTAATATTTTAATGGGGCAAGAGAAAGTGATCTTAAACTACTGGGCAATTATACATAGTACACAAAGTTTAAAGCATAAAAAAATCTAGCTCATCTCATAAGCTGACCAAAAAGGGCATTATTAATCAATTACAAATTATGAACTCCAAGAAATATTCTAAATGTAATACAGTAGCAGTATCCCATGGAGAATATATTTGGAAAATATGGAAATGGAAATAAAAAAATATGAATTTGACTGCATCATTTAGTTAGAACAAAGGAATAAAAGCACCATGTTTCCTCTGCTCTGAGTTATTAGAAGACCTCTAGATATTCTGGCCTTTCAGAAATCCTAGTCCTACCTTAGCTGGGAGAAGAATGGAAAGTGTAATTTTGCATTTAACTGAAATATTCAGTTACTGTTTTTCTTTCTTGAGAACTGTGGTCCGAGCATCATGTGCTTTGGGGACAAGAAAATACCAGGGCAATTAGCAATAAAGGTCTGCTTTTATGCTAGAGTCATGACTTTGGGGAATAAGGAGGAGATCAAGATGCATTTTCACAGTTGAGCACAGACAAGCAAGACAGATTGCTCTGGGATGGTTGATGGCTCTGTAAATGTAAATGTGGAAAAAAAGAAAGAAAGAAAGAAGGAGCAGTGACATTCCAGGAGTGGATATTTACAAATGTAAATGCATTTTGCTTTGCTTGTGAGCACAGAGCACCTGGCACTAATACTATTTGCTTCTTTGGATAAAGATCACTAGAGTATATTATTAAGAGGAAAATATCAGAGAAACTACATGAATTAGTGATCTGAATTAAGAAAATACGTTGTGGGGAATTCCCTGGTGGCCCAGTGGTTAAGACTCCATGCTTCCAATGCAGGGGGCACAGGTTCGATCCCTGGTTGGGGAACTAAGATCCCACATACTGTGCAGCACAGCAAAAAAAAAAAAAAAAAAGGAAAGAAAGAAAATGTATTGTGTTTACAAAGCTTTCAGCAAGTGATCGTTCAATACTTCAACAACAAGATTGTCCAGAGGCTGTGAAAGAAGAAATGAACACTGTATGAGTCAGGGTTCTCCAGAGAAACAGACCCAATAGGATATATGTGGAGCTTTGTTATGAGGAATTGGCTCATGTGATGATGGAAGCCAGGAAGTGCCACAATCTGCTCTCTGCAAGCTGGAGACCAGTGGTGTAATTCAGTCCCAGGCTGAAGGCCTAAGAACCGGGGTGACCAAAGGTGAAATTCCAGTCCAAGAGCAGGAGAAGAGGAAATGAGACGTCCCAGCTCAAGTAGTAGTGAGGCAGGAAAAAAAAGGTGCTTTTCCCTGCTGGCGCAGCTGTTGAGAGTCCGCTTGCCGATGCAGGGGACACGGGTTCGTGCCCCGGTCCGGGAAGATCCCACATGCCGCGGAGCGGCTGGGCCCGTGAGCCATGGCCGCTGAGCCTGCGCGTCTGGAGCCTGTGCTCTGCAACGGAAGAGGCCACAACAGTGAGAGGCCCTCGTAAAAAAAAAAAAAAAAAAAAAAAAAAAAGGTGCGAATTCTTCTTTCCTCTGCTTCTTTCCTCTTTTCTGCTCAGGCCTTCAACACATTGGATGCTGTTTACTCACATTGGGGAGGGCAACCTACTTTATGGAGTCCACTGGTTCAAACGCTCATCTTATGCAGAAACACCCTCACAGGCATATCCAGAAATAATGTTTAATCTGGGCATCTTGTGGCCAGTCAAATTGACACGTGAAATTAACCATTACAAATACCAAGAAGTGAAATTCACATTCCAGTGATAGTATAAACCAAAGAAAGTGATTAATAGAATCTGGACTCTTATAATTTGGACTCTGATTTGCTGCAAATTTCTCCTTCCATAATGGCATAAATAGGAAAATCTGTAACTTCAGTTCTAGATTTTTAGCCACAGGTCTCTTTCCTGAAAATTAAAAAAAAAAAAAACAGAAAGAAAGAAATGATGTCTGTTTTATACATTGAGGGACCATAATCACACAAATAATTTATGAAGTCACTTGGGGTGACTAAGCATGGGATGCACTGGTGAGCAGGTCAGGCTGAGGATAACCCAGAATCACCTGGAAATAAATGGTCATCATACTAAGCTATGAGCTTAGAGACCTGATTAGTATGTTGTCATCATTTTCTAACAGCATAACATATGTTTGCTTTTTAATTGTTTGACAAAATAGATTCTACGTTGAAGGTACAGTATAAAAAGCCAAAGTGTCAAATCTGGTATCTTTAAAAAAATGGGCATTGATTTCTTGGGTTGGTTCTTAATGATAAAACCTGGAGCTTGTTTGGAGGAGGGGTTGCAGCAGTTGTGTCATCACTCATTTTTCAAACTGTTGATAAACTTGACTGTGACTGTAGCGAGTAAGTTGAGTCCTAGGTCTGTGTTTTAGGAGATGCTTTTATAATATATTAAATTTGCGTTCTGATACTGCACATGATTTCTATCACTGACTACAAAAGGGAAAACATCCTTATCGTGTGGTGGCAGGTTGTCTTGTTATATCTACAATTGGAGATAGATGTAAGAAACATTATTCTTTGAGATTTCTTCCAGGGTTGGTGAAAATTGGAATGCCAGCCTTCATGGAAAACAAAACAAAAGAAAACAATCTTGTGCAGAACTGTTAGCAGTTTCAGAAAGTGAATGTTTTACATCCTTTTGAAGATAGAGGAAAACTGCTACTGGAAGTCAATTTAACATGGATACCCTGTTTATAACAAAGCCATCTGCCGTAACTCAGCATGAGCAGCCTTTATTGTCTTTAGTCATCTAGTAATCAACAGAGCAGAGATCTCCTGGAAATTTGAATATAATTTTTCAAAAGTGTATACATCAATCTCTTTTTTTTTTTCTCTTTGTCTTCATTATAAAACTTGAAATGGCTAACTCAAGTTAAAAAAAATCACCCCTAGCTCACGGCCTTAGCCCCATCTTCTGAGAAACCTCCCCGCCAATAAGAGCCAAGTGGAGGAAGAAGCGAATGCACAGGCTAAAGTGCAGAAACAGAAAGATGAGGCAGAGGTCCCAGGAAACTGCCGGCTTGTGTACTGTTGGAAGCCACAGGAGCAGAAACAAGGAAAGCCAGAGGCTGGGGATGCTGGCACCAAGTGTTGGACTGCATGCCGACTGTCTAGAACTTGTCTCAGTGGATCTAGAACATCCATTGCCTCCACCACCTTTGAGAGACCCACCTTGCTCATATCAAAATGGTCCCTTTGGTCCTTTGCCTTGGACCTGTGACTTTCTGGGCCAGTTCTGTTCTGAGTTGTGGCTGCGTGTACAACATGTACAATAAATCACCTCTTCTGCTGTCTTAGCTGAAGAAAAAATATTGGCCCCTGTATAACAAAATCACACATAAGAACGAAGCTAGATCATTAAAAACATATACATTTTTCAACAATATAAGTTGTGGAACGACATTAAAAATTTTTGAAAGGAGGAAAAAAAAGAATTATCTGTCTCTCTAATCACTATTCACACTTTAATTTCTCTTATTTTTTATAGTTTTTGATAGATGTGATCAAAGTACATACGCTTGTCTCTATATTTTCCAATAACAGTGTAACTTAAGTTTTTCTGGATTGCAACTAGTATTCATAACCATTTCTTTAGTGACAACCCTGAGTGGATTAATGCATTCATCATTTCTTTGTTGTTGAACGTATAGGTAGACATAACCAGGCCTTTTAAGATGCATATTTAAATGAGAATCAGTCGTTACTAGAAAATGTACTGCATTTACTATATAACAAAATGAACATCCTGCAGCCAGGATACCACAACCAGCCCTATCCCCGTCAGGTAGTTTAGCGTAAGCAAGCATCTTGCTTCACGTTCCCACGGCACCTGCTACTCATGTTGGATTGATATGAATTGCATTTTCATCTGTCAGGCTCTGTTACCAGCTGAGGAGTAAAGAAGGAGGCTTTTTCTATCTCACATTTTATTTTTGTTTCCCCTCCCTTTTTGAAACTCCACTATAGTACCCTATCTTCTTCGCCTTTCCCTTATAGAATCTTTCTCCACTATTAAACAGCATACTAAATACTTACAGTCCAAAAAATATATTTTTAATGTGAAAAAATTTGGAGGTAAACTTGGCATTGATTTTTCTGCCATACATACACGAATTGCTCTCGTGGAAAATTAAAGATGGAGCCTATGCCAGCCAGGTAGCTGGGCGCTCTTTCCTGGGGTAGTGCTACTGGCCTGGTCCCACCAATGTGAATGAGAGGATCTAAAATCCTGTGTCCATCAGTTTAAGGCAACAGACAGTTAATTCCTTCTGTGAGTTGGAAGCTTTTTAGTACAACCCTTCTCAATTACCTTACAGAAGAAGCAGATCCTGCCAATAACAAGCTTGGGAATCACTGAATACTATCATCATCTCGCAGAGATCCAAGTTGTGAGCAGTCCCTACAGTGACATAAAAAAAAGCCCTTCTTGAACCCTCCTGCACTGCTGGTGGGAATGTAAACTGATACAGCCACTATGGAGAACAGTATGGAGGTTCCTTAAAAAACTACAAATAGAACTACCATACGACCCAGCAATCCCACTACTGGGCATATACCGTGAGAAAACCATCATTCAAAAAGAGTCATGTACCAAAATGTTCATTGCAGCTCTATTTACAATAGCCCGGAGATGGAAACAACCTATGAATGGATAAAGAAGATGTGGCACATATATACAATGGAATATTACTCACCCATAAAAAGAAACGAAATTGAGCTATTTGTAATGAGGTGGATGGACCTAGAGTCTGTCATACAGAGTGAAGTAAGTCAGAAAGAGAAAGACAAATACCGTATGCTAACGCATATATATGGAATTTAAGAAAAAAAAATGTCATGAAGAACCTAGGGGTAAGACAGGAATAAAGACACAGACCTACTAGAGAATGGACTTGAGGATATGGGGAGGGGGAAGGGTAAGATGTGACAAAGCGAGAGAGTGGCATGGATATATATACACTACCAAAGGTAAAATAGATAGCTAGTGAGAAGCAGCCACATAGCACAGGGAGATCAGCTCGGTGCTTTGTGACCACCTGGAGGGGTGGGATAGGGAGGGTGGGAGGGAGGGAGACGCAAGAGGGAAGAGATATGGGAACATATGTATATGTATAACTGATTCACTTTGTTATAAAGCAGAAACTAACACACCATTGTAAAGCAATTATACTCCAATAAAGATGTAAAAAAAAAAGCCCTTCTCGTTTAACCCAGCATTTACCAGATTTATTTCACTCAGGAATTCTGTTTTCATGTCAAAACCAATTATTTCATTTATTGTAGAACTAGTGAACCTAAAACCTGCAATAGAGAACATGGATATAGTGTAATTCCGTATTTTGAGTTGACATTTTTAAAAAAATGACAGCTTTATCCTCACTGCTTCATTTTTATTCCACAGTATTAAGCACCTACTGTTTACAAGGTCCTAGGTTTCACTTGACCTTCCTCTACAACCTCATCCATGTACTCTCCAGTCAGGGAAGCGCTAATAGTAAGAAAAATGTTGTAACAACCCTACAGCACTTTTGACAAGGTGATTTATCATTGAAAGGGAGAGGAGAGAATTGTTTATCAGCAACACCTCCCTGTTGGATGTGCCTTAGGGAATGAGGCAATAAACGGAGCTCTCCCCACCCACCTTCAGGGTCTCTTACCTCTCTTTAGGAGAGTTTTAGGTTATTAATCATGAAGAGGAGGACTTTCCTCTCCTTTCATCCATCCCCAAGGGGACCACCAGCTTCTAGGTATCAGACCAAGCATTGCTTTCAACACAGGGGATTAAGGGGCACTTGGCAAGAGGATCTATTTCAAAGAGCTGGTAGAAGATGATCAATGATCTAGGAAATCAGAGTTGAAGAAGGGACATCGGTGCCTTGAAATGTTCCCTAGAGCTCTGACCCCATGAGGGTTTTAACTAAATGGCTACTTAGTTTATTGGATTTACCCACAGCACATATTTAAATGAAATGGATGGAGGAAAGAACCTCTAAGCTACATGACAGAAAAATGACGAAAAGCTTTTGAAGGTCAGGGAACATCGAACAATCACTTTAGACGAGTGGGCAAATGAAATTCTTCTTGGGACCTTGTAGACCTGATGGTACTATCAATTTAAAAATGGATATAGTGCTTGAGAAGGCATATGTTTCATACTAAGTGACTATGTACTGAATTATAATAGCTTTGGGTCTCCACTTGAGAACTTAATGAATGAGTTACATGAAATGTTAATATCATTAATACCAGAGGAATTATTTATTTATTACTATCATCACATAATACAAAGCAGAGCTTCCAAAATCCTTGGCAAAAAAAAAAAAAGAGAGGGAGAGTTCTTAATCTTGTTTCAGTGATTCTCTTGAACATAAGACAATCCAGCAACACTGATCTCCAAGGAAAAGGTATCTAATCGTAGAATTAAATTTATATCTCCCGATTTTTTCTGTTCAGTTGTCAGCAGTCTCATCGTCTCTATATCATCCTACATAGCAGGAAACAGTATTTGAATTTTCTTAGCAAACTGGATAGACAAGAAGGGGCTTGTATCTCATGACATGATTTTAAAAGCAAATAGGATATTCTCCCAGTTCAACTTACACATTTTACTATAAGATGAAAACATCCATTCATACATCAGAATGCACTAAATTCCTAAATAACTTGATGAGGTGGCATTCTCGCTGTTTGTGAATGATGTTAAGAAGCCTTAAATTGAAGAAGGTAATAATCTCTGAGGGTGTGTGTGTGTGTGTGTGTGAATGGATAGCTAGACATGTCCTTTTCTATAGTGTATGTATGTGTATATATGTACATATAAACATAGTGCATTAGTTTTCCAGGGCTGCCTTAACAAAATACCACAGACTGGGTGGCTTAAATAACAGAAACTTATTTTCTCACAGTTCTGGAGGCTGGAAGTCTAAGATCAAGGTGTCAGCAGGTTTGGTTTCTTCTCCTTGGCTAGCAGATGACCATCTTCTCACTGTGACCTGACCTGGTATTTCCTATGTGTGCTAAAATCCCTGGTGTCTCTTTTTGTGTCCAAGTTTTCTTAAAAGGACACCTGTCAGATTGGATCAGGGCCCTCCCTAATAGTCTTAATTTAACTTAATCACATCTTATAGGCTGTATCTCCAAATACCAGCACATTCTGAGGTACTGGGGGTTAGGGCTTCAACATACAAATTTGGGGGACACAATTCAGCCCATGACACGTAGTGTATATAGAAATGCATCACTGGGGGGAAACTTCTATTTCTATCACCAGTGTTTATATTTTTCCTGGACCCTGCCACTGTATGGGCGCCATCACTCACGCTGCTCAAGTGAGATGCCAGTGGAAGAAGTAGTAAATGCATTTCCTTCCTAAAATTGAATGGCTACCACCAGTCCGCCAGAAAATCTCTGTGATCAGCAGTAGATGAAAACTGTGATTCCAGAGAACCTTTTGTATTCTTTCCTATTAAAAAGTTGTGAGAGCTCTGGGGTGGGGGGGGGGGACTCGGCAGCCTCAGGTGGAGGCGGGAGCCCACAGGCATCATGCACAAAGGTAAAGAAAACTGCATGTCGGGACCTAAGACTGCAGTTCCTCTTGGCGATGATCCAGAACGTGTTCCCATGACTCAGCAGTTTCCTTCTCAGAATCTGGTATCTGCGAACAGTGCCAGGCTCAGTGGGTCTTCTGCCCTTCAAATTTCCCCCAGCTCATTCCTTCCCCAGCACAAAAGCTTGTCTGCAGCCAGAAACCAGAACAAGAATCTGAAGCAGAATCAGTTGCCTAACCAGTGTCCCCTGTCCTGTCCACAGGTCACTGAGTAACAGCACCCCCGCCAAAAAAAAAGTTGTGAAATAATTTACCACCTAAACATGGTTAATTAGTAAACGGAGATTAAAAACATAAATATAATTTGAAAAGAAAATGTTACCTTGAGATGGGGCAGAAATTCTAATAAGCATACGGATTTAGCTTTGGAACAAGCATTGTAGCATTTCCTTTTCTGTGGTTCCTTTTTAAGAAACTAAAATATCACATGGAAATGTTAATTTTTCATCCGCCAAAAAATCATATTTACCTTTGTTAATGATTTTAGAAACAGTTTTGACCTTAGATTTATTTAGGCATGATACAATCATAGGGTTCTAGAGCTGATAAATCTTGAGCAGTTCTAGGTTAGGGATTCTAAAACCCTGCTATTCCATGAGAGACTTCACTGTGGGAGGAATGCTGGGTCTGTGGGACTCTGAGTTCCTTTCTTGCCTTTGTTTCAACAAGAGCCGTTCCACTCTTACCTGCGTGCTTTGAAACATTAAAGAAAACCTCTGACATGGTAGTCAGTTCCGATTGTGCAGTCAGGAAACTGAGGCCCAGACAGGTTAAATGACCTGCCCAGGGTCACACAGTTAGGTTTCCTGATTCCCAGATCAGTTTTCTTCTAACCATGCCAATTACTCAAATACTATTTGATAAATTCCAGTGCTGTCCATACAAATGGGATTTCACTGTGGTTTTGCTTGACAGGTAAAAAAGTCAAGGTTGAGATTATGGTCATTTAGGGATATTGACAGAAAGCCAGGATAAGACTAGGTCTCCTGTTATTTTATTTTTCGGTGAATATCATCTTAAGTGCTTTTCTTAGTTCTATATTATCCACAAATGAAATTTTGTTTCTTCTTCACTGGCAATTTTTTAAGTTGATTTAGACTGGACTCAGATTCAGGATACTGCTCAGATGGCGGGGCTTCCTCTAGCTCACCAGAGCACGTGTCTGTTTTGTTCAGCACTTTTTGAGACTTGTATTGCTTTATTCTCTAGGTCTAGGACTGGTACTTTCGATACTGCCTGCATGTGAGGTACGATGAAACCTACATAATGAATCAAATATGCTTGAGCAAAAGTATTTCCGGGGAAGTGGCACCACTTATGACCCTGGGAAGTAGCTACATATTTTATTATGTTTGTTTTAATTAAATGTTTCAAGAGAGATGAGCTTTACCTTTGGTTCTGCTACCTTGGCATGCTCCCGCCCACCAACCCCTTTCCTGTTTGAAGACCTCCTTTTACTGGGCTGTGAGTGGGAAACAGAACAGGGAAACCTGGACAAGATTAGCATATCCTAAAGAGGAATTCTCCTAAGCCTCGCCTTGTAACACTGAACTCAGAATGTCTATCTTTTTTTCCTACCCTAGACAACTTGAAAACTCCTCCCACTGTAAAAGCAGAGAATGTTTTACTGAGCATTCATTTAGCAAATATTTTTGAGATCTACTCTTTGCTAGGCATTAAGCCCCATGACAGGAAATCCTGTGTAATTTATCAGTAACAATTCGAAAATGAAATATCTCAAGCAATGAAAATAAAATTGACATTATAAAAAGAGGATGGGGATAGATGCAACAAGATTGGGAAAACCATGATGGTTGAAACTCAGTGATGAGTTCATGGAGACTCATTGTATTGATATAATGAAAATGAATCATTCATTGAATCATGAATCAAATTCAACTTTGTGCACATTTGGAAACTTCCTAAATAAAAAAAAAATTAAACACATTATTTAGTTGGTGACATCTGGGTAGGGTCCAAGACCAGAAGACAATAGCAGCAATGAGACTGTAGAGGGAGGAGTCAGATCAGAATAATTTTTTTAAAAGGGGAAAAAAAGAATACAAATAAGAGCCCAAACAGACGTTAGAGGAGCCTCGCTAGGGTTTTCCAGCTCCTGTAGTAAGATGAAGCTGGTGGCTTGAGGCAGAACCAGGCTATAAAGTTGTGCCTTTGTGTCATTTCTAGTGCTGAGTGCATGTTTATGAGTAAGATAACTGCTCCATGATTTATATTCCATTCTCTTCAAAGTATTTGATACTTCTTTTCTTTCCAGACTTTTTCTAATCTCCTAAAAATCAGAGGACCGATTTTGCTCACCTTTTGAACCCAACTAATTAGATCAATAAGTGGCACATACTAGATACTTAAAAATAATTGTTGAATAAATGTTTTTTATGCCCCTATTTAGAGGTTCTTGCTCTCATTTTTTCTGGAGAGCAGCCTGAATGGTGACCCCATCATCATCTGTAGGTATGATTCTGGAAACCCATATGGCTAGGGTGGGTTCACGGGGACCCACGGAGAATATGCCACAGTAACTGTCAGACTATAGCATTCTTCGCATCTAACCTCCAAATTAATTTTTTTCTTATCATGTCTTTTTCCCTTCTGGTTCTTGGACTGATGATATGACGATGCTGAATCACAATGTCCACGTGTTTGATTTTTGACAGCAAGCCAGAGATTTTCTCTGTGAAAATTTAGCAACTCTTAATCCCTTTACACGAGGTTTGTGAACATGTCCAGTTGCTGACATCGTTACGTGATGAGTTTATGATTACTGGGCAGGGAGCCTCATAGGATATTCTAACGTGGAACTTGAATTAAATGACATTTCTATGATTTTTTAGCAGACTCTTGCAAGTCAGTCTGTAAGATTTACAGAATACTGACTGTGCAGAGCCCTATTCAATGCTCTGAGTGCATACATAGAAATAAGAGAAACAGGCCTTTCTTGCGTAGGACGTACCATCCGGTTTGGAATTTTAAGCCTGTCTAGTGTCAGTCAAAATTATGCCCTCTCCTTGGATGCTGTTTTCTTGTGTTAATTCAAACTGTGATTAAAGTAGTTTGATAACTGGTTTATAGCCTCCTTTATAGAATTTTCATTGTAGCTCAAGAGCTAGAAATAGCAATTTAATTAGAGACTTACTGTCATGCATTTCATAGTGATAAATGTCTTGTGAATATTTAGACTATTAGTGAAGGTGAAATACTTTTGGCTTTCCTTTAACTTATTTAATATTTTCCTTTTCTGGAATCTATTTCCCAAGCAGATGTCAAACTCTTATTTCAGATGAAAATAGAGCCAGTGATGCCTTATTGTGAGGCTGATTCTAATAACCTACTATGTATTAAAAATTCACTGCTACATTTCTTCCCTAGAAATCATCAACAGTAGAAAACTTTAAAGAGAAACATTCTCTTTGCTCTTAAGTATTAAGGGCTTAATTGATACATAACAGTTATATATATATACATACACACACACATATAAACACATAGGTGTATATATATACATATATACATACATCTATATGAATTTTATTTGAGAAAAATATATTTAAAAATCCACCCACTGGGCTTCCCTGGTGGCGCAGTGGTTGAGAGTCTGCCTGCCGATGCAGGGGACACGGGTTCATGTCCCGGTCCGGGAAGATCCCACATGCCGCGGAGCGGCTGGGCCCGTGAGCCATGGCCGCTGAGCCTGTGAGTCCGGAGCCTGTGCTCCGCAACGGGAGAGGCCGCAACAGTGAGAGGCCCGCGTACCGCAAAAAAAAAAAAAAAAAAAAAAAAAAATCCACCCGTTATGCAATATTTGGATTTAATGTATTTCTTTTACATAAATTTATATTGCTCTACAGAGTATTTTTAGCATTTTATTCCAACTGTTTAAGTAAAGGAAGTTGTGACCAAGGGGTAATATTTCAGCAGGAACTGGTACCACAGCCACTCTCTGCTTAGGCCTTGCAGCAAGGGAGTAAACCCTGGGTCACAAATTTAGTAACTACGGCTCTGCCTGTGGCTTTGGCTCCACCAGAAACTGCAGCAACCTCAGATCTACGGAGTTACACACACACACACACACACACACACACACACACATGCACACACACGTACAATGTCCAGAGTCCCCATGTGATGCTCACATGTGCTTATACGTAGGCTTCTCTGCAACCAATTAGTCCCCTCTGCTCTCTTCCTCTCTGTCTGCTGCTGTGCCCCTAATGCCCTGACGGTGTGTCTGAGCTGTTCTCAGGCCTGGGAGACCAGCTCTGCCTCTGCTCAAGCCATGGGTGCCGCCTCCTGGGCTGTCTGGGCACTGCCTTCCCAGCAGCCGAAGGGCCTGTCCTCTCCTTTGTCCAGACGCAGGCCTATCCTGCCCACTCAGCTACATGCTGCCCAAACCAAGTTCAACAATCATCCTAAAACACTCTACACCTCCCACCCCCTCCCTGACACAAAACAACAAAAGCAAAAACAAAAAACAGGACTACTTTCCATAATGGAGAGCCTTCAAAGCTCCCAATATCTTACCAAAGTTTTTGTAGAACAACCATTTAATTTTTACCTGCTGTTGTATTTTGGCTCCGTCACCTTAAGATTGATGCATGAGCCCTAGGGGAACTAAACCTACAGTTTTTGATATCCAATTTGAACTGCACAGTTCGGTATTTTCCTATATTTGAAATTTAAATTGAGAACACATCAGTCTTGGAAATGCGTCCTTTCATTGCCTTATCATCACCGGAGTCTGTGTGCTGTGCATAGGAGTTCTTACTTACCCTCTGGGCCCTTCTAGGGTGACTGCCCCAGAGACAAGAGTGTGGGCCTCACTGGCGTGTCATGGGGAACACGGCCCAGCGCTGCCCTACAAACAAGCCCTTCAGCCCAGCCCCAGATCCACACTGATTTTACACCCTAACCAGCCAGTCTGCAGCTAAGAAGAATGGGAACTATTTTGTTGCATACATGTACAATTCAAATGGGGTTCACCTTGCCCTGTTTCCACCTTTCCCAAATATCCTGGCAAGCTTTCAAGCTAAGGACTACTTGGCAATTTATTCAAAACACTGGCTGCCTTAAATAAAGATTTTTCTTAATTCCAGATTTCCTTGAGGAAGAGTCTGTCGTTAAGTTTTACAGAATAAAAATTATATTTACTTTATAAAAGAAATATTTACTCTATCATGTGGATAATGTATTTGCCTTTAAAACACTGGATATAAACAGTTCAGAAATTAAACCTGTTGTTTCCTTAAAGGTTTGAGTTTTGCTAGTTGTGAGAATGTTTTTTCTTTTGATGAATCTGGGTGTTTTCACCGAGGAAAACCTAGCTCCCTCCAAATCCTGTTTATGAGAAAGTCACTGGCCTGGACATGTTTGGGTCCCTTGAGACGACATTTCTTCAGAAGTGGAAAGACTTGTTCAAGAAAAAAATCTATGTGTCTAAATTTGTTACATTCATTTTCATATTGTTTCAACTTCAGTAAGAAATGCCTGGGTAGAAGGAATTTTTGTTTCATGGGTAGCTTTTGGATTTATGGCTAAAATGAGTCTCTGAGTAATAAATTTCATGGACTTTTAAATGTACGTTTCACTAGTTTTAAAGCAAAACATTTTTGGGGGGATATTTTGGTAAAGCCCTACAGTCTCAGGGGAAGGAGACAATGTTGTATAAATTGCCATTGATAAATTCCCTATAGAATATGTAAGTACTATAGAAATAGTTACAGCTATTGACAAATCTTAGCAGGTGTGATTTATAATTAAGTCCAAATGACAGGCATCTCGCTCTACACAGAAGCAGTGCCCCTTGCCAAGGCCCTGTCCTTGTATATCTCCTTCTTCTCTCAGTATTAATTCTTGCCCTGGGGGCTTCTCAGTCTCTCACAAAAGGACCTTTTGTCAAGCTATCACACAGGCACCTCCAGGCATACCTGAACCCTAATCTGAAGGAATGGAGACCCATTTCTTCCATTGTTCAGATGGAGACCCTACTCCATATATTATACAGGTCATCCTGTCACCATGAGCAGTTGAAATATTTCCCAGGTAAGTAAGTGTGGAAGATCTGAGCTATTAACGAGCATCAGTAATAATACAGTGCTGGCTTTGCTGTTTCTTTGTAAATAACGATCTTTATAGCCTTCTTCTTAGTTGTCTGTATCCAGAAAGGTAGAAAGTAGTCTTGACTCTCTTCGGAAGAATGAGTTTGCAGCATCGGCCATTTATGATCCTAACAAGGCATTTTGTATCCCCCTCATCTTAAATACCAAGGTTTTGAGCTTCTTCCTCAGCAAATATGATTCGTTATATACTTTGTGTGACCAGAACAGCTTTAATTCATTTTCTGTTGTACTAACCGTATTTGTTACCTTTTAATAATTACACTCAAACCCTCTTTGGAATAATCTTTTGAAGATGCGTATTGAGTTTTTACAAATTAAAAAAAAATGATCGGTTCCAGCCAGCAGCATCCCTGTCTTTGAATGCTTGGTTTGGTCATCCCTGTTCAGTAGCAGACCTGAGCCTCGTCTCCAAGATCACACCACTCAACATGGCTGTTGTGTCTTCAGTTATTTCTAAGCAGAAGTTAAATATGACTCTTATGTTCTGGGGGCATTATTTTTTATTCCCATCATGGTTCACAATTCTTCAAGGAAAAGACACAGAACGTTTGTCCTACGGCTTCAACGTCAAGGGCTTTGGGTTTCTACGCATCTCCCACATGCTTTCTTTGTGTGTCAGCTGGGGAGGCGTTGAGTTTTTAAAATTTTATTGTTAATGGTAGGAAAAAGTTTGAACAACATTGTTTAGTTTTTCGGGGCTGCTGTAACGAAGTACCACAAACTGGGTAGCTTGAAATGACCGAAATGTTGTCTCTCAGAGTTGTGGCAGTTAGAAATACAAAATCAAAGTGTTGGCAGGGCCATGACCCCTCTGAATCTTCAAGGGGAGGGTCCTTTCCTGCCTCTCCCTGCTTTTATTTATATCCCACCTGCTTTAGACAAGTCTGTCTCACTCTGCTGTTCTCCCCATCTACACAAACGTAAAGGAAGTGTGGATTCTATAAGAGTTGGAATTCCTACAGAGAGATATGCCATCTAGATTTAAAGCAGAGCTTCTATTTTCCTAATAGCTGTAATAACAAAATGATGGTGAAATGGTTTGTGTGAGCTCTTTCCCAGCATATTAACATTCTCTCTGAAAGGCAGAATGTCTCCTTTCCAACCCTGGGAACTGCTTACCATCCAAGTTGCCGCCCGGAAAGTAGCTGGGATGCATGAAGAGGTGAAGCTGAATCACCTCCTTGCCACCGCCCATGTATCACCTGCTGTCTTAGTCCATTACTTGGCTGAGAAGGCTTCTGAGAATTCCTTTTCTGCTTGCCAAAGGAATAGTATAGCTACGTAAGAACAATTTCTTTCCTAGCCTCAAACCCTAGTATTAACCACTAGATTAAATGCTACTTTTCAGGCCATGCGCCACTTATTTATTATTTACTTGCGAAAAAATTAAAACTTGGTTGACCTTCAGGATCTGGAGGAGGACATGGGGAAGCGGTGCTGAGTTTAATTTAATGTCTGTAACAAACAAGGGGAAAAGATATAGAGATGCCGATTTTGTGGGGAATGTTAATTATCTAAAGCTTAATTACAGATAACATCATGAGGAGAATACATAAAAGGCTTGAAATGCAGCCAAGGCATTTCCCTAAGAACATTAAAAAAATGATTGTTGTTTACAATTCACAAATCGCACAGACATAAAGCTGAGATGGGAAAAAGAGAGTCAGGCTTGAAGTAAGAAGCCAACCTGCTCTTTTAAAACCAGTTCAGAAGAGAAGTGGTAATATTGCAGTTAGCTCATGTTTTAAAAGCAAATGAGATTCTGTACATGTTTCCCCTTTAAAATAAAAATTAACAGATCCCTGGCAAACACACTGAACTAAAATCCTAGGAGACGACACAACCCAAATAAAAATAAATAATTTAGGAGGTCTCAAAATGGGAACTACAAATCAAATAGAATGCACAGACATTTATCTCCATGTAAGTACAATAGAAATAAAGGAAGTTAGATTTTTACGTTCCTGTCCCTTCATTCCTGAATCCAATGATATGAAAGTCTACCTTTTCACTCATACGTAATTTTCATTCATTGCAGCAAAGAATGGCTTATATTTACTTAGTCTCCTCTTTAGAGATGCTTGTTGGTCTTTTCTGTACAATTGGTATCTATTAATAGTCAATTACCTTTAAAGGCACATTTCAGGATAATGGAACTTGACATTTTGGAAGAAGTTTGCATTTAAGGAGGTTATAAGAAACGAGTACCTGGCAGTCTCTTTTTGCCTAAAGCCAATGAGACATATGTTCTTGGGAAGGATCAGTCTTGGGTTCCAGGGCCTTGGGTGTGGCAGCCAGGGCTCCTGGTTCTGGCAGGCTGGACCTCAATGGTGTTGCATTAGCTGTTACAGGAGAGGTATTGGGATGCTTCCAGAAATAGTAGAGTTGCAACTAGAGGTCTCAACACTTGGTACTTTTTCAAAGCAATGGGAATGTAGTGAATTTTTGTGTGTGTCTGAGGGATTTGTAAACATTTGGGTGAGCGACGGGAGAGAGCAGGGTTATCACAGGGGAAAGAGAGAGAATGATGAGCCCATTAAGTCATATGTTTACCAGGAGAATAATTAGAGATGCGGTGATGCTGGCTTGCTGAGTGTGGAGAGAAGAAACAAAAAAAAGATTGTATTAACATGACAAACATTTATTGAATGAATGAATGACGAAAGAGATTGGAGGTCTCTGTTTGCTGACAGCTACTAAGTAGAAGTTGTTTTGTCCTGTTTCTTCCTGTAGTTTTTCTTTTTTCTCGCCTTAATTCCGTTTTCTCTAGTTGAGGCGAAATTCATATAAAGTTCACCGTTTTAAAATGAAGGATTCAGTGGCATTTAGTACATTCACAATGGTATGTCACCAGCACTTATGTTTAGTTCCAAAACACTTTCTTCATCTTAGGGTTTCTAATTCGGAATGCTTTCAGCAGCTTTTCCAAACAGGGCTTTAGAATTCCGCAGATCATTTGACAATCGAAAATAGCCCCTGCTTGTCTGGCAGAATATCAGTGTGGTTTCAGGGACTGACCCAGGAACCTTCAAAGTGAGGCCCCACTCAGTAAAATCATGGGACCCCCCCGTCTCCAGCTGGGGGTCCTTGTGACCCAGTGCTGTCCTTGGCGGCCATCAAAGCAGCGATACAACTGCCCCAACTTGGCAGCTGCTCTCACGCAAGTGGGGAAGGACCCTCGGCCCACCTCTACCACAGCGTCTGTATCCTAAGAGGGTGCCCGAGTCATCTCGTCTCTATAGCCCCACCTCTTGAGGAACTAAGGGGTCCGGGACGCAGAGTGATCAGAACCTCCCCAATGCTACCCCCAGCCCCCATCCTCTACGCAGTAACCAGTCAGGGCTGCAGGGCTATCCAGGTAAGCCTCCTTGAGGAAACTTCTCTGTATCCTGGGCCTTCTCCACAACATTTGGGACAGTCTTTGCTTCCATTTGTTTTAAAAAAATTTGGGCGGGGGGGTTACATATAATTGACATGACATTATATTAGTTTCAAGTGAACTGCTTCCATTTATTTATTTTTTATTTTTGTTTTTGTTTCCATTTATTTTTAAAAGAGGCTTAATCTAGGTTCCTGTCAAAGCTGTCCCCCAGATCCCACGTAGTCATGCAGTAAGGATTCTGGGCAGCCTGCCTTGGTGCCCTGGCTCCCACGGGGGCTGTGGGCCAGGGTACCAGCCACTCCCTAGCTCAAACTACATTAGCTTTCACTGCTTCATAGTCTTTTTCATAAAAATTTAAATTAAACACTTTAATTAAAACTTTAAATGGAAAGTAAAACAAATTAAGAATTTACTTACATGTATTAAAAATAAATTTTAAATGAAATTAGAAATTTAAATTTGAAAAACTCGTGTCCGAGAAAGACATTTACAACTGTCTTCAGGAAGCTGTTGATGGGTTCTGAATGGCCTGGCAGCTCTTCCTTAGGCCTAACTACAACTGTCCTTCACTCTTTAGGTCCAGTGCTTCCTGCCTGGTCTTCAGGTTTCCTCACAGAAGACCTTTTCCCCTAAATGCAGTGGCTAGGAGTACAGACTGGGGTGGAGAATGAAACTGAAGAGGACCTCCGAGTCACTTAATCTGGCCCTGCCTTTTGAGCACAGATGCCTGGGCCGTGTGTCCTTACATCCACAGCTGGCTCCTTCTACCGTTCCTTCAGCAAATAATTAGTGGGAATCTCATTTCTCACAGGCCTTTTTTTGGATCTGTGATCACTCACTCTGTACCTATGATCTTCTGGTCCAGTTATAAATCCTTGGGGTTTTTGTTTTGTTTATTTGCAAGGTTTTCCTGCATATAACAAAGAAGCATATTGCAGAAGGCTGGAGTGAATTTTGCTCATAGGTTAGAAACTGCAAGGAAAGGGGCCTGAGTTAACTGAATTACTTGTTACTATGGAAAAATGACTATTTACAAATGTTAAAAAGCAAAAATAATTTTTCATCAGCTCTAAAATCAGAACTGCCTTCGTCAAGAAATTGTTATTTAAGCCTGAATTAGAATCACATGGAGAAATGAACTATCAGTTTCATACTTTCTCATTTAGAGATGTAAAGAAGTTCGTGGATGATCGCACAAACACAGCGCTTTTGAGGTCTTTTAACGGAGACACGTAGTGTTACTTATCTTGTGAAAATTGCGGAACGGTCATCCCCTGTAAAGTTGAATGAGCCTGCATGGGTATATTCAGAGTAGGCAGCACAGTGCAGGCTGTGTTCCTCTGCAATCTGGAAGTTGGTTCAAATTAAAACCCGGTGACAGGGCAACATTTAAGCCCTTGTTTTAAATAGGCCCATGTGGAAACAAATGAAAACCAACCTAATGAGAAAAGCAAAGGCTATTTATTCAGAGCTTGCTAGAGCATGGGAGTCAGCCGCCATCACTCACATTTGAACAGACTCAGGGCAGCCAGAGGAGTGGGAAAGCTTCACGGTGGTGGAAGGGGAGGCTTCAGGTGTGCCCTGATGGAGGCTGTGACATGGGGAAGCCGCGTGTGACTAACTGGAATCCTGTGTGATTGATTAGAGGTACATACCTGGCTTTCTCTGGTTGGTCCTAAGCTAGAAGCAGGGACAAAAATTAGGAAAGCTGTCAGTTATTAATCAAGTCCCAGCCATCTTGAGGCCATTGTTACAGGGGTGATTGTTTGGCTCCCTGGATTCTGACAAGAGATAGTGGTCAGGCTTCCTACAAGTCTAACTTAGAGCAGGCTGACTTCCTGGGCTGGTTACTATAGACGATGGGCCAGGTGCTGCAGCCTGTGGGTCAGAGCTCTATCTTTATGCATGGTCTGGCCATTGTCTGTTTGTATATTCAGTCTCTCATCATTCAGCTGAGTTCACATGTGCTCACCTACCTTTCTGGAGAGCACCTTCATCCACTTTGTACCTTGAGCCTTTCAGCCGGCCAGGAGCAGGTTCTACAGTAGCCAGTCCCACCAAGAGTACCTCCATTGGTGTTGGGTGCACTTACCAAGCAAGGGCTCCATCATCTGTGAGCAGAGCTGCTGCCTTGCTGCTCTGCCAGGCGTGGTGCACCATCCACTGTGCTCCTGACATAACCATCTTAGATATAAGTGGCCCTGCGCTTCCTTCACAGAGTTACAGTAGGTATCACATACTGAATGCTACTACATGCATTGTGATAAATATTTAAGTATATTTTCTCACGTATTCCTCACAGAAAAACTATGCAGTAGGTAGATACTACTGTTGTTACCATCAATGTGTAAGTGGTGAAACTGAGACTGGGAGAGATTAAATAAGTTGTCAGTGGCCACATGGCTAGGAAATAAATGGTGGGGCTAGAATTTGAACCAAAGTGGCTTTAATCCACATTGAGCCATTGTGCTACCGTGGGAGTGAAGGTAGGCAAAATGTGCCTTTTCATGTGCTGAGCATCTAAGAAGGAGAGTCTCGTCAAACAGTGCTTGAATAAGTAAAGGAAGATGTGGATGTCTTCTAAAGTCTCTAAGGAAAATTCATGACAATGATTGCTAATCACTCAGGGCTCCGAGAGTTTCCCATGGGGCCAGCACTCCAAGGGCACAAAGAGGTGTAAGAAATAATTCTTGCCTTCTTTTATTGTCTGGCAGGGGAGCCCAAACTGGAACACGGGAAACTATTGTTGAAAAATTAAGGTGCTATCCTTTGTGTATATAGTGAGTAAAACAGGAACTAGAAAAATGAGAATAGATAAGGGCCGAGAGTAGAGAAGATTTCATAAAAATGGGCAGGACTGAGCTTTAAAGGACAAGCAGAGTAGACAGGCATGCCTGGGGATGGAGGGATGTTCCAGAGAAGGCTTGGCATGCTCATGAGTATGGCCTGGGCAGGATCAGAGACTACCCTGAGTGACTAGAGGGTTGCAGAGCAGTGGGGAGTATGTTTGCATAGCATGAGATTGGCTGAGAATTATTATTTTGAGGACCTTGAAAGCCAAACAAAGAAAACTGGAAGGTATACATATTATGAAATAGAGAACAAATACAGATTCTTTAAATAGAAATAATATAATAAAAGTCACGGTTCAAGTGCATTAATGATCTTGGCAGTGGTATGTGAAAAGTATTAATAGGGAGAAACATGAAACCCAAAGCCCATCTAGGAAGCTGCTAGAGTAACTTGGGTGTGAACTGCATGGGGCAAAAAGGGAAGGGAGATGGCCATGGGTTTAGAGAAAAATATATATATATGTATTTGAAACACTTTTTGGAGGAACAAACAAGAAGCTTGGTGATAGATTTGATCAAGAAAAGAGGTGATTTCAGTTGTCTCCCAGTTTTCTAGCCAGGGAGACAAGAGGAGGAAGACACTGTAGTGAGCCCCCGTCAGGAAGGAAGGTTTTGCTGCTCCATCTCCAGCAACAGCTGGCAGGCAGCGCTCAAGTGTCAAGTCCCACTGGGCGTTGTCTCAGCAGAGGAGAGCCACTTGCACAAGATGGCACCCACTCCTGGGCGGCTGCATCCAGTGACTGACGAGGGGCTGCTAAAGATTCGGCTCTCCTGCCCCAATCAGCTACAGCTTGGAGGAGTCATCCCATTGTCAGAGCTCCCGCTAAGGTGCCCGAGGCTTCCATCGCAGCTCAACTTCTCAGGCTGTCCAATTCTGCTTTTCTCTCTCCTCCCTTTCCATGGGTGCTGATCACAGTGAAACCCTAAGAAACCTCCAGGATGCTAATTTCTATCTCAGAGCCTGCTTTCCTGGGGAACCCAACCAGTGACACTAAAAGCATGGGCATATCATGGATAGAAAACAGGGAATTGAGAATTATGCAGCTTTGGTGGTAGAAAATAGATTGGCACATTCCTTCCTAAAAAGGAGCCTCTGGTAATGATCAAGAGACATCCAGAACACCATCGCTATGGATCGTGAATTGTATCTGCTTTTTTTCAAGAGACGAAAATAAAAATTGCTTGGTTTTTTTTTTTTGCTTGTTTAATGAAACAAAGTATATATAATCAACCATGTAGATCCCTTAATACCTGGTTTACACTTGTAAAAATAGTACTTCATATATACAAGATCAAACATATCTAGCATGCATAATTATTTGATGCTTTATGTATTTTTTAAAGCCAATTAGAGACAGTAAAAGGGTAGACTATCTTCATAGGGAACCGTGGTGGTTGGCAGTCAGGACTGTCTTCCAAATTTTCAGAGAAAATTAAAGTCATGTTTTAGACAATTATTTAGTGATCTGGAGAAGGTTTGTTACATATTAAATAAAAGTGAAGATTTAAAGGATATATCGCATGATTCCAATTTAGAAACAAATAAATATATCTTTTCATCCACATGGGAATAAAGACTGAGGTGACATGTTGACATCAATATGTCAACAGTGATTATCTCTGAATGATAGGATTGTGGATAACTTTTATTTTCTTTTCTATGCTTTCTATATTTTTCAAAAATTCAAGAATCAGCATGTGTGATTCTATTAGCAGAGATAAATTTTAATGTAACAAAGGTTAATCTCTAAATTTAGCGTACAGATGTAGCAGAAATATCAATATAGAAGAAGTTAGGAGATTTCACCATTGTGTAATGCTTTAAGTCACCTACATAAATATATTTTTTTAACTGCAAAAGTTGTTTCCATTACAGTTATTTCAAAACTGTAGCCTCATGTCTCTCACTTTCCTAGAAATTTCATAGGTTGGTTTTTTTTTTTTCCTGTTTTCTTTCTGTTCCAAAAAAATCTTCTCTGCTGTTCTGAAAATTGTAGTTTCAGAATGAAAAAAATATTTCTATTTCGTTTTTGGAAAATGGGGCCTTTTGTCAAATTAATTGAAGTGGCTGAACTTCTGAGTTTTTTTCTGAAATTACAGTTAATCCTTATTTGAACAACAGAGACAAAAACTTTTCTTCTTCAACAGCTTTTCTTCTTGAGCTTAAAGTTCAGAAATATTGTTCTCTCTTCATCTAGCAAACCACGTTGTTTTACATCTCATCCACGTCACCGGGAGACCTTTGGCAATCAACTTTTCTATGCCTCTTTATCCACTCTTTAAAATGGAAAAATCGGAGGTGGATGGGTCAGACAAGTGCTAAGCTGCTGTTCTGAAGATAGAATCAGAAAGAGCAGTGGCACCGAAACATGTGCAAATGAAAATAACAGAAGTGTCTTTGTTTATTTTAATGTCAATTGCTTTCTTCTACTAAAAAAATCAATACATACGTAGCGGGGAACTTTCAGCTTGCTTTATTTTAGTCAAAATTAACAATAAGGCAAAGATTATATTATCCTACTTAAAAAATTCAAAACATTGAACTTGTGTATTATGAATTAAGTAAAATTAAAAAACAAGTGATTCTCTTGCCAACATTTGATAAAGTGTGACGTGGTAAACCATGCTTCAAAGTGGCTTTTGTTAACTTGCAATAGTTACAAAGTGACAACTCCTTGCTGATGGCACTAGATTACCTTTTTTTTTTTTTTAGACTGCCCATTTTAAATGCCGCTATTGTAAAAACCAACTATTTTTATGTTTAAATGTTCCTTTTACATAGTTAGTATTCAAAGAATTGACACAACTTTATTGTCTGTATTTTATACCATAAGCATATTCCACATTGCTGACATAGTTCCTTTTTCATTTAATTTTTATATTTATCAAAGCAGTGCATGTAGATAGTTTCAGTAAATCAATGGTGCTATCCGCCTGATAAAGAAAACAAGTGTTCCATGTCTCATCCTTCCTCACTCCTAATTTCCCACTCTTCAGAGACAACCACATTCAGCTCCTTTAGATACTTAACCCCACATGAGTACGTAATGAGATTAAATAGATATATCTCTATTTTTAAATTACAGACATTATGTATTGACTTCGTTTTCCCAATCTTAGCCTTCTTGCCCTCCTCTTACACACACATTTCTTTCCATCGTACTTCCAATGAAGTTTCAATTACAGTTTTTATTTATATCAGTGTTCTCATGATAACTATCATGTAAATACTATTCCACGGGCTTCCCTGATGGCGCAGTGGTCGAGAGTCTGCCTGCCAATGCAGGGGACACGGGTTCAAGCCCTGGTCTGGGAAGATCCCACATGCCGCGGAGCAACTAGGCCCGTGAGCCACAACTACTGAGCCTGCGCTTCTGGAGCCTGTGCTCCGCAACACGAGAGGCCGCATAGTGAGAGGCCCGCGCACCGCGATGAAGAGTGGCCCCCGCTTG
This sequence comes from Monodon monoceros, assembly GCF_005190385.1. NCBI lineage: Eukaryota > Metazoa > Chordata > Mammalia > Artiodactyla > Monodontidae > Monodon > Monodon monoceros. The sequence continues at coordinate 71,649,860 of NW_021703771.1, forward strand.
CCACAACTAGAGAAAGCCCTCGCACAGAAACGAAGACCCAACACAGCCAAAAGTAAATAAATAAAAATTAAAAAAAAAAAAACTATTCCACAGCTGAGCCCTGTAGATTACTCTAATATTATTACCTGTCTTATTCAATGTTTTGTTTTCTCTGGAGTTAATAATTATTTGGTCTCTTAACTTTGTTTCTTTACATAGTCTTGCTTGTACTCATCACTAATTCAACCCTAACTTTTCCAAAAGAGCTATAAAAACTTCCTCATGTTGTCAAAAAATAAAATTACTTCCACTTTTTTTGGGGGGAGCACTGTTTCTGGACCTCTTGCTCTTCTGTTCTAACCCCCATGTTTGTTCTAGAAGTACCATCACTATTATTCTGGGAACTCCCTTCATTTCTTTCCTGTGTCAGATCTCCTGTTTCCTGGATCCCATATCTTTCTCTTACTTGATTTACTCTCTCATTTGGGTGAAGCGCATTATTCAGTGGCTTCCTGAGAATGGTTACAATGGGGTAAACTTTTTGTGACTTTTTTCTGTCTAAATGACTTTTTTTTTTTTAACATATATTTACTTATTTATTTTTGGCTATGTTGGGTCTTTGTTGCTGCATGTGGGCTTTCTCTAGTTGTGGTGAGTGGGGGCTACTCTTCGTTGCGGTGCACGGGCTTCTCATTGCGGTGGCTTCTCTTGTTGCGGAGCATGGGCTCTAGGCACGTGGGCTTCAGTAGTTGTGGCACACGGGCTCAGTAGTTGTGGCTTGTGGGCTCCAGAGCGCAGGCCCCGTAGTTGTGGTGCATGGCCTTAGTTGCTCCGCTGCATGTGGGATCTTCCCAGACCAGGGCTCAGACCCGTGTCCCCTGCATTGGCAGGCGGATTCTTAACCACTGCACCACCAGGGAAGTCCCTAAATGACTTTTCTTTATTATCACACTTGATAGTTTAGATGAACATTATATTCTAGACGGCAAATGATTTTCTCTAAGATTTATTGAAGTCTGTGCCCTATTGTTTTAAGTTTTCTAGTGATACTCTTATTCAGGGCCATTCTGATACCCAGTTCCTTACATTTGATATAGTTTCCCAAAACAAAAACCTTTTTTTTTTTTTTTTTTTGCGGTACGCGGGCCTCTCACTGTTGTGGCCTCTCCCGTTGCGGAGCACAGGCTCCAGACGCGCAGGCCCAGCGGCCATGGATCACGGGCCCAGCCGCTCCGCGGCATGTGGGATCTTCCCGGACCGGGGCACGAACTCGTGTCCCCTGCATCGGCAGGCGGACTCTCAGCCACTGCGCCACCAGGGAAGCCCCCAAAAAAACTGTTTTAAGAAGTTCTCTGTAAACTTAAAATTTTACAGTGCTGTGCCTTTGTATAAATCTTTTCTATTTATTGTACTGGGAACACTGTGGGCCTTTTCAATCTGTAAATTTCTGTTCTTCATAAATTCTTGCAATTTGTTGTATATTATTGATTGGATAAATTCATTCTCTCTCCTTTATCTGCCTTTTGAAACTCCTCTTAGTTCAATGTATGATCCTATTTGATATACTATTCTGATTTTCTTATCTCTCCCCTATTTTCCATCTCTTCAGGATTTTGTTTGTTTGTTTATTTGTTTTACTATCTGGAAGATATACTGTATTTTATCTTCCAACTTTTCTATTGAAATTTTTAAAAATTATTATTAAATTTGCTTTCATTTCCTTTTTAATTTCTAAGAGCTCTTTCTTATTTTCTAAATACCCCCTTTTTTGCTTCTCAACTTTAAAAGATATTAATGATAGTCTTTTAGGAATATTTTTCTGCTGCCTGAATTAATCTGTTTCCTTGGAGTTCCATCCTCCATGTTTTGGGTTTTCTCACAGTCCCATGATGTTTGATGGCCCATTCATATCTGAGTGAAGGGCTAAAATTCTGGTCAGAAGCTTTTGTATACAAACGAAGCTTGTGTCTGGCCAGGGGACCTGGACATTGCTTTGGCAGACTCCAAATATTAATCAGGCCCCCACCTTTTGTTGATCAGGTTCCCCAGAGAAGAATCACCTAATCTCTCCTGCCTGGAGGTGATAAACATGGATAACAGTGTTCTGAGGAGTAAAGAGGGCACAGGGAGGAGGGGCTGGTAGAATGCACTCTTTCCTCCATGTTTTCGCCATCCTGTCTCCTGGCCATCTTCAGCCAGAGCCTCTGTGATTCATCCTCTCTGGAGAGTAAACTGGCTTCTGCTGGGAGGTGAGAGGGAGGGTGCCTGGATTCGTAGGCTGGAGGAGGGGATCCAGGGGCCCCACTACACTTTATACAACTAGTTCTTCACTTTCAGCTCCAGGTACCTCCAGCAGGCACCTGTTGCCTTCAGTTCCTAAGGCCTTCTGGGATTCTGTGGTGCAAATCACAGGGTTTCCTGTTGGCACCCTGCTGACAGCCTTGAGTTTTGGGTCTCCTCTCTCTGCTAAGTCTGTTACCACCTGTCATCAGCTGTCCACGAGTTTAATCAACATCTCTTGTCTGCTCTCTCATTCTGTCTTAGCCCTTGTGTGTTTATAGCATTTTTGTTATTAACTTTATTACCTTTATAGAGATATTTGGACAGATAGCAAATGTGCTAACCTGACTTAACTAAAATTTCTCTGTCTCTTGAATTTATACACTGATTTTCCATACCAGAATATCCTTGAATTTTGTTCAGTGTCACAGTTGTGCTCTGAAAGATGTGAGGGGCTATTCCACGGGGGGGAACGGGGCTCCATGGTCAAGGAATGGTGTATACCGTTCATTTAGCTCTTGCTTCTAGTTGCCTTTGTGACCTTTGTGAATATCATGCTCTCGATTCTGATTTAGTTTCCAGTTATGTTTATTATACATCCCCAATGATACTCTAAGACCCCTTGAACTTATATTCTATGCTTCCTTGTATAATACGTTATGTTCACTGTAGTATATAATAACGTCTATCTAGATACCTGTCGCTCCTGATTAGAATGTAAGGCTTTTGGGTAAGAAGTGTGGCTTAGTCATCTCTGTATCCCAGCACCTGGCAGAGTCACTGGAACATCACAGGGCTCAATAAATGCCTGCTGATGAGTGAGTGGGTGAGGGACGTGCTTTCTAATACAACCCATAATCCCTTTGCACTGCATACCTATGGAGAGTTCCTGAAAGCACAGTAGATGCCGCAGTGTCTTTCAGATGAAGTCTTTGTGTGCTCCTAAATGAAAAAGACGGGTAATACTGGGAGTTTTTTACGAGACTGGGACAGGGATAGGGTAGGGATTTGGGGAAGGGACATAACGTTCTCCCCTTCTCCACGCCATGCACATGCCTGCCCCTGCCTAGTACCTGTCCCCAGGGAGTACCTGCCTAGTCATCCCATGCAAACCCTTTGCAGCCCCCAATCAGAAGGTAGGTGGGTCTCCTGCTCTGAAGGAGAGGAGGTGTGTTTCTGACAGTCCTGCGGCAGACCTCAGAATTCATTTTCCCAGAGAAATAGTTTCATAAGTAGTGACCTAGTACAAATGGTACTGTTAGCAAAATACTTCCAATTCAGTATGAGTTAAACTGATTTTAGCGGTTACCCTTGAAAACTAATTATCATTTTTTAAAAAGACTGATTCTGTGGGAAAATGCATTTTGAGTTGCAAACGCATATATAAACTTCTGGAACACTGCTCACTCGTATGCTGGGGACTGATTATGTGTGTTTGTAGTCCACTTGGGACTGTGAGAACAAAAGGAAAATCAGTTTATCGACTGGATAATACCACTACTGGGATCAACAAATCTAAAGTTACAAAACAGCCTATAATATGGAATATCACATCAGAATAAACATGACCATTTTGTACAGTTTGTGATATTTGTGGGCAGACTTGGTGTCCACAAAAAGGAATATCTTATAAAATTGTAGTGCATGGGTCTAATGAAGTTATGTTTGAGTCTGCCTTAGGCCCTGAGATAATATAACTTAATTCTGAGTCTGGAAAAATGATGAATGGGCACCGTGGTATATACCACCTTTACAGTGGTCCGAATAAATACTCAATACATTTTTTTAAATCTTTGGAGCCTTATGAATGGACTGGGATTGGCTTGGAAGTGGAAGAAAGGATCTCAGAGGTTAAGAGATCCTTTCCTGAGTGAATCCTCAGATTCACTCTCTGAATTTGGAACTGTTACTTTTTTATTTATATCATAATAATATGACCGTTTTAGTAGTCAACTCAGTGGTTCGAAGCAAAATGTGGAATTCAGAACACTCAGAATTTTGTGATGGAACTACACAACACCAGCAATGGAGCCACTGCTTTTTACACCAAACTATTATAAGTTTCCTAAAAGAACATTGCATTGCAAAAGCGATGAGTGGTAGGAACAGAAGAAAAATGAAATGAGGGAATGTTTCATAAAAATAAAGTCTACAAAAAAAATTAAAATAAAATAAAGTCTAAACAGAGACTACTTTCTCCTAAAATTAAAATAATACTGCCAAAGTATATGTCCAATTATTTATCACTGGGGTAGCCTGAATCCTTTTCATTTTATAGGTCCAAATATATATACTGAGTGTATGTTTTGCTAAAGCCTTTAAAAATCCATTTAAAGTTATTGTAAAATTATTAATGATGATGGGCAGGGTCTACAAAAAATAACACATTCAGTTTTCATTCAGGGAACAGATATTGATTGAGTGGTTTATTTGGGCCAGACACTGGACTAGGTGCAAACTTTAGATTAGATATTGGGCTACAGGGTTTAATAATACTGTTTCATAATCTGTTACTGTTGGGCTACAAAATATTGAGTGACTCTTCTGAATTAAGTATCTCTATAATTGTTAGTATTTATTTGATTCAATATATTGTTTCCTAAATAGGCCTAATATATGAGTTTTTAAATTTTTTATATTGTATCTGCATTTTTGATTAAAGGAAATTTTGTGGTCTTTTACTTTTAAAACTAAAGCTAAAGTACAAATACACTCAGCAGGTTATTGCTGTCAAATTTTCAAGTCAGAATTAATCAAAGTTGATTAATTTCATTTAATAAATGAAGAAGAAAGGGTAAAAGACTATTAAGTTACTAACTAAATATGTACTAAAAAGTAAATGATAGCTTTAAAAACATAAAATATCCTTGACCCTTGCTACCCTACGGAAGCACGAAATCTCACGGTGGTTTGTAGATGGTGCTAATCATCATAATGGGTTTTTTCTTGGCAGCTCTAAGAACATATTACCTACCATAGTGGTTGTGTAATGTTAGTAAAGGAAAAAAAATTTAAAGAATATGCAAAAAAAAAAAAGCAAATCTCATCAAGAGCTAACATTTTCAAGTATTAAGTAGGAAAAGTTGAGCTGGTAATGTCCCCATTTTCCAAGAGGAGACGGGAGTTGAGTGAGCGCCTAGCTCTGACCTTCACATGACCTTGTGCACAACCTTAACTCCTCCAAATATGTTTCTTCATTCTTAAATTGAGGACACCAATCTTCTCTGCCCCAGAGGTAAGGGTCAATTAAAAGGTGAGATTAGGGCTTCCCTGGTGGCGCAGTGGTTGAGGGTCCGCCTGCCGATGCAGGGGATACGGGTTTGTGCCCTGGTCCGGGAGGATCCCACATGCCGCGGAGCAGCTGGGCCCGTGAGCCATGGCCTCTGAGCCTGCGCGTCCGGAGCCTGTGCTCCGCAACGGGAGAGGCCACAACAGTAAAAGGCCCGCGTACCACACACAAAAAAGGTGAGATTACTTGTGTGTAAGCATTTTGTAAAGTGAAGGACATTTTATTTTTCTTCTCATCATTATTATTCCCCTGACTCATTTCCTGTTGTGTCCCTGAAGGTGGGTGGCACCTGTGGAAGCCTTATATTCCACTGGCATTCCAGTGACTGGAATTGTCACTGGCTCAGTTTCTGTAGGTGCTTCTGGGTAACCTTGCTCACTCCTGCATGGAAGGATAGACGTGGGTCAGACAGGATGCCAGGCTCCGTGTTGCTTTTTCTTTCCCCCTCACCAGTCCTGCCTGTTCTTAGAACTGAGTAGCCCCCGATCGTTCTTACAAGCGCAGGAAGATGCAGGGTACCTCGGTGTGTCCACCTTTACACGCCGACACATTCCGACTCTCATACCTCATTCATAGTTTTGAGAGTTGCCTTGAATCAGGGCAGACCAGAGCGAAGCAAGGGGTGAGAGGCTGCGGTCGGTACATCGAGGCTCCGACCGCAGCATGTTCTCGTCAAGGTTGACCAGCTCTGCTGTGCTGCATCCTTCACACTGATGAGCTCAGAAGAAGGTATTTGCTCCGAAGTATGTCAGTTACACGTAGTAATTATTTCTCTTGGAAGGGAAAAAGGCAGTAAGCAGTGCGTGCTCACTCACCAACATTATAGCTTGTGCTCCCTGATCACAACAATAGATTTGGGCTGATTTCCTATTCTCAGGCAATCAGTGATGGGAGGAGAGAGGGCGATTAGCGGGGTGCCCTAGTTGACCTTCAGCTAAATTTATTGTTCCTTTCCCCTCCTGCCTTTCTTTCAGTATAAGAGAGAAGGGAGTAGCTCTCCATTAAAAAAATAAATAAAAGAAGAAGAAGAAGAAAAGGAAAGAAAACAGGTGCATGGCCAGAGCTGTCTAGCAAAGAGATTTAATTGATGGTGACAACAGCATTCTTAGTCTGACAGCTGTTTTGGTTGTCGCACCCCTTGGTGTCAGCAAATAGGAAACTAACTTATTAGAGCTATTCATGTCAGAGATATATTCCGTAAATATTTGTTGGGCTATAAGTACTGAATATTGCTTTAAGTTATTTTTATTTTTAAAAATATTTTTAAATATCCAAAAATATTAAAGGCAAAGATGCAATCTAATTCGTTATGGCAGTAGCTTTGCCCTGTACAAATAAAGCACTGACGCCAAATGACAATCAGCAGGTTTCAAATACATAGCTTTGCTATGTCAGAGATGTCCTATCCAAAGAAAAGATGTAAATCAGAAATATTGAAAGCTCAATGCAATGGCATCCCACATAAATGTCTCTCAGTCTGTGCAAATGAGTACCAGTAAGTACAGTTTGAAACTTGGATAAAAGTACATTACTGTCCAACAATTGGTATTGAAGGTAAAGCTACTGACAACTAGAGCCATTTGGGGAGATTGGATGTTCTCTTGTTACAAGTTTTGGAGTGTTTTCTATCACTTGGGGAAACCTTAGAGGTGTTTTTCAGCAGTGCTGTGTAAGATGAAATTCTCCTAACAGTCTATCTCATTGTTATTACAGACAAGTTCAGCACGAGTAGTCAAGAAGGGAATATGGCTGCTAAGGGCACTTGGTGCTAATGGGTAGTGGAGTAGCTTAGGTGAACATGAAAAGCAGTTAGGAAAGGTGTGGGACTGGCCACAATTAATCTCAAGTAGAACCCAAATAAAGACAAAAACCATAAACATAAATCATGGCATTCTCTAGTTAGTTCAAAGGGAGATAAGTTGAGAATTATTTTTGTTAAATTCTTTGAACCAAAATATGGGAAATCCTCATGTAGTTAAGTTCTTGATGTCAGTTGACTGATATAAGTCTATTTCCTGACACTGTCTACATATAATGGTCAACTCTGTGAACTTTCTAAATTTACTACTAAAGGCTGAAATCAAGCTATAGATAAAAAGGAAATCAATATTCTGTAAGTTTTTATGAATGCATTATGCAAAGCCAGCATATTTTGTTTTTATATAATGTTTGATATATAAAAATTAATCTATTTAGAATTTATATATGCTCAAAGGAACCCATTACTCAACTTAAGAAAGAGAACTTTACTAATGTTGAGTCTGTCTGGAAGTTCCTCCCCCATCCTTATCCCTCCATTCCAGCTAATGTTATCCTCGTGTTTTGGGTTTTTAAAAAAATTTTATCTATTTTGTCATTCATTTTATCATTTCCTCTATGATCTTCCACATCTGTATGCATTCCTAAGTGATACATTATTTGGTTCTGTACTTTATAAAATATTTTACACTGTATATATTCCATTGTTACTTATTTTTTTTAGTTATTTTTATCTATATTACACAAACATATAAGGAGGCAAGTAGTACCACGTCTTGATACATTAAAAAAAAATCAGTTCCCACCCAAACATCTACTTCCAATTTCAGCCTTTTTAATGGATTTTATAAATACTTACCTATATATCTTTAAATAACACGACGCTTACATTGTTACTAATAGGTTTTTTTCAGTTTTAGAAAAATACCTATTTTCTTCTCACTTTGAAATATCGAAACTTAGCTCTTTCATAGACCTCCCATCTCCCCGCATGCATACTCACACTTCTCATCTTCCTCACCCTCCCAGTAATCTTATATCATATTTGGTTATATCATTAGTCAGAGCTTATATAATGATGACTATGTGAACACCATTCACAGCCTGGCCATGTGGTACATATGATTACTTTTTATTTTCTGTGCATTTTCCTTATAATTAATAATTAACTTATTTTTTCATTCATGTAGTTTTCTATGTGCCCATCATGAATTCAACCCCCAAATTTCCCGCAGTTATGTAAATCTCCTTTCAAAATGTTCAAATATATTAGTTTATTCTTTTTACCTTCTTGATGAAATCGTCTGACCTGTTCTAATCCGGACTGTCAGCAGCTATTATTAGGGACCTCATTCTAGGGACTGTCATTCTAGGGAATTCATTCAAGGGACTGCTATTGTCTCTCTGTTGCAGTAGATCTCCTGTTTCCTGGCCTCCAGGTCTTCCTTTCTCTTGGTTTACACTCTTGTTTTGGTGGAGCACATGTGCCAGTAGCTCTGTGAGAAAGGATGCACAAATGATAAATTTTTGGTTCATGAACATCCAAAAGTGTCTATGTATTTTTTATTTATTTTATTTATTTTTGGCTGCGTTGGGTCTTCGTTGCTGTGCGCGGGCTCTCTCTAGTTGCGGAGAGTAGGGGCTACTCTTCATTGCGGTGCGCAGGCTTCTCGTCGCGATGGCTTCTCTTGTTGCGGAGCACGGGCTCTAGGCGCGAGGGCTTCAGTAGTGTGTCACAGGCTCAGTAGTTGTGGCACACGGGCTTAGTTGCTCCACGGCATGTGGGATCTTCCCGGACCAGGGCTCGAACCCGTGTCCCCTGCATTGGCAGGCAGATTCTTAACCACTGCGCCACCAGGGATGTCCCGCAAAAGTGTCTTTATTGACTGGTGACAGATGTAGGTTGGAAATCATCTTCCTTTGGAATTTTGAAAACATCAGCTTCTAGTCTTGCTATTGAAGAGTCTAAAGCCATTCTTGATCCTTTGTATGAAAGCTGTATTTTTCTTTCTGCAAGACTGTAAATCTACTTTTTGTTGCAAATGGTCTGAAATTTCATGACAATGTGCCATTCCAGGATAGGGGCTGTTTTCATCCATTCTGCTGGGTACTTCTTGAGTCTTTCAATCTGGAAAATCAGGTTTGGTTCTGAAGAATTTCCCTTCAGCTCTTCATTAATAGTTTTCTTCTGTTTAATTTCTCTGGCCTCTTCTTATAGGATGGTTATTATTCAGATGTTGGATTTCCTGGTCTAATCCTTGTGTTTTCTCAGTTACTTCTCCTATTTTCCATCCCTTTGTCATTTTCTCTATTTTCTGGGAGTTTTCTTCAACTTTATCTTCTTATCCTTCAAGTTCGTTTCTCATTTCTGCCATTAAGCTTTAACTTCCTCCAAGAGCTCCTTTTTTTCTTAGAATTTTTCTTTTGTGTAACATCCTGTTATTTAATAGATACAGTGCTTTGCATACTCAGGGATTTCAAAGTTTTCTTCTTCTAACATATGCTCTACATGCTCCAAGTTGTTTTACTTTCCTTTTTGCTGCAGTAATCTTTGTTTTTCACATTTAATGCTTTCCTCAAAGCCTGGAGATCCTTTTCTGCCTGTTTATGTTTGAGAGTGGTGTGCTGAATAGCATATTAGAATCCTAGTTGCGTGTGTTAAAGATATCTTTCCCAAGTTCATGGTTTGTCTTTTCACTTTCTTTATGCTATAGTTCCATGAACAGACTTTCTTAATTTTAATATAGCATATTTCAACTTTTTTCCTTTAGGTTTTTTGCTTTTTTATTTCTTATTTAATAAATCCCTCTTGATCATAAAGATATTTTCCTCTATTGTCTTTTAAAAGTCTCATACTAATAGTTGTTCTTGTTACATTTAAATCTTTAATTCACCTGGAATTAAATATTGTGTGTGGTGATAGGCATATAATTTCACTCTTTTCCCACATGGACAACCAACTGCCCCAGCACCATTTACTGAAAAGGCCATTCTTTGCTCACTGATAACGAATGTCATTACTCAAGTTTGTGGTTGGGCCCGTTTGGGGCTCTCTCTTCTCTTCCATTGTTCTAATTGTCGAGTTCTTTGTCAATACTATGTAGTTTTATAATAAGACCTGATAGGACAGGCTTTCCCTACCTTTCTCCTTATCTAGAATAGGAATATGAAAATAAAAGGATAAAACCTCTCCTAATGTGAAGGAAATGATGGGTTTGACTTCAGTCATCCATTCACTCATTCATCAAAAAGTAGTAAGTACCAACTATGTTTCAGACAAGCTCTAGAAATTGAAAAATAAATGAGACACAATCCCTCGCCTAAAGGATTAAGCAACCTAGGAGGGGAGACTAATAAAGAGTTACATTTTAATTCTCTTATAAGCAAGAATAAAGAATGCATAAGATGCTGTGTGTGTGCACAAAGAGAAAGGAAGTAATTATGCCCAGGAATAGTCAGGAAGGTCTTGACAGGTTTGGCCAATAAAGGGTAGAATCAACTTGGTCTCAGAAGATAAATTGGCATTCAATAGGAGAGCGGGGGAAGGAATTCCAGGCAGAGGAAACTCCATGGAGACATGAAGGTGCATGATCTGTTTCAAAATAAAGGGTCAAGCAAAGGGAGAGATAGGTTAGAAAGGCGGTTAAGGCCAGATGGGGAAAGACACTGTCTACCCAGCTGAGAGGTTTGAACTTTACCCTGTAGACAGAAATAGACTGAGAGGGTTTGAAGTAGGAAGGTAATATCACTTCTGTGCATTTGGCAGTGGGAAAACCAGAGCTTATTGTGGGGGGCACTATGTACGGAAAGGCCAGTTCCAGTTAAGTTGTCCGTGGGAGAGATGGTGACACCTGAACTCAGGCGGGAGAGATGGTGACATCTGAACTCAGGCAGGAGAGAAGGAAATGGAGAAAAGGTAAGGACAGATCCAGAGACATTGGAAAGGACAACGAACAGGGCACGGTGGAAGTGGCTGCCCCGGAAGGGGAAGAGGGGAGTAAATGACGGCCAGGTTCCGAGCTTGGGTAACTAAGTGGATGGGGGCATCACTGGCTAACCTTTGGAAACAGAAGTCTCTGTGCTGGAGGAAGATGACAGGGGTCTGACAGAGGAGAGGGATAATCCGTGACTTTACATTTGATCATGTCAAGTTTAAGGGGCCCCTGGACATCTGTGTGGAGAGATAGGGAGGCGCTTGGCACTTAAGAGCTGTCCCCCATCAAAACCCTGAACGTGCCCAGTGTCCTTCTCATTCCCTGAATAACCTGGATCCTCAAATATACCAAATCCTTTTTCCACATCCTGCAGTTGTTAAAGACAGATTTTCCAAATGAATATACTTAGAGTTTCAGGGTATTTATCCTCTGTGCATTTTCAGCCTTAAGACTTAGATAGAACAATAACTTCCTCTGCTTTTCATGGGGAGGGTGGTTGCTCAGTGACTCTCTGGGGACTTAGTAAGACTAATTTTCAAGAGGTGCGGCCACGGGAAAGAGTCTCCCTGATGGGGACATCCAATTCCTCAACTCTTACAGAATCTCTGCCACCGTGTCAGGAAAGGAGGTGTCATTTAATCCTGCACCTTGCACCTCACTTGCTACAAAGTTTCTGCCAGCATCCTTTAGAGTACTTTGGGGTCCCAGAATTAATCATGGATGGAATGATACTGCCATGACAAAGAGCCCTCGGGTGCAGGAAGCTGAGGCATTCGTGTATTTAAATCATAGGCTATTAATAAATGTGTCTGTTTGTCTCTCTTGTGATTAGAGTGTGAGGATTATGTTTCCAGAGGAAAGTAGAATAATTAAAAGAGGATGATTTCTAGCTATTTATAAAACACTTAAATATATGATGTTTTCTTTATTTCTTAAAATATCAATGGTACTTTTCTAATGATTGCCATTAATATTAAATTTTAAAAGTGCACTGACATCCCACAGGAATTAATTAGATAGTCACTGCCCTTGCCTTAGACACAAACTTCAGACACAATGTGTGAACATCATCTACCACTTCAGGCTTGAACTCATCAATGCTGTGCTGTGGATACAACAAATTTTAAGCTATAAGGTATGGAATGGTTACTACAAATCCAGGTCCATTCTCACTCTGGCCAACACTAAAGATATGTCTGTTGCCTTATGGTGTGGGAGTTTAAAAGTACCCATATTGTTTGGCGTGAGCAACCCATCAGCTGAGCATTATAAATCCTTTTCTTATACCATTATTTACACTGGGATATATTGGTTAAATGTGATTCACATCGTCAAGAGAGATGAAACCAGAAAACGTTAAGATGTATCTGTAGGCTGAACACATTTATATCCATCACACTCTACTTTAAGCTTCTTCCTGATCAAATCACCAAAAGGACAAAATGTTATGCAAAGAGATCAGGAAACCAACTCTTTGAAAATCTTGATTGACAATTCCTCTTAAAACAAGCCTTTTTCTCCAAGTTTGGTTGCTAAGAGGTACATGAGCGCTCTGATATCAAACAACATTGAGTCATATTTAAACTTTGCCCTTGTTTTTTGAGTTTGATGAGCAGTTGATCAGGAGGGGTAGGCGTTTTGAGAAAGACTCCCGAGCAATTCCTGGCAAATTCAGTGCTGGGTTCAACCCTCTTGCAGCAGCTTGCTCACATCTCCAGAATAGCACCTCCTACCTGGCTTTACAATGTATCAATATATGGTAACACACATCTCCATCCTAGAGTGTGCGTGTGCACCATCATGGCAGACCTGGGGCTCCTGCCTCAGTGCGTCGTCAGTGTTGGGGCCACTGTGAGGATCTCAGAGTGTGCTAGATGCTGGGCCTCCCACATGCTGACTCACCTGCTGTCCAACTAGCCTGTTATGGGTTGAACTGTGTCCCCCCAGAATGCACGTTGAAGTCCTAACCTCCAGGACATTAGAATGTGACCTTACTTGAAAATAGGGTCATCGCAGATGTAATTAGTTAAGTAGGTAGGATGACTGGTGTAGGGGGTTGGAGCCCTAATCCAGTGTGACTGGTGTCCTTATAAATTTGGGCACAGACACACAGGCAGAGAGAATGCCATGAGAACACAAAGGCAGAGATCAGTGATGTGTCAATAAGCCAAGAATGTCAAAGATTGCCAGCAAACCACCAGAAGCTAGGAGAGAAGCGCGGAACAGATTCTCCCTACGTCCTCAGAAGAAACTACCCCTGCTGACCTTGATCTCAGACTTCTAGCTTCCAGAACTGAGACAATAAATTCCTGGTATTTAAGCCATCCAGTTTGTGGTTCTTTGTTATGGCAGCCCTAGCAAATTAATACATAGCCTATATCCTGGAAAAGAAGCAGGGGAATGACAAGGTTATTATTATCAGTTCATAAGAACAGAAGTGACAGCTTTCTAACAGAGCAAAATTAATCATTTTTGGATTGTTCACTTTATAGCCTTCTGATTCTTAAACTTGTAATTGCCATATGCGCTATTACCGCATATGGAGTGAGAAAAGGTCTGATGGAAATGTGTTCTTAAATGAGTGATGTATATTACACTGATGGATGGTTGATGGATATATTTGAGAGAATGAGGCCCTGTTATAGTAAAACAGGCTCAGAGCTATACATAATCTAAATATATTGGTACCAAGGGCCCAATACATAAAGCTTCTGCTTTGGTATTAAACTGATGCATGTGTTATAAAGATACTAAAGAAAAATGTGCACAAATAATCATAGACCAGTTTTTCATTAGTAAAGAGGAGACGCATGACCTCGCGTATTTTGCTCCCACATAACTATGATCACAATTGAACATGAAATATCGATACTACTGGAAGGTGAAATTGACAATAGAATATTCTCTACTCTGGAGGCTCAGGGGAGAGGATGGAAAGAGCACACATTTTAGAGTCAAACAGAGCTGGGTTCTAGCCCCAGTTCTACTATCTCCTAGTTATATGACCTTAAGCAAGTCATTTAACCCTCTAGGACTCTGTTTCATAACCTGGAAAGTGAGGATAATAATACCTCTCCAGAGAGCTGACCTGAGGATCCAGTAAGATAATATCAGTGCAGCGACCAGCACAGTGCCTGGTAATATGCTCAGTGATAATGTTCAGTAACTAGTAGCTGTAAATTTCATATTCATCCTTGCTATTACTTGATGTGACAGTTCTGCAGTCTGGCACAAATCATTTGGGGAATCCCAGACTAGGAGGTCCATTTACTGGAGTCTAAATGGTAATGACCCTGGTGAGGCCTAGCAGAATCACTGAAGTTGCTACTAACCTTTCCTTTTTTCTTTCCTCCTTCTTAACCACAGAGAGTACCCAGACTGGGAGCTGAAGCCCTAGAGTACACTCGCATAGCGTACACTGGGTTTGAATGAGCCATACTTAAAGTTAATCCAGGTGAATCCTCAGTCCAAAAAAACCCCTCATTCTAAAGGACAAATTAAAAATAAAATCGGGGGCTTCCCTGGTGGCGCAGTGGTTGAGAGTCCGCCTGCCGATGCAGGGGACGCGGGTTCGTGCCCCGGTCCAGGAGGATCCCACATGCCGCGGAGCGGCAGGGCCCGTGAGCCATGGCCGCTGAGCCTGCGTGTCCGGAGCCTGTGCTCCGCAACGGGAGAGGCCACAGCAGTGAGAGGCCCGCGTACCGCAAATAAATAAATAAAATCGACTCTGTATTAAAAGGAAAGATGATTAGGAGGTAAAGTTTTAGAAAATTGAGACTGCACAGCAGGCTCTCCTTAACTTCAAGGCAGTCTTTCTTTAACTCACTCAAATATAGGCGATGCTTTTAAACTTGATTCCAATCAGTGTAGCCTTTGTATGTAGTCTCTGAAGGAGGTGGGCAGTGAGACAAGGAAATACAAAGCAGGGAAAAGGCCTCAGGGAGCAAAATATATTTTCTGACCATCTCCAGTGCATCCCTGGGCAACCTTTTTCTGCAAGGGAAGTCAGTATGCTCCATTTTGATTTGCAGTCAGCAGGCTGGAAATTATTCTGGGTAGTTTGGGCTTTAAAATAACAATTTTGTTGAGGAGGAACCAGCCAACAGACTCACATGATGTCAAGGCACCACTTACCGAAGGGCTGTGTAGTGAAGCTTCTGTTACAAGTGCCTCTTGTCTTCACCAAGCTCCGTGTTTCAGTCCCCTTGGTATTTGAACTCTCTAAGTTCAGCATTGCCATGTGTTTTCCTAAAACGAGGTTAATATTTTCCGATTTGAATTCAGTGAATTACTGCAGGTAATATTCATCCGTCCCCTTCTGCCAACCCTCTCTACCGCCATGTTCCCTGTTGTAATTGCCCATTAATCAGCCTTGAGTTTGCCAATAGGAAAACTCCTCCACAGGGCTAGGAGCTTGAGGGGATTAGAATAAATTAGCCTTGTGACACGCAGTGACAGGTTCAGGTTGTTTGGCAAGCCTGGAATGCACAATTTGGTGGGTGGAAAAACATCCTTTAGTGAAAGGGCTACAGCAAAGCTGTTGGTGTGAAATGTCCATTTGTCTTGAACAGAGAGATACAAAATGAAATCTGAACATCTTCTTCACTAATAGATAAAACAGAATTTGGATAGTTTTTACATTTAGCACTCCAAAACCAGAGACATTTAGAAAGTTTAAGAGTTAGACGAGACCTTAAGCATATCTAACCTATCTAACCTAAGTCCCTTGTTTTATAGATGGATAAACTGAAATCCACACTGGGAAAGTTACCATGTGTGAAGTGATGGCAGAGCTAAAACCCAACTCTCCTCCTTCCTAGCTTAGGAAATTGATCCAGGTTATCAGTGTAGGAAATAGATCATTTGAAGTGTGCCTAGGTTCTAATGTTGCCTTGCAAATAAGTTACCCATCCACTAGCCCAGTGAGAGAGGAGGTCCAGACTTAATGGAGCATCTCAGGGCCGTGCCTCAGTGTCTTCCTTACTTTGCCTGGAACCAGGGCACTTGCTCAGTATCAAAGACCTTCGAAGTTCTTGCTTCCCCTAAAGAAGGACTTCAGGCTCTGTCTTCACTTCACCTGCTGGAATCTGAGCTACCAGTCATCCCCAGCACCTAGCACGCCTTGAAGGGGGACATTATCAACTCCCAGAAAAGTGGCTGGTGGTTGTTTCTCTCGCGGAATAGCAAGTGGTAATGGAAATGGGCGAAGAGAAAGGAGTTTGAAATGACAGAGCCAGCTGAGGCAAAGGAAGTGCTCCTCTGATAAGAAACTGTCTTAGCTTGGGCTGCTGTAACACAGTACCATAGTCTGGGGGGCTTCAACAACAGACATTTATTTCTCACAGTTGTGGAGCCTGAAAGTTTAAGATCAGGGTGTCGACCTGGTTGCATTCAGAGTGAGGGCCCTCCTCCTGGTTCACAGATGACCATCTTCTCCTTGTATCCTCACATGGTGGAGAGGAAGGAAGCTCTAGTATCTCTTCCTCTTCTTATAAGAATGCTAATCCCATCCTGGGAACTCTACCCTCAAGACCTCACCTAAACCTAATCACCTCCAAAAATCCCCACCTCCAGACACCATCCCACTGGGGGTTATGGTCCCAACATGTGAAATCTCTGGGGTCACAAACACGCGGTCCATAGTGGCAGCTTACAGGCAGCATTGTGAAACCTTCTTCCCTGCAGACCTTCAAAGAGAGTTTATTGCTAGTACTTATTTGTCTTGATTCTGAAAGTAAAATTCTACCTGGAGTTGGAGGGAGGAACAGATAACACCTTGAAGTTTCTGCCAAACTTGAGATTGAATTTCTTTCATGTTAAACAGTAAGATGGTTGGGGGAGCAGGGGCCCCTCGAGGCCACCAGCAGCTATGGAGGAAGGCACCTGGTCAGGGCGTCGGGGCCAGTGAAGAACATTGCCAGCCCTCCCTCTCATCTCTCTCTGTCTGGAACATCTGGCTGCCGATTTCAGGTTTCTCAGAGGTGGAGGCAACATTTCTCTCTCTTTTTTTTGCAGTACGCGGGCCTCTCACTGTTGTGGCCTCTCCCGCTGCGGAGCACAGGCTCCGGACGTGCAGGCTCAGCGGCCATGGCTCACGGGCCCAGCCGCTCCGTGGCATGTGGGATCTTCCCGGACCGGGGCACGAACCTGTGTCCCCTGCATCGGCAGGCGGACTCTCAACCACTGCGCCACCAGGGAAGCCCCAGAGGCAACATTTCTTAAATAAATTTACTTGACGCACACAATCAATGACATACGTGTACATCCTTAGGACCCCTCCATCCTCTGTATCCCCATGGCAGTCAGTTGGTAGCCCTGTTACTGGGCCTCTGCTCCTCACATTCTGCAATGTAGAATCGCTTCTTTACATGCCTGTCTCCTAGGAGACAGGAAAGCCTTTGAGGATAGAAATGACACGATAATAGCTCATGGATCCCAACCTTTATTTATTACAACCTGCCGTCCTTTGTGTGATTTCACTTCTGGAGAAAGAAATTCCACTCGAATGTTTTCAGGATTTGAATGGAATTTTAGAATGTACTCTTGCACATTTAGATTTTAAATGTTTCTTAGAACGCAACCTTGCTAGCACCCCGCCCTAAATTTCATGAAATTTGTTTGCAGGTGTGTTTGTGACATTTACTGCTGAAAGAAGTAGTCACCAGGATATTAGAGGCACTCGGAACCCTCGTATATGTCCATACGACGTCCGCAGCTTTGAGAGCCAACATCCTACCTACCATGGAGGCCACACTGCAGCATGCAGTCTATCCCGGCCAGCAGCTTGCTTGGCACAAGCTTGTTTGCAGTTGGCTCTCCATGTGCATGGCCCTATACTTACACAGCCCGGACGCTGACCTCTTTTTTACATTGTGCGCCCTGGGCAGGCACCTCACTTGCCCCACCCTAGTGTCAGGCCTGACCTGTGTTAATTTCCAATTCATGTTGAGCCTTCTGTCCTCATCTGGTGCTGCATCTCAGCATCATCCCATTGTCTACAGCAGTGATTCTCCAAGTGTGTTCCCAGACCAGCAGAGCCAGCATCACTTGGGAAGTTTCTGGAAATTCAGTATCTCACGTCTCAGCTCAGACCTGCTGGAAAATCTGGGGGTGGAGACCAGCCATCTGTGTTCCACTCTGGGAGATTCTGATGCAGGCTTGTTTGAGAAAGGCAGAGGCTGGTGCTAATTGTTTTTCCAGTGTCTGTATAAGAATCTCCCACAGTTTCTGCCTCCCACTCCCTCAGGCATCCCACAGACTGTTGCCTGCAAACAGCTGGAAGCGGCGCCCCGCATCCAGGCCTTGTTCAGCTTCCCGGAATATGGTGACGTCATCACTAGCATCAGATCCCTAAGCTCCCACGTGTCTGGAAGGAAGGTCCAGATACACAAAGAATAACGAGGGGAGAAAGAAAAAAGTTTAGCCTTACAATCTTAATCTTTGGATCCAAAGATTAAGAACGGACATGATGCACGACTTCAGATATCCTAAGGACCTTGATGTAGAAGACTTAAAATCACTTTTTATTTATAGGTTAGAAGCAGGAGCGATAAATAGAAGTTACAGGGACCAAGGTTTGTGCCGAATAGTAAAGAAGAACATCCTGATACATAATCATGGGTTTACACACAGAATGGGCTGCCTGCAG
This sequence comes from Monodon monoceros, assembly GCF_005190385.1. Lineage (NCBI taxonomy): Eukaryota > Metazoa > Chordata > Mammalia > Artiodactyla > Monodontidae > Monodon > Monodon monoceros. The sequence continues at coordinate 71,668,749 of NW_021703771.1, forward strand.
CCATAATGGTTTACCATCGTTGCTGGTGTTCAGGCAGAGGCCACAGGACTCTTATCAAGGCTATGGTAGAGCTGCTTCATGATAAGGCAAGGGTTGCCCTGGATCACCTTCAGGTTTCTCCCGACATTCTATAATCTTAGTGCCTTACAGATAATAGATACTAACACACATAGGAAGGAAGGAAAGGAGGGAGGGAAGAAGGGATAGTGGGAATAACCCCCAAATTATTTACGATTATTATATTTGATTATAATTTGATGTTATATTTGATGTTACAAATGTAACATCAAGTTCACCCTCCTACTGTGTGCTGTGTTGGTGTGGTGTTACTCTTTATAGTTAATATGCATCTGTTAGCCCATGTAGAATAAGATTGGAGAAGCAAAGGGGTGACTCAGTGACTTATACAGCATGTGCAATGCGCCCCAGGCACCAAAGTAGGGGGTGAGGATGCAGGAAAGACTGAAGATGTGGTTTCTGCGCTGAGGGTCTCGGGCTGGTTTGGGACACAACCGGGTAGACAGGTCCCTAAAAAGGGAGGCCCCAAATGGATGAGAACATAGAGGGGGGCTGGGTTCAGAAAGGTTCAATGGTTAATCCCAAGGCAGAATATTAAACACACTAAACTAAATTACTAATTCCTTTCACACTTGAGAAAACATTGCTTTTAACCATTAAATTAATGTTTTTTTTAAATAAGAAGGAAAGGTAGGTTTAAGAAAGGAGGAGAAAGAGAAAGTTGTGCAGTACTTTTAAAAAATTGTTGGTACTAAGGAATAGTTAATATTTTAATCATTACATGTTGAGGACCTATATGGGAAAAGAATCTAAAAAAGAGTGGATATATGTATGTATAGCTGATTCACTTTGCTGTACACCTGAAACTAACACAACATTGTAAATCAACTATACTCCAACAAAAATTAAACAAACAAGTTGAGGAACTTCCTAGTGTCTCCAAAAGCTGTCATTTGTCCTCAGTTTTCCAGCCCCTGATGTTTGGGCCACTCCAGACTCTCAGGGAAAAAGCACTTTAGGTTTTTAGAAAGTTTGGAAATCAAATGCAGATTCATCCACAGTTCCAAATACAAACTGCATTTAAGGATGGTCAGAGTGCCAGTAATAATTGTGTTTTTTTGTAAAAATCTACCTGGTTAGGAATCTTTTAGCTTCATTTTTAAGGAGCGTAAATTCCTGTCTTAAAGATTACATGTGTGTGTGTGTGTGTGTGTGTGTGTGTTTCACTATATAGCAAATGTCTGTTTATGCAGAAAGGTCAAGGAAGTGATGTGCTGATGAAGTGAACATTCTGGAAATGAATTTCCAGCACACTAAATGAAAACGTCCATTTCACATTCACCTCACAGCACCGAGCGGCATCAAACAGACTTTAATCTCTGCTGATTTGGAGCCACATGCCAGTCCTTCCCTTCCGCCAATCCACCCTTCTGGGCATCAGTCTTGCTTGTACAGTGTTGTGGTCCAGGAGATGAGCCTGAAACTGTCTGATCTCACCCTGTGACAGCCCTGGAAATTGCACTTTTTGAATCACTCCCTGATAACTCTTTGTCGGCTTCACATTTGCCCTTTTCCCACAAATGTCTGGTCAGAACTGGGTGGAGAGTTGCCTCACCACTGGGTTGTTCCAGCTGTTGAGATAACATCGGACTGAGGATTTTTCTTCTGTGATGACTCAGCCGGTGCTTCTTCCACCCTGTCCTTCGTGTGCTTGTCACTCTGTGAGTGTTCATGGGTGGCTTGGTCCTCAGGCTGCACCACAAGCAGGAGAGGAGCTCCCAGCTCAGTTCCCACAAGGCGGGTCCAGGGCGCCATCTTTGTACACAAAGAACTGCCTATTTTGCTTCTGTTTCAATATTACCTTTAAAAGTCTTTCTTCTCTAACAATGTTATATGTGCTGAATTTATTAAGAGGGAAAGAATGGAAACATTTATAATAGTCATTCTATCTCTCTGTTCAGATAATTTATCCAAATATTCAGGTTAATTTAAACAATCCCTTTGTCCATGATTTCTATACTACAGATAGTTCCCGTGTACCAGTACGTTCAAAGCTGAGAGTGTATTTTTCACAGAGCTGGTGTTGCTTTTTTCTACTTAGGCCCCCACTGCCTTTCTAGGCAACCAGCTGCATGAACTGTATTCCTCCCTCCCTCTCTCTGCTCCCCTCCTGCCAACATCCCATCCCCACATCCCTCTATTCACTCTCCACTCAGAGGCCAGGTGCTTTTTGCCTGCCTTGCTAATCTCTCTTGTATTTATTCCCCTGTCCCTACACCCCTGCTATTATCCTAGCAAGGCCTGTGGTTTTTGGAGCTGAAAACAACCACCTGGCCCAACCTTTTGCTTTTTATAGAAGGAAAATGACCTAAAGAAATGAAGTTAATGGTCTGGGCTTTAGGATGAAGCTTAGCTAGGACCACCCAACTGCCTCTCTCCAGAATTACACACCATTGCACAGCAAGTTTCTCTCCACTTCCATCCATTCTGTGCAGATTCCAGGCTCTTCTTTCTGAAGCACTGCTGCTAGACCCCTCCTCAGCTCAAAAACCTTCAGTGCCTCCAGAATAAATCCAAACTTCTGAACCTAGCATTCAACATCAAGCTGACTTTATTGCCAATCCTCCCTTTTGTATACACTTCGCAACCAAGCCAACTGACCTGACCGTCCCTGGGTACTCGTCATCTGCCCTAGGTGTGCTTTTACTCCCATACCTATATGCATGCGGTTTGCAAATCTGGATCCCACGCATCCTTCAGGGCAATTGTTGAGTGTCCTTCTTCCCAAAAGGCCTTCCCTGATCCCCCCCACCGCCCCCCAGTTAAAAGCAATCTCTCCACCACTGCAGTGTCACAGCTTTTCATCCATAACCCCTTCTGTCACCCATTACCTTGTATAACAACTAGGTGAATACATGTTGATATTTTCTGCTGGTCTCAAGCTTCTTGAGAAGAAGACCCTAGTGTGCTGGACTTTTGCATCACCCAAAACCCTTGCACATAGCATTCACTCACGTAGGGTTCAGAAATAAACCAATGTGTTCATATGTTTTCCAGGTTATTAGCCAGTATACATAGAATGCTATAATTTCTCCAAGCCAAATGTTAATTTTTTATTCATCTTTTTTGTTACATATAGTTGAGGTGGATAACAGTTATGTTATTTTTTGTTATGATACACAGCTTAACTGTTACGATAAACGATGTCACCCACTTGAAAGCATTTTAAATCAATTATATACTACTGGATTTATTTGACACAAAAATATAAAACATCAAGTAAATAAAAAATTTTCTCTAGACCAAGTCTCACTCCCCTTTCCACAGCCCTCCCCACTCCACAGCACCCCATTCAGGCACAAAAGACTAAAATAATCCTAGAAACTCTGCAAACGTTTACTGCCATCTTGTGGACAGAGACACACCTAAATGGAATGGTCCTTTGCTTTCCCAGGCAGCCTCTGCTTAAATGCTGCATGATTAAACCAAAGGAATTAACCTCTTCATGAATTAAAACGTTTGCCCAGAAAGTGGTTAGTTGAAGCCAGAGAAGCCTTTGCTAATTGTTCTTTATCATTACAGAACCCTAAAATGGTTGTCAGAAATGTGCACACAAATTATCTTAATTTTCTCATTCCTAACATCCAGGAAGAAGGGGGTTGGTGGGGAATAGGGGGTGGGCGTGGGGAGAGTCGGGAAAAGGTGACAGGGTGATTTTTATAGGCTTTGCTTCTTGAAGCAAAAAAGCCCAAGGGTTGTATTAATTAATGCATTAGCAGTTAGCTGTTTGCACCCCAAAGTGTACACAATTCACTGTTGATGATTCAATAGTCTTCTTGCCAGATTTCTCTCAAACAAGTTGATGTCGAAGCTGAAGAAATGCATTTTTCTCCATGTGACTATAAAATCGATGTTTCACAGAAGGGACAACCAGAAGCCCATGTCATGGCCACTCACGTATAGGAATTCAAATTAATTGCTATGAAATGGGCATGAAATAGGGAGAATGAAATGAAACGTTAAACAAGAGTCATTTCACTTTCTGTGGGAGGAGAGGACCCCATCCCTACAAACCTTTCTTTCCTTTGAGTTTTACTGGTACAGTGATCTCCTATTCCAAATGACATAGGTGCTCAGAGTATTTTCCTTCTGTATTAAATATAGTCCTTATTCAAATACTGAGCCAGGCCATATCTACAATGTGTTCATGCTATTATTATGTCTCCAGGGTGCTATTTGGCCTGTAATGAAACTCGTATGTGGCACTGAACTTGTCTTAAAGAAATGATCTCTTATATGCATAAAATTAGACCCGAAAGGGAATCCGTACGCTTCAAGCAGAGCTGATTCATGTGGGTGGCACTTTCCCCAGCATGTGCTTCATCTCTCTGTTCCCTTCCCCGCTCAGGCTCCCTGGGGGTCAGGATTGCCTGTGTTTTGCATTTCTTTCTTTCATCCTTGCCTGCCTTTGTTAATCACTCCGGAAAGGTTGTTCAGATATTAGCTGTCAGATAAGGCCCTGCGACAGAAGAGAATGCATATTAATTTATTTATTCACTGAACTAAAATTTATTGACCACTTACTATATACCAGATTCTCTGGTAGCCATAGGGGTATAAAGATGCAAAACCGCTCCCCTCGAGCAGCTCAGTCTGAGAGGGAACTAGTAAACTGTTACAAAACCACCTGAGAAGTGCAATGCCAGAGGTATAGAGATGCAGTGACAAGGACCTTGCAGTTGCCAGATGTAAGGTGCTCCAGATGGAAATAGGGGGTGATGGTCATGGAAAAGGAGAGGGAAACCATATAGTAGAGAAACTTTGGTCAAGACTGGAATCAGACTAATTATGAAAGCCTTCCATTAATCTCAGCTACAGTGATCAAACCCTGAGCTAAGCAGTGGGAATGGACAAGAGGGGACAGATACTCAGCTCCTAAAGAGCTAGAAATAGCAAGAGTTGGTGACAGAGTCTAGAATCTGAAGACACAGTGTTGACAATGATTCCCTGGTTTCCAGCTTGGGTGAGTATGTGAAGCAGGATGCCATTTTAATGAGTGAGGAAATAGCAGTTTCGAGAAACAAGCATGAAGGTCGGAGTGATGGCAGTCAAGTGTCCAGAAGTAGGGAAGTTTCAAGGTCACCAAAAAGGAGACCTGAAAAATATTTATGGACTTTTGTCATTAGACTATGAAAGTGAAAGCGTTTGAGGAATTAATAGAAACAAAGATAAACCAGTAGTTCTGTACTTTGACTGCATATTAGAATCAACTGAGGATCTTTAGGAGCTACCAATGGCCAGGCTGCATCCCAGACCAATCGAAGCTCCCCGGGCGATTACAACGTGCCTCCAAGGAGAGACCAATGTTATAGACTCTTCCTTGTAGAAGCTGTAATAGAAAAGAAATGAGCGAGACTAAAGAATACCGTGTTTCTAAGATGAGAGAAATTTGAGAATAAACTAAGGGGGCAAATACTAGTTGAGACAGAGAAAAAGAAACAGGAAAGGGAATCGTTGGTGGTGAAAACTCTAAAAGGAAGTGAGAAGAACAAGAGGGTATGTAAGATTAGCTCTGGACAGGAAAGAAAGATAACTGGAAGTGAAGTTAGTAAGAAGAGATGGGTGTACATACGATTAAGTATGTAGGTAGAAGGGTGAGAAGAGTTTTCATCATCAACATGATAGTAATTAAATGCATCCTCAAACAGATCAGTTTGAAATATCTCCTGCTGTGAATAAACAAACTTGTTAAGAAAGCATTTCAGGAGACTCATCGCCAGAAGTCTGGGGATGGGGGCGGGCAAGGTAGATTCACAGAATCCTTCAGTCCTTCTAGTTTTTGCCTCGTCTGTATTTTCCTGATTCTCACCCTGCCCCCAGTGTTGAACTCTTCCCAGTGCACAGCAGATCTTGCAGAGGTAGGTAGTGTTCTCTTTCTATATCCATTACCACATTTGTCTCCTTCACCACCTTCATTAATAGAAATTTTCATGAGCGTGTGACCATATTAGGTTTTGGGAGAACCCATTTAGGCCATATTTTGCCCTCTGTACCTTTGAGATCTGACAGAAAACAGTGGTATAGATGGAGGAGCTAAATATCCAACACGTGACAATGCTGGCCAATAATGAGCTCAATCAGTTTACTCTCTGTCTTTAGTGTGTGTGTGTGTGTGTGTGTGTGTGTGTGTGTGTGTGTGTGTGTGGGCGCACGCGCAGTGCTTGAAGAGCCCAGCCCTATATTTGTCTCTGTGTTTTGTCCCATTAACAGTTTTGCCAAACAGACCAATTGTAGTTCCTTTTAAGGCATTACATTCTGACATGTTGGCTGATAATACTGCGTAGAAACGTGTCTTTCTTGAAGCTGCCTCCACACTGTTCTCATAGCATCCTCGGCCGTGAAGGATAAGGACAGGATGCTGTCCTCTGTCCCTTTCCCCTTTCTAACCAGTGAGGCTACACTGTGCAACACACCACGTGCAATGTCAGTCCTATACGTGTGACGGGTCTAGGACCTATGGATGAAGGGCCAGCCTGGCTCCCTCCTAAACCGTCTTATTGGCCAGACTTCCACGCTCGGAATCATCCCTTGATTGTTTCAGTTCTGTTGAACCTGAAATTGAGAAGTTCAAATCAGAGCAAAGTGGAGCCTCTTGCATTTGAGTATGTTGAACACGAAGGCTCTCAAGGTCTATTTCAGGCTTTCATTTCATGAAAAAAAATATGGTACACAATAAATTTTTTTTTATCTTTTTTTTTTTTTTGCAGTACGCGGGCCTCTCACTGTTGTGGCCTCTCCCGTTGTGGAGCACGGGCTCCAGACGCACAGGCTCAGCGGCCATGGCTCACGGGCCCAGCTGCTCCGCGGCATGTGGGATCTTCCCAGACCGGGGCACGAACCCGCGTCCCCTGCATCGGCAGGCAGACTCTCAACCACTGTGCCACCAGGGAAGACCCACAATAAACTTTTATGATCCCACCCATGATCTGTTAATCAGATTATCATCTCGTTTTCCTGATGGAATCAGCAGAAACAATCTGGGCCTTTGGGGAAATCCTTTAAGGAAATATACCCGTAATAGAAAAATCCTAGAGATGTGTTCTTGGTTATCTCTCAGCCTCTTCTTTAAAAGCTGTATATTGCAGCAGGTAAGGACAGGAGCTTTGGAGTCCGACAGATCCACTGATCCACTGGCTCTGTCACTCCTGCCCCAAGCCAATCTTCATCTGTGAAGCGGCCATCTTATCTGCCAGCCGGTCAGATGTTTGTGGTCCTGAGGACTGAAATACTGTGAGTAGAGTGATTTAGCACAGTGCCCACCTCCCCGTCAGGGCTTGGTAAACACGCAGTATCATTGTTTTCATTACTATTAGGAAAAGACTTTTGTTTGGGAAGACAAAAGGGAGGAGGTGTGGGATATCCATCCCACAAGAGGGAAGAGCAGAGGCTTTTCTTTCTATTCTATCCCTGAAGTGCCACCACATTGAGGGAAAATTCCTTTCTCATCTCTACATAAGGCAGTTCTTCACTTGAACCAAGGGGTTTTTGTTTGTTTCTCTCTTTGTTTGTGTTTTCTATATAAAGACCCACTCTTGGAACTGACCATGTTTTCCTCTTCATATTTCATGCTAGAAAATATCTAGGACTATAGGACATGCTTTTTTAAGACTAATCTCACACCTGGCACTCTCTGATTTTCATGCACTTTATTTTCTCTTTGCCTTGTTTTTTTGTTTTTATTTTAAACCTCTTGAGGTAGCTGTATTATTATGTGCAACTGTGTAGCTGCTTTAAATCATTTTTTTGGATAAAGGACATCCTTGATCAAAAATAAATAATGGGTAACCGTATATATTTTTCCCCGTTTGGGTTCTGGCTTTGAATAATCCGTTATTTATCCCAGAAATCATCAAGTCAGACTCTTGCTCCAAGCCCGCCAAATCATCCAGGAGTGTGCTCCAGAATTACTGCAGAGGTCACCTTTAGGCGTGAATGGACAGTGTATTTAAAATGGCCCATTCATTCTGCCCTTGGCACAGCTGCTGTAGTGGTTAATTATTCTGATGCTAATGTATGTGCATATCTTTTTTAATGTGGGTACCAGACTGAAAATTTGGATTGAAACCAGTAATCAACAGATGGCCATCACTCGGGTGTCCTGGGCTGGGTTTTCACCAGTGACTCTCAATATAAGCCCCAAGCTGGCCAAGCAGTAACTCCCTCCATGTCTGTCTCACCACCCAGAACCGTCTCACTGGGCAAGTCTGTGACTGTTCTCCATAAAGGAGAAAAAAATGTCCTGTATGCACTGGCACAGGGTCCCAAAGTGGAGATTATAGAAATATTTTCACCATCAATGGACTTAAAATGTCCAATACTTTTATTTCTTAGTGTTAAGTGATATTTCTAAAGCTATCCTTCTTAAAAGTATCTGTCTCATAGAGAGTCATTTGGGAATAGCCATGAAGAAAGAATGGTTGATAATTGCAAAAACAGAGTTGACCTGTGTCGGTAATATTTAAATGATTCGATTTAATTTCACACTTCCCTGTTGAATACATATTCTTTTCAAGTCACTGTGTGTGCCCGAGAATGACCTCTCTGAAAGCATCCACAATCCATGTAGTTGTGATATAGTATATTGTAGAACATAGTGATGAAGAATTTTTTTCCATATTTCTCTTTACTGTTTTGAGCCATATTTATGCAGTAACAGGAACCAGCTGATTGCAGCTCTCACCCCAAAAGTAGCTCAATCATGCCCAAAATCTCAGGTGCCAAGTAACTTGGTTGGGACCATGTGAGTGAGCAAGAGAATTAGCCAAGTCAATCTGGATTAAGCAAACAGGAAAAAAAGAGGGGCAGTGATTTATTGGCCACTGAAACTGAAAACGCAAGACCAAGAAGCTGCTTCAAAATGTTTTAGTCCTGTAGCTCAAACAATGTCATCGGAACCACTTTCCTCGCTCAGGATTTACAGCTCTGCCCAGATGTGCCGGCTCCAGCCTCAGATAAGATCTGTCTACTTAGCATCCCCAGAAGCTCCAGTCTTGTTTCCTCACAACTGCAAAGGAAAGATCTTGTCTTTCCCAGTTGCTTCCGTGAAAATCCTGAGGTTCATTCTGATTGGCTTGGCTGGAGTCACATGATCACTCTTGTATTCCTTTGCTAGGGCTGCAGTAAGAAAGTATTGCAGACTGCGGGGCTTAAACAATAGAAATGTATCCTCTCACAGTTCTAGAGGCCGGAAGCCCAAGATCAAGGTGTCGTTAGCTCCTTGGGAGGATGCTGAGCAAAAATCTCTTCCATCCTCTCTCCCAGCTTCCGGGAGCCTTGGCTTGTAGATGGCGTTCTCCCCGTGTCTGCTCAGCGTCTTCCCTCTATGGTGTCTCAGTGTCCACATTTCCCCTTTTATAGGACCCCCCGTCACATTGGATTAGGGCCCACCCTAAGAACCACATTTTAACCTGATTGCCTATCTCCTAATAAGGTCACCTTCTGAAGTACTGAGGGTTAGGACTTCAGCCTATCTTCTCAGGGGAAACAGTTCAATTCCTAACAGTCCCTAAATCAAACACAATGATGAAGGGACAAAAAGGATTGATGGGCCAGTTCGGGGTCACTTGAGCATCCCGGATCTGGGAATGGCGTCACCTCCATAAACATAGTGGTAAGAGTGAGAAAGGGCTGATTCTACAGGGAGAATGGATGGTGGGCAGGTAAAAATAATAGTCATTACACTGAGTATCATTAAATCAAAATAAAGGCCAAAATCCTATGCACGTGCCTACATATGAACAGCTAAATAAATTACCAAATAAGTGTATATACAGTGATATTATTCAAATGGAGTCATAGCATTCAAATTTCTCTCCAGTACCCCATGGGTTAGGAAAAATAGTCATTTTAGCATCATTCTAATAAAGTGAAATCTCATTTGGCTGTTTAGATGCCAGCGTGGAGGAGAATAAATCTAACTACAAGAAGATAATATTGGGCTTCCCTGGTGGCGCAGTGGTTGAGAGTCCGCCTGCCGATGCAGGGGACATGGGTTCGTGCCCCGGTCCGGGAAGATCCCACATGCCACGGAGCAGCTGGGCCCGTGAGCCATGGCCGCTGAGCCTGCGCGTACGGAGCCTGTGCTCCGCAACAGGAGAGGCCACAACAGTGAGAGGCCCACGTACCGCAAAACAAACAAACAAAAAGATAATATTGATGCCCCATTCCCATCAGTTTCCACTGAACAAAGATGCTGCAGTTGCAGCCTAGGGAAGGACATGGTGTCACTCTTGGTTGGTGTCTGACCACAGATGAAAGCAGGAAGGACCAGCTGTAGAGCAGGGATGTGTAAAACATAATAGGCGTCATCCCCTTCCTCCTCTCGTGTCACAGTAAACATAATGGATCAGTCAAGACATTTGTTCCCACGGAGCCTTGGGAGGGCTCAGAATCAAGGTTGCATAGTGTGTGTCTGTGTGACCGACACACTCAGGAGTTGTGCAGTACACACCTCTGTGCCCACACCTGGCAGCCTTGTACAAAACCTCCTCAGGTCAGGCTCCAGGCAGCCTGTACCACAATCGGAATTGGCTCAAGAAATCTGAGCCACTTGCCCTCCTGGCCTTAAAACCTCCACTGGGTTTCTGGGATACCTGTGCTAAGACAATTTCCTAATCTGATCTACCCTCTTTGATCTACCATCTTTGTCGATGCTTATTTCTATACATACAAATATGCACAAGCTACATATTCACTGTTAAATACTAATGATTTAATATATAGTAAGTTCCTTGGCTTGGTGCACCTCTTGTATAAATTAGAAACAGGCTTCTTTATGTTAGGCAATGCTGCCATATCCCGCTAGTTTCTAGAGGCTCAAGAATACATTTTTCTGACAATGGTTCAGGATACAGGCTGGTCTTTTGCCAGCTTTCTTGCTATTAGTTCATTTCTTTAACAGCATCGTGGGGAAAGTCTTTTCAGAATCCAGGGTCTCCAGCCTCAACCCTTTCTATTAACTAAAAAACCCGGACTAACCCTCCATATGGTGTGGCCATGACGTTTGATAAATACCTTGCTGATTATTTATATGGCTTTGAGCTTATTTTGACAAGTTGATCACATTAGTCTGTCTTGCAACCAAACTTTTATCATAAGCGTCTTCCCACAGCTCTCTATCGCTGGGTTAAGTGGTCTACTGAATTTCTGCCACACCAGACTTGGGGGAGATGAGACAAAGGAAAGTACAGTCTAAAACTAAAGCAGACAAAAGCAATTCTGAAGAACAAGAAAAGGCACAAAACTCTACTGAGGTCCTGGTGAATAGATCTGTACCTTCTGTCAGCACAGCTCTTGACTGTAAACTGCCTTAACACCAGGATCAATAAAGGGCAGAGCCTGGAGATGGTAATTATGCTAATTGGTAGTGACTAGAAAACAGGCAGGCAGCAGGATAAGCAGACAGCATCTTGGGAGGAACAGACACATTTGTTAAGAATGGCAAGATGTGGTGTGGTACCCTTGCTGAGGTTTTTTTCTATAATCAGTTTTCTAAGAAATACCAAATGCGGCACTTCCCTGGTGACGCAGTGGTTAAGAATCCGCCTGCCAATGCAGGGGACATGGGTTCGATCCCTGGTCCGGGAAGATCCCATGTGCCACAGAGCAACTAAGCCTGTGCACCACAACTACTGAGCCCACACACTGCAACTACTGAAGTCCACACACCGCAACTCCTGAAGCCCATGCGCTCTGGGGCCCGCGTACAGCAAGTACTGAGCCTGCATGCCGCAACTACTGAAGCCCATGCGCCTAGGGCCTGTGCTCCGCAAAGAAGGGTAGCTCCTGCTCGCCGCAACTAGAGAAAGCCCGTGCGCAGCAATGAAGACCCAACGCAGTCAAAAAATGAAAAATAAAAAAAATTTTTTAAAGAAGTTTGTTACCACAGTAAAGCAAAGCAAAAAGACTGATGAGATGAACTGCCCCCCCCCCCACGAAAAAAAAGAAATGTCAGATGCATTTGGTCAACATCATTTGAGTTCTTACCTTGGTAGAAGGTTATAGCAGGGACTTCTGGACAATATCAAAGAAATGAAAGACTCAGCACCTGCCTTCAGAAAGCATACAGCTTAGCTCAGTCTACAACAGCACACTAGCACATGTGTGTGCACACACACGCACACACACACAGAAAGCCATTTTCACTGTAAAAACATGTCAAGAACTGAGACCATAAATTCCAAGGTACTATCAAGAGGAGAGGAACCAATGTCAGATGGGATGAGTCACAGAAAGCCTCTTGTAGGCACCATGTTTGGGATGAGGCTTTGACCAGAGAGAGGATGAAGGCATCTCAAGGCCATAGACTTTGCTCTTGGTAAAGGAAGTTAAGAATCTCTAACCACAGGGCTTCCCTGGTGATGCGGTGGTTGAGAGTCCGCCTGCCGATGCGGGGGACGCGGGTTCGTGCCCCGGTCCGGGAAGATCCCACATGCCGCGGAGCGGCTGGGCCCGTGAGCCATGGCCGCTGAGCCTGCGCGTCCGGAGCCTGTGCTCCGCAACGGGAGAGACCACAACAGTGAGAGGCCTGCATACCGCCAAAAAACAAAAAGAATCTCTCACCACAAAATCTGCCCAGTTGTCATTATATTATAGTTGTGAAAAACATCTTACTAGATGTGGAAGTGTAAAAGCGCTCCATATATGTGTAACGTCTCCATGAATGTAACATGGACACAATCTTGGAACTAGTAACCAAACCAGTTAACCCAAGTGTGTGTAGGTACCAAAAGAATAGACGAACCAGTTGAAATTTTAAATTAATTACCCCGCCGGGCTGCTGTGAGATTCTGAACTTTCTAATAAACTTTGACCAGTAAAATTTTACATGCAATTTTTTGATCATCTGAATTATATTTAAGGCTTAAATATTAATAAAGTCTAAGTAAAACGTAGCCAAATGCATGAATATTTAGAAAGACGGTTCTAAAGACGGTCTGGCTCTGTAAATATCAAATTTACTTCTTTTAATTCCATCTTAAATCACTGGCTCTAGTTATGAAAGAATCTTTTCCCCCAGAAACTGGACTACAGAAGAGTAACAAAAATTTTCTATTATTTTTATTTCAGGAAAGAGATGTAGGGAATCATAAGTACCACATATATCCGAGGAATCATATTTCAGCATTTAAGGAAAATCTGATAGTTTTAGTTAAATGGGTCAGAATGAAGGATAATATTCACCATAGAGCACAAGACTATTTTTTTAAAAAAAGAATATATTTACACACAGCACAGTGAGGTTAAGCACTGTCTATTTTGGAACTGTGAATTCCAGGTGTTGGGTGTTCCATGAAGTTAGGCAGTATAGAAAGAGACCTGAGCTAAAGCTGTGATAATGAATAGGTCATTTCCCCTCCAAAGGCTGGCTGCAGCTTCCACTGAGCACAAGGAGTGGCGTGACAAGGGTAGTGTGACCTGGATCATCTCAGAGCTTTAGAGCTCTAAACATTTCCCAGCAGATAACTAGAAACTGGGACAGAGGAAACGTCTGTTTGCAGGGTTGCATAACCACTACCAGCAGGGGGCAGCACTGCTTAGATAATCGCTGTATTTTTGCCCTTCCTCATTTAGGAAAACTGTGGGGAGAAAGGGATTTATCCCCTCAGCTCTTAGCAGCTCAGTAACATATAAGTGAGCCAAAGCCAAGGAACGCCCTTGCCCCCAAACATTACATGTCCAAGGCACCAACACCTACAGCAACAGACGTGCTGACGACCCACATTTCCCGTGGAGACTTTCACTCATGGTATGGCTTATGGTTGATTTTCCTTTTTATCTTTGTCTTCTCTTTATGTCCTACTTGTTTCTTGTCGGGGAGGAATAATTGTATAAGGAATTTTAAAATTTAAGAAACATGGGAATCTTTTACCAATCTTTCTCTCCCTAAAATAAAATCCCCCATTTGAAGTGGAGTTTGAGATAAGGACTTATCGAGAAGGGACACTTCATGCAATAAAGAGCAGAGATGATGACATTTCAGAGAAGGAAACGACTCTCTCCCTTTTGTTAGGAAAGGACAAACACACACACACAAAAGCCATCCACTGACCAGCGCTGCCCCCTGTGGCTGAAAGGAAATGAGGCTGAAACAAGTGAGTGCCTGTTCCCTGAGTCATGTTTTATTTTAATGATATAAATGTTTCTTTAAAAATTCAACTAGCTTATAGCATAATACTAAATCACATTTTCTAATTAATTTTTAAAGCTCAGATTTGATAGTAAGATTAATGTTAGCCTTATTTTCAAGATAATTTAAAAATTACTAGACAACATTCGTTCCGTTTAATAAGAATGTATTACTCTGCAGTAAATTTTAATTCTGATTATACGTAGGGCTTTCTTTTTTTTTTTTTTTTTTTTTTGCGGTACGCGGGCCTCTCACTGCTGTGGCCTACCCCGCCGCGGAGCACAGGCTCCAGACATGCAGACTCAGCAGCCATGGCTCACGGGACCAGCCGCTCCGCAGCATGTGGGATCCTCCCGGGCCGGGGCACGAACCCGCGTCCCCTGCATCGGCAGGCGGACTCTCAACCACTGCGCCACCAGGGAAGCCCAGGGCTTTCATTTTGCTGAAGTATGAACCCTTGAAATGCTTCATTTAAAATTAGAGATAGTTTTTCATAAAACAAGAATGTTTGGGGGCTTGAACATCTAAAACTGTTACCTAAAGAGCAACAGAGGCTGTGGTCTAGAGCTTGCTGTCATCAGAGAACTATTGTCACTTATATGAAAGCACTTCTATCCATTTCTTTCTTTTCTCTATCTTTCCTTTCCTTGGACATTATTCACACACAGTAATCATTTCAATCAGGGTTGTATAATGTGAAAAATCTGTGCTTTGAGCCAGACATACTAGGATTTAAAATCCAACTCTGCCGCTTATAATCTGTTTGACCATGAACTAGTCATGCAGCCATTTTGAGCCTATTTTGTCTTCTCTAATATAGGGAAACTAATAATACCTGTCTTGTCAGGTCATTGTGAGAATTAATTGAGAAAACATGTAAAACTGTATAAAGCACAGAGTAACCACTTGATAGCGGTCGCCGGGGAACTTGCCTCAAGGAAGCCTGGGATAGAAAGTCTACAAGATGTCTGCCATCCATTCCCTCCCTCCTTGCATTCACATGGTGCTCCTTACATCAAGAGGTAGAGTCTGATTCTCCTTCTCTGAATCTGGGCTGGCCTTAGTGACTAGTTTGACCAAAAGAATACAGTGGCAGTGACAGTCTGGGACTCCCAAGGCTAGGTCTTAAGAAGCCTTGAAGCTTCCAAGGCTACAAGTCTCTTGTATGCTTGACCTTGTGATGTTCCCTCTTAGAATCCAGCCAGTGGGCCTAAACCACATAGAGAGGCCATATGTAGACATTCTAGTTGACAACCCAGCTGGGCTCCCGGTCAACAGCCAACATCAACTGCAAACCATGCAAGGGAGCCATACTGGACATCTAGCCCACGTGGGCCTTTAGACCCTTCCAACACCTGTCGCCACCTGACTGCAGACATGTGACAGGTGCTGGACAAAAACTACCCGGCTGAGCCCAGCAAATCCACTGGACTGTGAAGGATAATCATAAATGGTTATTTCAAGCCACTAAATTTGGGGCTGGTTTGTTATGCATGCAATGATAGATAACTGGAACAAAGCTGCAGGGTAGATGTCTATTTTAAAGAGCCACTAGTAAAAACCCAAACAGCTGGGAGGGAGGGACTCTCACTCTAAACATTTATCTGTAATTCATAATTTTGTTTCTCAAGTCATTGTTTCAAAACTTCCAGAAAAGTCCAATTCGATTTTGAAGGAGCATGTGGGGATTGAAGAAATGTTGGTTTGGATGAAAAAGGGAATGAGTGAATGATTGAATGTTTCCTGTGTTATAAGTCCTCTCGTAGAAAGCATCTAATGACCAGCCATCAATCTAGAAGTTTCATTAAGAATCTATTATTTCTAATGCCATTTGCAGCAACATGGTTGGACCTAGAGATTATACTAAGTGAAGCAAGTCAGAGAAAGACAAATGTCCTATGATATCACTTATATGTGTAATCTGAAAAAAATGGTGCAGATGAATTTATTTACTAAACAGAAACAGACTTACAGACATAGAAAACAAACTTATGGTTAACAAAGGGGAAAGGGGCCGAGGGGATAAATTAGGGATTTAGGATTAGCCAGATATACACTACTATGTATAAAACAGATAAATAACAAGGCCCTACTGAATAGCACAGGGAATATATTCAGTGTCTTGTAATAAACTATAATGGAAAAGAATCTGAAAAAGAAAAAATATATATATATATGAATCACTTTGCTGTACGCCAGAAATTAACACAACATTGTTTGTTCCCTTGACCTAAAAACTACACACAGGGGCACTCGTACAAGCTAAGGGGGTATCTTGTGGTATGGTGAGGGGGCACCACCATATCTATGTGTTGCCACGGCCATTTTCAGAGCATTTACATTTTCATTGTAATTTCATTAAGCCCTGTGAAGCAGGTTGAATAGAAAACTGCAGTGTGGGTGTGGCCGTCCAAGGTCACCCGACCAGCTGGTGGACAGCCCAGACCCAGGTCTTCCACCTACCAGTCAGATTCACACCAAACCCCTCTGCCCTCTCCAGATCTTATTTTGTCCAGGACCCACCAGTGTCTTCAAGTGACCTTGTTTGCAACACAAAATAATGCCATAAGGCTGCTTTTTAAAGATGTTTTGAGAAATAATGTTAGAAATAATGGTACTGATTGCTAGACCAAAATAGAGTATGTCTATCACTGAAATAATTCAAAAAGCTATTTTTGTGGGTCACATTCTATGTGATAAAAACTGTCATCTTAGTTGCCTTTAAAGGACACCTCCCTCCGTAAATCCATACAGCGTCTGTATTCTCGGCTGAATGGGACTCCTCCACAAAGAGTATATAAATGACTCTGATTCAGAACGGAGGTAGAACAGATAAATAAAGTTGACAGTTCAAAGAAGAGGTCTTCATTACTAAATTATTCGGGGAGGTTTTGTAAGTCAGGGAGACTACTCTGCAACTAATGCCCCCTTGGTGCCACTTCTACTGTATTCATGTCCTCATACTGACTAGGAAAGAACAAGAACACGGAGTTTTGCCTCCCCATCGTCAATTACAAATATGTCCTTTTTTTTACCCTCTGTGTGAAATTGTGTTTCTTATAAATTGCCCTGTGCTGGTGCCTCGTGAAGTAAACATCCAAGTTCCTGAGGCATCTTTCTGCCTTAGACAATGAGGGGCATGTGCCCCGTTGGAGCTCTTAGAACCAGGCTGGCCCTACCTGTGGTCCTCCATGAATGGGAGGCCAGCGGAGGCTGGGAGGCCATGTGCCTGGTTATGAAGCTGTTCGTCCACTTTCCACGTTATTGAGCTATAACAGCTGCTTGGCTCGGAAGAAGCTGATGGCCACGGACACAAATCAAACCAGTCTCCCTTCTGCCCAAACCCTAGAAAAGCACCTTGCTGAGGCTGTGCGGTAGGAAGGGTTGGGGCTCTGCTGTAGCACAGATGACAGGAGAGCTGGCATGCACACCCAGAGAAGGCAGGAGCCATCTGTGCATGTTCATTGGAGGCCAGTTCCCTGCTAGGGGACCTTTATGCCTGGCTCCATTGGCTAGGAATGACTGCACACGATTTAAAGATCTGAAAGGATTAACTGTGTGTTTCAGTGTCAGTCATCTGCTGGATGACAAAGAGTTGACATTTATAGGAGAAATCTTTATTCTGAAATCTAAAGGACCACCTGAGAAGGTCTACAGTGATGCTTACCAAAAAATGGACTTATAATCATTTAAACTAACTTTAAACATTTGTAGCTGCATGTTTAGATGGTCCAGAAGAAAAATACAGCCTATGAAGATCTTCTATGTTTTCCCTTTTTATTCTCAAGCATGGCTCCAGACATGTACTCCTGTTAGGGAAACCTATTCAATTTGTTTCCCTACATAAATATTATGTGCATAGTAGAAATGGCTGCGTTACTACACATCAGATTGTTTCTGTCCTGTATGACTAATTCAGTTTGGTTTCATTGTGTTTTAGCAATTCCAGAAAGTAAGGGCAGAACCAGCCCTACAACATTTTTTTTTTTTTGGCTGTGTTGGGTCTTCATTTCTGTGCGAGGGCTTTCTCTCGTTGCGGCGAGCGGGGGCCACTCTTCATCGCAGTGCGCGGGCCTCTCACTATGCGGCCTCTCTTGTTGTGGAGCACAGGCTCCAGATGCGCAGGCTCAGTAGCTGTGGCTCACGGGCCCGTTGCTCCGTGGCATGTGGGATCCTCCCAGACCAGGGCTCGAACCCATGTCCCCTGCATTGGCAGGCAGACTCTCAACCACTGCACCACCAGGGAAGCCCCAGCCCTACAACATTTTTATGTAACACCTGTGCTTTTTCAAAATGCCTCTGAACTTAGAAGACCTAAGAACTTTATCAACTGTTTGCTCAGGTTATACTTAAAAGAACATGAATTCATCAACATTCAGATGACTCAAAACCCCAGTTTTCTGGGAGATCAATGTAGATGTGTTCTAGGCTCAGTGCCTAGAAATGGCTTCCCTTTTATGTTTTTTCTAGTGTTGGAGAAAAAAATGTAATGGAATTTTTTGGTGTTCTCTGAATTGGGGGGGGGTCACTGTTAAGGAGACAGAGGATAAGTCTTGGTAGGTGCTGGTTATTGAGTTTAAAAGAAGATGGTAGTGTGTCCTCATGAAAGTTTCAATTATTAGGGCCGGAACTGGTAATCTGCTGTTGACGAGCAGGCTGAGGAATTCCTGTCACCTGCCTTGTCAGGTGTTTGCAGGTGCTGCTGTGATATTTCCACATCAACCCCCAGCCTTCCACTAGAGGCAGAGGGAGCAACTGAAAACAACATTTGCTCCATGATCATGGAGCTCCAATCTAGTCTTAGATGGTCTTAGGCGGGCCCAGTTTCAATAAGCCATTCCCTTCCCTCTCTTGCCTCCAAATAGGACTGATCTTAGCATGTCCTTTTAAATAGCCTCTTGCAGCTCATATGGGAAGGAGCTGTGGATCTGATTTAACACCCACAAACTAATGCTTCCATGGACAATGGCTGAGTTTACCAAACTAGGCTTACCAAAGTTGGAGATTGCACATCCTCTAACTGGCTTGCTTAGTTTTTAACTACCAAAAAACCCATATCTTCTCTTGACTATTACCAGGTGTTGGTTTTAAATCAACATATTCAAGAAATGTGTACTGTTAATTAGAACTTTCCAATAATGGACACTAGCATCTGATAAAAGCAAGATATTCTCCCTAGAGAATGACCTTTGGCAGTGACAGGCTGACCAATTTAAGGGGTTCTATTTTTATGGTTTAACTGCCCCCCCACTCCATCTTAACTACCTCTGCGATATGTACTTCATATGTACGTATGGTACTTCAGCACAAGCTAAATAGTAAAAGGCCAACAGGAATCAGAGTGGAGCTCATAGGAAAGGAAGCATATGTCAGAATTATTTTTGCACATATCAAAGCCTGATTTTGGTGTAAACTTAGCCAGAGGGGTAAATGATGTCTTTGCAGCTCAAATATATTAACACTTTAATTAATGGCCTAAGAAAATACACTGGGTATCGGGATGAAACCAATGGACTATTCTTTTGCCTTAAATGTGCTATGAGAAGGGTCCATGAAAGACGAGGTATCTACATTGCCAAGAGTTAGGAGGGGACTGGAGTTTCCAAATCCTGGCCATCCCTATCTTTGTCCAGCAGAAACTGGGTTGTAATGCAAAAGCAAGAGAATTGTAGCCACACAAAATGAGGCCATATTGTACACTCTAGGACTCTATATAATTGCTAAGAATGGGTCGTAAATTTGGTGTTACTCTATTAATCAACTATCACCAAGAAATTTAGATCCTGTCACTACATGCAAAATACTATGTTTTGCTTGACTTCATATGGGTAGATTTGATTCCAGAAAAATATTTTGGGATCATCAGAAACAAAAAGGCTTTCTAAACAGAAGGTGACTTATTTTATGATTACTTTCCCCTCTTTTCCTTCAGGGGAGGGAATGAGGAGAGAGAACAAGGTAGCAGAGAGATATGCCCAAAGGACTATGACCAGGAAATGGGCCCCAGCACGTCCACGCCTGGCAGGAGTGGCCCAGGAGGCAAGCTCAGGACTGCTGTGTCTGTCAGAGGCCATCATCCACCTGCAGATCTGGGTTGTGAATTTCTAGAGACTTATTCTGCATTTGGCACTGTGTCTGTAGTTTGGGTAAACTGCCTCAGATGGGCCATGGTGCCCAGGACCCCATGTCCTGATACTCTGATTGTCTAGGCAAGAATAACTGAGAGAGATTTTCTTCTCAATTACCTTTTCTGATTTTTTAAATGACTCTGTCACTAATTTTTATATTTTAAACAATGGGATATAGTTGAGAGCAAGATATAAAGAAATATGAATTAATAAGTAAAGAAATATTGGCCAGATGGTATAGGCTACCTATTCTTTTCTGGCTTTCAACTATTGCCAATTACTATTTATTTAACCATAGCGTAGTTTCTGTGTTTATATAAAATAACTCAATTAGACTTTCTAAGAGGTAGGCCTTTCCTGTATCTTCTCAGTGGCTCTAGCACACAGCAACTTTCACCAGCTTTTTATACAAGGCCCTCTTAGTTGTTCTCTGTTTAAACTTCGTTTTTTACCTTCTCTTTATGAAAACAGTATGGTTATTTACAACTTAAAGAGAAAAGAGCAACGTGATACAATGAACTTTGAAGTAAATTAGCCTGGGTTTAAATCCTGACTTGATATCTGAATAAACATGGTCATGTTATTGAAACATTCTGAGATTCTTTTTTGCGGGGCGAGGGGTGAAGCAGAAAAGAATAGCTCTATTGCTTTGCCAGGCAAAGGGGGCCACAGCGGGCTAATGCCCTCAAATGTTTGTGTCCCCCAAACATTCTGAGATTCTTAATTTGCAAAATTGGAGTGAGACCTTGCTTGGTTGTTGGACAATTAAATGAAATAAATATGTAAAACTCCTAGCACGTATTGAGGTCTTGGTCTTCATTACTGCCACTTCAGCCATTTCCACTAATTTCACTATTACAGCAACTGCCAACTGAGTCACCATAGAATCCAGGTAACTCTCTGACCCTTGGTTTCCTCTTGAGAAAAACAAAGATACTAATGTCTACCTCCCAGGATTATGAAGAGAATGAAATGCGAACATCTGTAAAGTGCTCAGCACATGCCATGTATGTTCAATAAGTGTCATGCAACATCTTTCCCTCTTTCCCCCTCTTCTTAGCAATTGCAAGAAACTCTTCAAGCTCTTGTTATTCCCAGGCTGGTAGTTCACTCTGATCCTGAGATTAGATCAGAGCCTGCAGGGTTGCCTTCAATGCACTGTAAATTGAACCTGATGTCTGGATTTGTGTCCAGAAAAGATTCACACACTCCTACGAGGCTTGCTAGGTCTAAATCAATCTTTAGGCTGTAGAGGAAGCAAGAAATGTACGTAGCACACAAATATTCCTCTCCTTTTTCCTTTCTCCTTCAGAGACCCCTCATGGCCAATGTCCAACACAAGTTGCACAGGCAGAAAGTATCCCTACACTCTTCCTTCAGGCCTCTGTTTTGCTCTGTTTGCTCAGTGGTAAGAGGGTCTTGCCTCCTACTGCTCACCATTTCCTGGCCTCCCTCACCATCTCCTATTGACAGACACAAGAAAATGGACCAGATTTCCATGCCTACAGGGACCCTGTAGTACCCCCAAGGGCAGCTTGATGCAGGACAAAATGCAGCTGACCACAGCAACGTGACAATTGCCATGTCCCTACGCTGCTTGCAGAAATAGCCGATTAAAATGAAGACACATGGGCTTCCCTGGTGGTGCAGTGGTTGAGAGTCTGCCTGCCAATGCAGGGGACACAAGTTCGAGCCCTGGTCTGGGAAGATCCCACATGCCGTGGAGCAACTGGGCCCGTGAGCCACAACTACTGAGCCTGCGCGTCTGGAGCCCGTGCTCCGCAACAAGAGAGGCCGTGACAGTGAGAGGCCCGCACACCGCGATGAAGAGTGGCCCGCACTCGCCGCAACTAGAGAAAGCCCTCGCACAGAAACGAAGACCCAACACAGCCATTAATTAATTAATTAAATTTTTTAAAAAAATGAAGACACAGTCTCAGCACATAGTTTATTATCCACCTCAACATAGGCTGTTCATTACCCCACCTCTCTTATTCTTGTGTTCTGTACACCTTCCTTCTGAGGACACAGAAGGCTTCCCTAGTCCATACCTGTGCGGCGTCCTAGACTGGGGAGTTGATGTTTTCTATTGCTTTGGGTGTTCACTTAAGTTTCAGTATGTTTGCTTTACTCACGCTTCTGTGGATCATTCAGGAAAGACTGAGGAATGTCTGGTTTTATGTTGTCAGATAGGTGCCAACACATATGGCAGGGGTTTTTGTTTAATTTTTATTTTTTAATTGCACCTGTCAAAGGTCCCAGAAACTGTTTGGTAACAGACATGGGCGGTATGTACAGTACATTTCAGAAACCGCCACACTTAACATAGGAAGAGAAAGGCCAGATCAAATTGTGGGGTGAGTGTGCCATGCTCAGTATCCTAGGGGGCCTTTGATAATTGATCCTAAATGGACCTTTTTCTCTGCCATAGAATTTTATTTGGTCAAGATGTGCTTTCTATCTACTGTGGTCCAAAAGCTAAAATCACAATGAACACAATAACCACTTCTAATTCAGAAATTTCACCATCTGTTGTTTCAACTTGTGCCACTTACCTCTGCAGAGCCAGGAAACAACAGCAATAAACTTCCCACCCAGGAGCCCAATGGTGAGGGTCAAGGTGATGCCCAAAGAGCAAAGGCTACCAGGCGACCTTGAGGCCAGGAGTAAAGTAATACACGGCATTTATCTAGCTCTCTAGTTGTAACACTAGAGATGTGATTCCACCTGCTTACATAGAAAAAAATGGCAGACTTCCCAAGGCCTCACCACGTTGCTTGGCATCAGAATGAGTAGCTGATACAACCCTTGTCCTCAAACTCAAGTGAGGACTAAATGTGACTTGATTTATATTTCCTTTAAAGCAAACTTGAGCCCCCAGCTGCATTTCATTTTGTCCTTGTTGGGCTTTCCTCTCCTTTCTAGGACTTCACCAGATTCAGGAAGGGGTTCAAGTGCCCAGAAAGGTGAGGGGCCTTGGCTGTGGGGTCTGTCATGGTCTCACCAATACCATACCTCCTGGGCCTCCAGGGCTGCCTGGACATCTAGCAGTCCTCTGCTGCTCCCATGTCCTCCTGAGGCATGAGGATCATTGTGGAAGCTGTGAGTCACAGTCTTACAGTTTCTCCTCTGTAGACACACCACAACTCTTCCTCCCTGGGACACTCTGCTTCCCCAGGGCAAAGCCAGGGAACCACCCTTCCCTGGGACCTTGGAACCTCTCTCTACCCCCAGACCTGTTTCTCAAAGATATTCTGCTCCTTCCTTTAAATTCAGTCTTCCCTTTGGGAGTCAGACTCTTAGGGAAAAAAAGCCAGGAAGTCTTGCAGCTGGGTCTGGCTTCTACCACACTCAGTGAATGAGGCACAGAGACCGAGAGGAAAAGAAGGATACAGAGAGTGAGAGGGGGAAACAACCCTAAATTCAAACCTCCAGACTTTGTTATGAGTGTGTGTGGTTAGCACCAAACACAGCACTGCACTCCATGTGCGGGCCTAAGCCATTCTCCAAGACCAAGTGGAGTGAACATTTCACCAAGAGGAGACTTTGGGTCCTCCACCCACTGTATTTGTGCAAGGAAGTAGAGGGGGTTGAAGGCACATTTTCAAGGCACCACTGGTTCATCCTTTACAGACTGCGCTTTGCATCAGTTAAACTTTTTGGACAATGTAAACCGATTTTGCATCCTCTTTTTCTTGCAAATTGTTTGCAAATGAGTAAAATTCACTGATGTCAAGAAAGCTCTCATAACCACTCTCTGTGCAAAGGACAACCAAAACGTGCCTGTAGAGTCAGTTTTGTGTTCCAGTGACACTAGTTGAGTCAGTCACAGCAGGCTGAACTCGTGTCCCTCAATTTAAGACAATGCAGTCTATAAAGCCTCACACTTGCAAAGTTGTTTTCCCTCTTAAAAGTGGATGTGCCATGGATTCCTTTAAGTATCGAGATGCCCTTGAATTTTTAAAACATATGACTTAATTTAGAACTTTCTCGTGTATCTATTTAATATGAAGTGTATCTATTTTATAAAAGTACCTATGTCCCTACTCAGTGAAACGAATAGTAAGCAGATAGAACATCAGATTTCACCAGTGGGAAAGAAGACTCCCTGCCAGAGAGAAATAGTTGCTTCATGTGGTTGGAAAAGTTGCCCAGTGTTCAAATGACTCACCCTGGCCACAAACAACAGTTAGAGATGGACTCGGCTGTGAGGCAGGACCCGCAAAACAGGTTCTGATGGGCGCAGTTGTTCATGGAAGAGTTACACTAAGTATAGCCCTCCTCAGGGCTTCCAGGGAAGAAAAGTAAACAAGTACTTTTAGATATTCCTCCAACAAAATCATCTTTCTTCTCTTGAAAATGTGCTCTTCTTTACCACCTTTCCATTTCCCCAGATCCCTTGGTTGTCAGTAGTTGTTTTTTTATATTTAAGCAGTTAATCTGACAAAGTTGAAACTAATTTGGGGCATGAAAGAAGTGGAGAAAATGTACCAAACATAAATAACTGCTTTCCAGGGTGAAACTCTATAAAACTAAGCGTTTGAGAAAGCCCTACCCATATTAAAATGAGGAGAGGAAAATCTTCCTGCAAGAGAATAACTATCAAAGTGGTTTGTTTTGTGTTGGAACAGCAGGATGTTGGCTTCTGATTTTCCACCCCAGGCTTTGGAAGTAGAGCTCAGCAGTTGACCACAGTCAGGTTTTACTGTAAAGGGCCACTGCTCATTAAGTCCTGTGTAATTAGAAACTGGCAAAGGAAGGAAATGTTGTTAGAAAACTCAGGGGAAGGTTTATCAAAGGATATGCATTTTGTGCATTTGAGTTTTGCTTTTCATCAGAAGCTTTGACAACTTCATTAAATCTAAATATCTGAGAAATGTTCATTGAACATGTAAAGGTCATGCAAGCCCAGAAAGAAAGAACTTCAGTTCTTCCAGGTCTCTGCCATCAGGCTTTATCTAGTCTCTGCTTTTCCTTCCTTTCCTTTTTCAGCTTGCAAGAATCGTGGGTAGAGAGTGTTAAACCTCTCTATTGGGACTTCCCTGGCCGTCCTGTGGTTAGGACTCTGCTCTTCCACTGCAGGGTGCTTGGGTTCAATCCCTGGTCGAGGAACTAAGATCCCGCATGCTGCATGGCCAAAAAAACTTTTTAATTTTTTTAAATGTTTTTTTTAAAAAAACCTCTCTATTTACACATATGTTTCTTTTGAGTGACCATTAGAATAGTCAGAACTAATGAAAACGGGAGTGTCTCATATCTGAGTTATGCCTACGATGATAACCACAGATCCAATTCTCTGGGACATTTTAAGGAAGTTATTTCTTCTCCAATCTCTCATACGAAAGATGTGAGACTATTACAAGCACATATATCTTTATGCGGCTGTTAAAAAATCATATTTAACCTGTTCTAACAGAGCACACACAGGATGAATTATGTAGTAGTCGACTTTGGTTAATTTTGCCCACAATAATGTCAAAAGCTGTCTCCCTGACCTTGCAACCTTAGACTTGCATTCCAGGTGTCTATTCTTGTGTTACTGTGCACACCTTCAAGTGAGCTGAGAGGTTTATAGTTACTAGAGTCTGCCATGAAAAAAAAGAAATGCCAGAAGGAGCTGACACCACCCACTGTAGGTTTGTTCTTGGCACAGAGACTGCGGTGTGGTGCATTGGCACAAGGCAATAGGAGTTGTCGTGTCTTAAGTGGCAGCAATGCTAAGGGATACTTTTCTTCTTTGAGTTATATTATTATCTCCCTGAATGAAACATAACTCGGTTTTGAATCATAACTATGGGAAATGCCCACACCCATCTCACCCCAACGTATGTAAATTTCATTTCTCCCAAGACTCTCAGCGATGAGAGAAAGCAAACCATCAGTATTATGAAAGCAGCTTGGCTGAAATGTTTGCTTCCCTGTGCTCAGTCACTGGAGCAGTCCAAGTGACACATTTGACAAGGCAGAACACGAAATTTATCTCTTCAATATGGAGCATTTTGCAAGGGAGGCTGAGTTTTGGAGGAAACTAATGGTAAGTGGAACGAAGTGTTTAAATATCAAGGGCATCATGCTGGGCATTTTCCTTGTGGCTTTTCATAAAATTAAGATGAAAGGGGAATTTATAATCAAAGGACTGTAGCCTTGCTCATTGTTTTAAAGTGAAACATGCCTTCTACATACCAAATGGTATTAGTGATAAATGACTTCGGATGAATTGTTTGGGTGTAAATTTTTCTAATTTTATTGATAAACCATACCGCAAAGTTTGTGGGCACGCAAGACATTACGTTATCGAAGCAACACGATTCGCTGATAGAAAGGGATTGTCACGTCGAACTAGGTTTTTAACACAGATGAAGCGTTTCTTGGAACTCTGGGTTGCATTGTTACTTTTGATTTTCTTTAAATGTATCTCATTTAGGATTATATAAATACACCTGTCTGTGTGTGTGTATATATATAATGATCATAATGTATACTATGATCAGAAGAGCATGAAAAAGGTGCATACTAATGTCTAAAGCTAATTTTTATGATTTTTGGACTGGGCATATTCAGACCTCTTATTTCTTTTTATGTCACTGAGAACTGTTGAGTTTACTACAGATGAATTGGTCAGGTTCTGAAAGGCTGCCAGAACAACACAGATTCCCAGGCCTCGGGGACCCTGGCTGATCATCTCATTTTATAACTGAATAAACTGAAGTTCCCCTACTTGAAGAACCAAGAGTTGGGTTACAAGATCCTAGACCCCAACCCCAGTGCAGTGCTTTTTCAGTTAGTATATCTCACTGTTCCATAGTATAACTTTTCATTGTGTTTTCTCCTTTCTAATGTGAATTTGAACTTCACTGGAAATAGAAGATTCTGTTGCAAACTTGGGTGATTTTTAGATCGGAATAAAAAAGTCTCTTTTGGTGGCAGCAATGTGATCTACCTGTCTTTTCCCTGGCAGTATGACTTATCTTCTTTTATAACATAAAGTTGACTCCAAGAACAAATTAAAACATTGGTTTCTAGAATAATCACTTCTGTTCATTAAAGAATGCTCACCATGCCCGGTGTCTTAGGTTTAAATGCTATATCTCGGCTGGCAGAAATCAGGGTAAAAAAATACTATACTGTTCCCAGACATAACTAAAAAGGCCCAATTTTCAGATCCATATGGAAGCTTTGGAGACATCCACCTTCGTTTATCCAAGTCATTCACTTAGCAAAATATTATCAATCAGTTGTATTCTGGAGACTGAACCATTTCTATGCTCTTGTAATATTTCGATTGTTTAAATGCCTTAGTTTTGATTAGGAGCTCATTTTGACAAACTAGAAAAATAAAAAGGGCTCTTTCCTGCATGCCCTCAGGGCAGGAAGGGATGTCTGTGCTCCAAGGGGCTGGGAACTGATGGGATGCGAGGACAGCCCGAGGGGCCCAGGCAGAGGCTGGTACTCAGGAAATACACAAAGGGGTGAGGTGCAGGTATTGGTCCTCCCCACTTAGACCCCCCCCCCCAGTTCCTTGCCCGAGGGGTTTCCAGGTAAGATACAGTCAGTCACATGAGAGAAGATCAGAACTGTACAGTAAACACCTATCACAAATTCAGGCTCGCCTGTTGTTCTCTTCAACCTTGATGACTCAAACTGCCGTTGTGAATATTCTCTCCTCTTTTGGAAGCTCTTCAGCCTCTGGCTCCATCTCGGCTCCATCTCGGCAACTACATGTTGTCACCAGTTCCCTTGGCAAGTGGGTGGCCACTTACCGCCAGGCCGTCAGGCCCCGACACCGCCTTAGGTTGCTGGCAGCAGCTCACCAGTCTCCCCTGAGCTCCTTCCGGGCTGTGCGATAGGTAAAATACCTGCCAACTCAGACAGCCAGGGACGGGCCCAGCCCAGGGCAGGAGGGACTGAAATTCACTGGGATCCTATGGCTGCCCAGGGGCCTGTGTGCATCAACAGAGACAAAGTTTGGAGAGGCTGGTGTACTTTCACAGTGTCTTTCTATCATAATTAATGCACCCAACCTCTCTTGTGGTCAGCGGGGTGTTACCTTAACTGCGTAGATGGTGAGACCCAGAGATTTAACGATGGGTTAGGCGCTGTCTGCGTAGCGAGCAGTGTGGGAGTGAGAAATACAAGCCTCTGCCATCAGAAGCAGGTCCTTTCATCCATCATGTCGGACATTTGCTCTCAGCCTTCTCTGCCTGGAGGACCAGAGGAGTTCCTCCATGGATAATTCCCTAGTTATTCTTTGTTCTTAGTGCATTTGAATTTCTGTGTGTCTTTGGTCTTTCAGACTGCTTGTGTCGCTTAGAAATTCACCTCCATGCTGGACAGGACCAGATAATCCTCTCCTCTAAGAGGATAAGAGCAGCCCCTGCAAGTTCAAAGTCGGGAGCTTGCCTCCAGGTGCAGTTTCAAATGCCCAAGGTTGTGTGCTGTTCAAGGACAGTTGATAGATCAGGTCCCTGCCCTGCACACAACTTAGCACAGTGGTTCTACACGCCAGCTTCAGCACGGACGGATTAAATATGAGGATGCAGTCGCCAGTGGGGGCTATATACAGGCACAGGTGTTTAGGGGAAGTAAACAGTGGTCACTGTAGTCCTGTGTGATCATCATCACTGCCGAGACCCAAACCGTTTTTCTTTTTTTCCAACCTGAAATCCCCATTCACCCCCATTCCTTCTCTCCACATGAGCTCAACTGAACAAAGCATCAGGCAAGTGCTCACCGAGTCTGGCTTCTGTACTTACTTTCCTGTTTCTGCAGAAAACACAGAGGAAGAAGACATGCTCTTGACTCACGAAGGTCAAAATACAGTTGAGAGATGAGCTATATGTACACGAAACAATTAGAGAACAAAATAATATGTAAAAGAGTATCCAGGTGCATGGTTCACACACTAAATGCAACAGGGATTCTGAAGTCAGGGGAGTTGGAGAAGGTTTCATGAAGGAAATGGATCAAGAAGGATGGATAGAATTTTGAAAGGAGAGGGATGGGCATCCAGGTGAAGGGGATGGTGTTGAATAAATGCTGGGATGCGGAAACACCCCTGGCGCTGGGACAGTACTGAGTGACTGAACAGGAAATGCATGTGAGGGTCGGGGAGAGAGAAACTTGAGCAGATCCTAGAGAGCCTTGAAGGCCAAGCAAAGGAGTTAAGACTTGGGAGCCGTGGAAGGTATGGGAGCAGTAGAATGGCATGGTAAAAGCAGCGTTTAAGGAAAAGTAGTCTGTCCACATAGATTGGATTCTGAAGATTCTGGAGGCCGTCAGAAAGCTGTTGTTACAGGACCTAAACATGAGGTGACAGGGGTCCCAGGCCAGAGCGGTATAAGTTGAACAGGGAGAAAGAAGCATATTTCTAAGGAAAAATATGAAATGCTGGTTGATGAATGGGATCCTGTAGGGTGTAAACTACATCAAGTTAGAAATGATGGCTGTCGTGTGTACTAGGTAACAGTCTGTCTCTGCTTAGGATAAAAGAGAAGTCTAATTCTCCTTAGATCTACTCCTAAGGCCAGCAAACCTTTCTGATACTTCCCTGTTCCTTGAGTTAGCCAAATCTTTTCTACAAAAATCTCAAGACACCAGTGCCCATCCTAAGAGCTCAGAACAAAATTTCTCTGCTAGCAACACCCCTGCCACATGGAACATTTTGCACTCTCAAAACTCCTCCTCTCTCTGTTTTCATGACATTGTAGGTAGATTTTCCCATTTCTCCTTCTTAGCGATTGGTTGCTAAACATGAAACATTTTTATTCTTTCACACTCACTGTGTTAGTTTCTCTCTAGTTAGTCTGCTTCTCACATCTCCCCCTCTCTGGCTTTATTCATATCAATTTGCCCACTGAAATCTGGTGACCTGGCAGCATCCTTTGCTTTAGATGATCGACTTTGCCAGGCATACACATAGTTGTATTACTTAAACTCTCTTCTATCCACAAGAGAAAGAGGTACACAATTCACCTGAGAGCTTGAAAGGGGAGGCAAGTTATCACAAGTACACAAGTGAAGAAAATCAAGAGGTTGCGTGTTTAGACTGAAAAGTCCTAGATAGGTTTTAAAGGTAATTGTGAATCATAGAAGGTGGAGAACTTTAAGGGGCCATACACATGTTCTATTTCACCTTTGGAGTTTTTTGTTTTGGTTTTTTTTTTAATATTTATTTATTTATTTGGCTTTGCCGAATCTTAATTGCAGCAAACAGGATCCAGTACCCTGACCAGGGATCGAACCCGGGCCCCTTGCATTGGGAGCTCAAGGTCTTAACCAGTGGACCACCAGGGAAGTCCCTGCAGAGTGCTTTTAATAGTTTTTTCTTTTAATCTTTTTTTTTTTTTTTTGATACGTGCGCGGGCCTCTCTCACTGCTGTGGCCTCTGCCGTTGCGGAGCACAGGCTCCGGACGCGCAGGCTCAGCGGCCATGGCTCAGGGGCCCAGCCGCTCCGCGGTATGTGGGATCTTCCCGGACCGGGGCACGAACCCGTGCCCCCTGCATCGGCAGGCGGACTCTCAACCACTGCGCCACCAGGGAAGCCCTTTCCTTTATTTTTTTTTAACTTTTTATTTTATACTGGCGTATAGCCGATTAACAATGTGATGGTTTCAGGTGCGCAGCAAAGGGACTCAGGCATACAGATACATGTATCCATTCTCCCCCGAACTCCCCTCCCATCCAAGCTGCCACATAACATTGAGCAGAGTTCCCTGTGCACAATTTAACTTTAAAAAAAAGTATACTTGAAAATATGGCAGTGGTGATATAACACTGTAAGCATTTGTATTGAAAATATCCCAAATTTTAAAATGAAACCTACTGATAAAAAAAAAAAAAAATCTGTGCGTTTTTTCCCCTCCACTTTCCTCTCCTAAGCTCATTTCATTCCCTTAGACCTCTGGCCTGCACTGTTAGAGTGTCCATCTCCAGTGTGTTAACATGACTTTGGCACTTGGCTAGAGGCTCCTGCAGACGCTGCCTCCTGCGGACTCAGTGGTGATGGGATCTCCGTGGGCTCACAGGGCGGGCCGGAGGGGCTGCCATCAGCCTGCTTATTATTACTGATGTGGCTTCGGCGACCTCTGCTGCGTTTCTGTCCAGTGCGATTCTGGATGCAATTCAGAAAACACCTGCCGAAATCCTTGCGAGAAATCCATGTGCGTGCCAAGGCCAGGTGATTGGTGTCACTCGTGAACGACGTGAAGGTCAGCCTCTTGGCCCTCCTTTAGCTCTTATTTTAATGAAAGTCAGAATTCTTTATTGAGCGGATTTTAATACAGACCCAGCACAGGCTGGCATTTCTACTTTTTCTGCTATTTAAAATAGTCTTTTAACTAAAACGGAAGAAGGGTGGAGATTTTGCAGGGCGTTTAAAATTGGAGGAGGGTTAGGAAAGAGATTCTCTGTGTTCTTTGAAATATCAGAAAGCTTAAAATTTATGTTTGATCTCTCCTTTCACCACTTCAAAGGAATCGTACCTCTGTGATTGCTTCCTTCCTTTTGAGGGGGAATCTATCGTCTTCCTCCCCAAACCTGTGCAGCTTTTAGCTGATGTAACAAGATCACTTCCTTACATCAATGAGGGTGTTTCAACCCTACCATTTATGCTACTGTTTTCAGTACACGTTTTTTTTGTTTTTGGGGTTTTTTTAAATACAGGTTTTACTTTTCCATTCACTATGTAAATATATGAGTTGTAAATAAGAGACAGAAACTCTAGAGGAATTTGACACAGAGTGTCCACAGTAGAAACTTACCATACACTAAAAGTTCATTTGGTCTTAGACCACACTGAAAAACTTGTATAATTAATATAACACATTGATTAATGATGACAATAATAACTAACATGCATTACATATTTAGTAAGTGCTGGGACCTCTGCTAAGTATTTCACGGGTATTATCTAATTTAATCTTCATAATGCCCCTTTATTCTTCTAAAATGAATGAGATAATAGTCTGTGTGGGTCAAGGTTTAGTTTTAGGCATGCAATTTAGGAAGAATACAGGCGAACAGAGGCACATGGCAAAGTGAAGATGAGAGCAACCGGAGAGAGCAGAGGTTCTCAAACTTGAGCTTGGGGACTTCCCTGGTGGTGCAGTCATTAAGAATCCACCTGCCAATGCAGGGGACATGGGTTCAATCCCCGGTCCAGGAAGATCCTACACGCCATGGAGCAACTAAGCCTGTGCGTCACAACTACTGAGCCTGAGTGCCACAACTACTGAAGCCCGCATGCCTAGAGCCTGTGCCCCACAATAAGAGAAGCCACCGCAACGAGAAGCCTGTACACCACAATGAGAATATTTGCAAACAAAGCAACTGACAAAGGATTAATCTCCAAAATATACAAGCAGCTCATGCAGCTCAATATCAAAAAAACAAACAACCCAATCCAAAAATGGGCAGAAGACCTAAATAGACATTTCTCCAAAGAAGATATACAGATTGCGAACAAACACATGAAAGGATGCTCAACATCACTAATCATGAGAGAAATGCAAATCACAACTACAATGAGGCATCACCTCGCACCAGTCAGAATGACCATCATCAAAAAATCTACAAACAGTAAATGCTGGAGAGGTGTGGAGAAAAGGGAACCCTCTTGCACTGCTGGTGGGAATGTAAACTGATACAGCCACTATGGAGAACAGTATGGAGGTTCCTTAAAAAAGTAAAACTAGAGCTACCATATGACCCAGCAATCCCACTACTGGGCATATACCCTGAGAAAACCATAATTCAAAAACAGTCGTATACCACAATGTTCATTGCAGCACTATTTACAATAGCCAGGGCATGGAAGCAGCCTAAGTGTCTATCGACAGAGATAAATGGATAAAGAAGATGTGGCACATATATACAATGGAATATTACTCAGCCATAAAAAGAAACGAAATTGAATTATTTGTAGTGAGGTGGATGGACCTAGAGTCTGTCATACAGAGTGAAGTAAGTCAGAAAGAGAAAAATAAATACCATATGCTAACACATACATATGGAATCTAAAAAAAAAAAAAAAAAAAATGGTTCTGACGACCCTAGGGGCAGGAAAGGAATAAAGATACAGACGTAGCGAATGGACTTGAGGACATGGGGAGGGGGAAGGGTAAGCTGGGATGAAGTGAGAGAGTGGCATGGACATATATACACTACCAAATGTAAAATAGATAGCTAGTGGGAAGCAGCTGCATCGCACAGGGATATCAGCTCGGTGTTTTGTGTCCACCTAGAGGGGTGGGATAGGGAGGGTGGGAGGGAGACGCAAAAGGGAGAGGATATGGGGATTTATGTATACATATAGCTGATTCACTTTGTTGTACAGCAGAAACTAACAAAACATTGTAAAGCAATTATACTCCAATAAAGATGTTAAAAAAGAAAGAGTGGCCCCCACTCGCTGCAACTAGAGAAAGCCCACGCACAGCAACAAAGACCCAATGCAGCCAAAAATAAATAAATTTATAAAAACAAAAAACCCCCAAAACAACTTGAGCCTGCAGCAGAATCTCCTGGAAGCCTGGCTTAAACACAGATTGCTGGGTCCACCGCTGTTCACCTCCACCCAGCAGCCTATTAAAGGGCTGGACTGTAAGTGATACCCTTGGGACAGTCGATGTGACATTGGCCAAAAGGTATGGATTGAGACCAGCACAGCTGAGAGTGAAGGAGAACAGGTGGAGTGGGCTGCCCGTGGAGGAACCTGGGCGGTGCCCACGCAGAGGAGGGTGATGGGTTTCTGAGCAAGAATTACAACCTGGTGGCCCCGAGGCTGAACGCATCTGCAGATGGGTCTGCTACGAGTATGCAGGGCCGCTAGGTGCTTTAATTTGAATGCATCCATCCTCCAGTTGCCCATAGCCCATACTCTCTCTTAGCCTTGATGATTCATCCATTTATGCTCACCGGCCTGGCCACAGATGGCCCTGGAGCTGATGGCCCCTGAGGTACAGGCTGAGCGAGCAGCAGGTGAATGCTGGATTCCATTTTTTCATTTTATTTTATTTTCTATTAGAGTGGAGTTGATTTACAATGCTGTGTTAGTTTCAGGTGTACAACAGAGTGATTCAGTTATACATGTACATATGTCTATTCTTTTTCAGATTCTTTTCCCATATAGGTTATTACAGAATACTGAGTAAAGTTCCCAGTGCTATTCAGTAGGTCCTTGTTGATTACCTATTTTTATATATAGTAGTGTGGATATGTTAATCCTAGACTCCTAGGGATTTGATTTTTTTTCCGTAATCTGCCATCTGGACTCTATAGAATGAGAGAAGGGTCACTTGGTAAACTGATCCCAGTTTGTTCACTTATAGGAATTGCACGCTGGGGGAAAGGACCCACTACAAACTGTGCTACCATGGAAGTAGTATCGTCCATCATTGTGCTGTTTCCTAGGATGTCTGTCTCCATCGAGCACAGCTCTCTAGGTCCCCCCAGTCTCCTCCAGGTCTTCTCCCTCCGAGGCTTCCTTTGGTTCCACCTTACTAGGGCTGACCCTTGGTGGACACAGGACCTGAATAGCAAAGCCATGCCCCTTCTGTCCCTCCCTGCAAACAGCACCCCAGGACGGCTCTCCCTGAGTCCAGTGGGCTCGTCTGCCCTGCAGGGACACACGTGGGCCTAAAAAGCCAGACACTGGAAAGCCTTGGAAGACAATGACCCAGCCTTGGCAGGAAGAGACATAAGCAAGAGAGGTTTGGGGTTGATTACAAAACAGCTTGTGCCAAAAGTGGTAGATTCTCAGGAGAAAAACCTTATCTAGGAAGTTCCAGGGCAAGGAAGAATAAAGAAAAATGAAATGGCAGAGAGAAGTAACAAGACCAAATTAAGAAATGGAAGGTCTAGATAGATTGTTAGGTGGCATGTATGGTCCGTGATGGATGCTTTGTCCTTGAGACATTTAAAATAAAATCAAGAGAGGCCTTCACTGACCACTCTAAGTAGCTTGATTAAGTCTTTTCCACCTTTGCCTCCTGGGTTTGGTTGCGAGGTATTTAGCTGGCTCAGTTATGAGCATTCTGGGGTCGGGCTGCCTTCTAGGTGGGGAGCTAGGAACAGGGTGCCCTCTCTTCCTTGGGCCAGCTTTCCATTCTTTCTCTTTTCTTTCTCTCTTTCTTTCTGACTTTCTTTCTTCCTGTCCTTCCTTTCCCTTCCTTCCTTCCCTCCTTCCCTCTCTCCCTCCCTTCCCCCCTTTCTTCCTGTCTTCCTGCAAATAAGGGGAAAAAAAAAACTTGAGGAGACCACTGGTGCAGGTTCCAGTAATAACCATGGCAGGTAATTTTTGCACATCCGGAGTGAGTCATTTTCTTATAAATGAGATCAGGGGCTGTAGTGCTCCCGGAAGAAAAAAACACTTATACTGACGTGTTTATGTATTGGAATGATAATATCTGTCCATGTGAAAAGACGTGTGATTCCTTTCTGCCACACCGCATGGCTTATTACTCTTCATAATCCAAATAGTAGCACCTGCTGCAGAAGGCGAGAATGAGTTTTCCTGAAGTAAAAATGGGCTTGGACGCCACGTGTACTTTCCACAGTATCACCAGCAATTCACCAGAAACCTACATATGGGTCCCTTCCATCAATCCATTCCTTTCTTTATTCATATCTCAGAAGTTCATTTTTCTATCCACTTCCATTCTGTCCCTCTCACCCGACCTACCCCCATTCAGCCTGGGCCCCCACGGGGCCCCTCCACCTCGGGAACATGGACGCGTATTGTTTAGAACTGTTGGCAACTGAAGGTTTCAGTTTGGGTCTTGCTGAGCACTGACAACTGCCAGAGAAAATGGCAGTGAATTTTCGCCCTGGTTCCCCGTGTGGCTTCCTACACTGCTGAACTGCACTATATATTTGTAGTTACTCAGACACATGAAGACACTGAAGCAGTTAATGACTCCCCCTCAGGCCGACTTGGCCCAACTCTGAGGTAATGGAAAATGTAGGACAGCGCTTTCTACAGACCACTGGAACGTGGTTTGCAGAAACCCTTGAGGTTTAAGAAGGAAGCCATTTGTGGCCTAGGTGCTGGATGCCACTGTAGAAACCAACACGCTCACCAGCACAAAATAACCCAGTCTCACAGAGGAGAGGTATCTGTGGCACTTATCATTACATGGTCATTCTGAGTCCCCCTGAAAGCTGGAGCGTTTAGAAAATCAAAACACTCTTTTTGCTGATTCTGCACATTAGAGTGGTAAATATCTAGACCATTTAACCAAAAGAAAAAAAAAAGTCCTGACCAAATATCCCAAAACTTGAGCCTAAAATGAAAGTATATAGATAATTGCTTTAATTTTCCACTTCAGTTGGTTAAGTTATAATAATACCTTGCACTTGCGTGATGTGTCATAGTTTTCAGGGTGTTTTCATGTATATTAATAGTAATTGAGACTTTTTTCCAAGAAGACTGTCAGGTGACCTGAATCGATGGACATTCGTGAGATTGGTATATTATCTCTGTCAGCTACGTTTTGTCCTGTTCCTCCCACAGCGGGTATCACTAATTTCCAACTTGTATCGGCCATCTTCCTGCAGCCATTTGTCTTTTTCAGGTGTGTATCGGTCAGCTCTCTAAGTACCTGTTCCTTTTTTTTTTACAAGTTATAATAGGGTGATTTATCAATGTCATTCTTCTCACTTGGCAACGAGAGAGAAACTACAAGATATTATAGAATCGGTCTGCATACCTGGCCTTTAGCCACAGTTCTCCAACTTGAAATGGCATTTATACCCCTTCATCACAGACCTTGTCAAGAGGTCCTGGAGTCAGCCTTCACTTAGGCAGTCTTTGCCTTCAGGGTGCGTTAGGTAATTGTTTCATAAACTTCTTTTCCAAAACGAATATCTGACAACATTCCCAAGTCACATTTTGTGTTTAAGAGTCACTGCCTGTGTGTGTATGTGTATATCTGCTTCTCATTTGTGTTTCTTATAATCGTAAGAAGTCTGACTCAGGCCAAGTAGGTGATTGTCCCTAAACGCCATGATGTGATTTCAGGGCTAAATAGTCCGAATAGGTCTTCCTAATTGATGATGACTGAAATCCCATGATCTGACTATCCTGCCTTTCCTCTGTCCCCAGCAAAACTTCCCCCGAAGGCTCAGCTCTCTCCACTCCCAGAACCCATCCTGCCCTGCAGGTAGTGATCACTTGAACTGGGGTTAGTCCTACTGTCCTAAGCCTGGTGTCTGGTGGGCCTGGGCTGAGCCCTGGGCACCCTGTCTGCTGACTGCACCTTAGCTCACACCGTGCTTAGCTGGCGGGCATGCATGGGATGCTGCTGTTGCTTTCTGATTTATACTTACGCTTTCCTGCTGAAATCCGAGTCCCCCACCCCGCCCACTGATTATGCTGCTGAGCAAATGCTACCCTTCTGTGTCCCCGTTGCCTCAAGGTTCCTCCCATGTGTACCTAAAAACGGGGTGGTGGTATGATTTTCATGGGCCCCAGGCACTTTTGGCTTTGTGGGCCACTTCCTCCATTAAAAAATGTTGAAAGGGCTTCCCTGGTGGCGCAGTGGTTGAGAGTCCGCCTGCCGATGCAGGGGACACGGGTTCATGCCCCAGTCCAGGAGGATCCCACATGCCGCGGAGCAGCTGGGCCCGTGAGCCATGGCCGCTGAGCCTGCGCGTCCGGAGCCTGTGCTCCGCAACGGGAGAGGCCGCAACAGTGAGAGGCCCGCATACCGCAAAAAAAAAAAAAAAAAAAATGTTGAAAGTTATGTTTTACAGTTGTGTTGGTATAAAGACAAATATGTTCATACTATATATATATATATATAATTAAGACATTTCTTTGACTTGAAAGTGTATTTTTTCTCCAGAATTTAATTTCCTTGAAAGAAATTAACACGTTGGCATGGATCTCTAAAAGCATTGTGGGTTCTGGGCATTATGCCTGGTGCCCCTGATGGTTAAGGTGGGAAGCAGACCAGACCCTTTACCTTGGATCAGTGTTTCAAAGTTC
Organism: Monodon monoceros; assembly: GCF_005190385.1. Classification (NCBI taxonomy): domain Eukaryota; kingdom Metazoa; phylum Chordata; class Mammalia; order Artiodactyla; family Monodontidae; genus Monodon; species Monodon monoceros. The sequence goes on from NW_021703771.1 coordinate 71,707,070, forward strand.
CGTCCTTTGCAAACCACATTTAGGAATTTTACCGTATTGCTCTTTGCTCCCATACTAGTTTTCATCTAATATTTTTCCTTAAATTTACCCCCTTTGAAATTTTAATAACTGTATTTTGAAAAGAAAGTTTATGTCAGTAGTATAACTTGCTGTTAGGAACTATATGTTTATCCTCCCCCACCAGAAATTCAGCTGTTGAAAAACCCTAATCCTCAGTGTGAGGGTTTTGGAGGTGGGGTCTTTGGGAGGTAATTAGGTCATGAGGATAGAGTCCTCAAGGTGGGATTAGTGCCCTTATGAGAAAAGACAGGAGAGAGCTTGCTTCTCTTTCTGCTCTCCACCAAGTAAGGACACAGTGAAAAGGTAGCTGACTGCAAACCAGGAAGTGGGCCCTCACCAAGAACTGCCTCTGCCAGCACCCTGGTCTTGGACTTCCCAGCCTCTACAACAATGAAAAATAGATGTTTGTTCCTTAAGCCACCTGTCTATGGTAATTTGGTGTAGCGGCCTAAGCAGACTAAGACACTTGGCAAAAATAGAAAATAATCATTAATAATTATTAACACAAATGTTATGTAATTTTTAAAATTTATGTTCATGTTCTATCTAACCCCAGTGTTTTGAGTTCCTCAGCATCTCTTATCCTCTACTAGTCCTTGTAGAGTTAATGATCAGATCAACCCTAGCTCTAAGGTGCCTACGCGGTTCACGGTTTTCCTTTATTCACTGTCTGCCCACCAACACCCAGCCACTGCCCACGTTCTTGTTCCAAAACAAAGGGACCAGACAGACCTCCCCAACTCAGTTTAAGCATTGACAGAGCATCCCTGCCCATTAGACTGGATTTTCCTGGGAAACATCATTGGGTGTCACAATCCTGACTTACCACTTCCCACTAGAACAGACTGTCTAATAGAACTTTCCATGATGGTGGAAATGTCCTATGTCTGCACTCACCAATTCAGTACCCACTAGACAGATGTAGCTACTGAGCATCTGAAACATGGCTAGTGAGACTGAGGAAGAAAATTGTTACTTTTAATTTTAACCAATTTAAATTTAAACTCTTTAGCTACATGTGGCTAGTGGCTACCATATTGCACGGGACAGCAATGGAGTGTTTGATTTTGGCTATGACCATCCTTCTTGGATTCTCCGTCTCCATCCCAGAACTGATCAGTTCTGAAGTTCTTTCCCTTTCCATGAGGCCTGTCATGTCACACGGCCAAGTTTATTAGTGAAATGGATGACACTTATGCTGCTATTAGGTGTTCACACCATAGTGTGAAAGAAGGCTCTGGGAGGAGGTATGGCAGAAGGAAGCAGGAACAGAACAGAGAACTCTCTGTGCTGCTGGGAGCTTTATGGGTGTGTGGTGAGCGGGGACAGAATGGAGAAAACGAGGTATCAAATGTTAATTCCCCCTGCTTTTCAGTTTTGCAAAGCTAACAATACCCTAGATCTAAACTGTATTAATATCATTTTATTTCCTCCTCTTTGTCCTTTTAGAGCAATTGTCAGTTGGAGTCAAAGGTTCAGGTTCAGAATAAACAGTCTGCTTAACAGTTTGTCATTGGGACTTCCCTGGCAGTCCAGTAGTTAGGAATCCTCACTTCCACTGCAGGGGGCCTGGGTTCGATCCCTGGTTGGGGAACTAAAATCCTGCAAGCCTCGCAGTGCAGCCAAAAAACAAACAAACAAACAAAAACAGTTTGTCACTAACCTGCTAAACCTAGAAACTCCAGCTTGAGCTGGCTTCAAGCCCCAGGCTTAGTGGTCACTTCGTTGGACCAACTGCACTTATTTAGCGGATATAATTCTATTTCCATTGTGGAGAAGGTGCACATAATAGCAGCTTTTGCCCCAAAGCAAAAATCCTTTGGGAAATCCGCCTGCACTAATGCACATATCGATATACATGCATATTTCCCATTAATACTAATAGAACCTAATGAGACTGTATAAATCATCTGAATTTTGACGCAGTGTGAATCTGATGTTGGATGCTTCGAGATGAACTCAGAAAGTCCATTTGTCTGGGAGCTATTTCTTAATACGCCTTCATCTTGTAGCCAAATTCCTCTCCTGTGACTGAAATATTAACCAAAGGCTGTTTCTGTATCTCACATCATGTACAGCTGCCTCTCATCGTCGGAAGAGATGAAGTAGGCTCACCTGTGTGACCGTGTGCCTCTATCTAGGCATAGTTTAAGGTTCTGTTGACAGAAAGAAAAAGGGAATGGCCAGACAAGAGAAATTAAGAGAGATTTTCCTTTGCGTGGGGAGCAGTGTGCAGGGCCAGGCTAAATTAAGCGTACACATGGTCTGGAATCCTGGAAGGAGCGCCACATCACGTAGGCTGAGTGTGAGGAATTTATACATCTTCATTCCCCCACATGGTCCTCACCCGTTGTCAGCTATATCGAGCATCTTACCTCCAAACCTCCAGAGCAACATGTTTTACCTACACTGTCAATGTCTTCTGGAGGAGAAATGCATTGTATTACCTATCAGAGCGGCGGAAGTGCTTTCCAACCAGTGTGTCTCCCTCGTTCTTCAAAAATGGGCCCTTCCAGTCTCCTCTAACTTCAGCTCCCTTTTCTCTCTGGTCTTTCTCCTCTATTACCTGGATTCTAGTCACAGTGCTTTCTCATGGAGACTGCCTTTTGTTTTACTCTATTATAGGCAAAAAAAAAAAAAAAGTGTACGGTAGTCCCTTCTTATTCATGGGAAGTACGTTCTAAGACCCCTAGTTGATGCCTTGAAATCACGGATAGTACCAAACCCTATACAGTTGACCCTCTGTAGCCTCAGATTCCACATCCGTGGATTTCACCAACCACAAGTTTAAAATATTTGGAAAAAAAATTCTAGGACGTTTCAAAAGGCAAGACTTGAATTTGCATCCCACCAGAGGGTTTTGCAAAATATTTAGGTTGTATTCACAACTATTTACATAGCGTTTACATTGTATTAGGTATTATAAGTAATCTAGAGATGATTTAAAGTATAGGGAGAATGTGCATAGGTTATATGCAAATGCTACAACATTTTGTATAAGAGATGAACATCCACGGAATTTGGTATCCACCAGGGTCCTGGAAGCAGTCCCTCACAGATATCAAGGCACAACCTTATATACCATGTATTTTCCCTATACATACATTCCTATGATGAAGTTTAACTTATAAATTGGGCACAGTAAGAGATTAACAACAATAATAATAAAATACAACAATTATAACAACATACTGTAATAAAAGTTACATAAATGTGGTTTCTCTCTCAAATTATCTTATACAAATTTAATGCCTTTTCCATCTTAACTAAGCACTTACCACACACTGTGGCTGTAACTTTGGCAGATTGCAACAGCAAAACTAGCACAAATTTCTTTTTTCTTCTTCACAAGTTCACAAATAGAAGATTTGTTCTTACCGTAGATCTTAGCGTTATCTTATGATTTCCTTCCTTTTTTATTAAATCAAGAACTTTCACCCTTTCACTTAAAGGAAGCATTTTATAGTTACTCTATGGCATATCCAAATTGCCGACATCACTACTCTTGCACTTTGGGGCCATCAAGTAAGGTAAGGGTTAATCAAACACAAGCACCCCAATACCACAACAGTCGATTTGATAACCGAGCCGGCTGCTAAGTGACTAATGGGGGTGAGATATGCTGGACAAAGTGTTGCTTCCCATCCAGGGCAGGACAGAGCTGGAAGCCTCGAGATTTCCTCACTTTACTCACAACAGCACACAATTTAAAATTTAAGAATTGTTTATTTCTGGAGTTTTCCATTTCACACTTTCAGACTGCAGTTGACCAGAGGTAACTGAAACCTCAGAAAGTGTAACCTTGGGTAAGGGAGGAACTATTGTACTATAAGAAAAAAGAAACACACACGCGCACTGCATTTTTTCCCCCAAAGTTTCTTTCAGACACAGCAAAAATAAGGATCAGACAGAAAGAAAAATGTAGATTGTAAGTAAAAACCTTGTTTACTGCTGGACTAGAGAATCTTGGAATTATGGAAAATTAGCACTGGAAAGGACCTTTGGCAGCCTATCGCAATAAGGTTACATCTAGAAGCTGCAGTTTTTCACAGCTGGCAAAGCCCTGGTGTTTCCACAGGTGTGTCGCATAAGCATGGCAAATACTGTTGGTGTCCCCTTCACGGGTAAGGAACTGAGGCTAATTAAAAATGCTGCAAAAACAGCATCATTGATTTCTATATGGATAAATTGGAATCATTTAGTTTCTTCTCTAGTCCAAGAAAACAGGAGAGTAACTATAGGCAAAGCTGCTTGAATCCAAGGTGTCTTAATTTCCGACACCAGTGAAAGCCCTAAATGAATCTTGGGGTCTACAAAATAGCTTAGAATTAGTCTGGCCGTTATCACCTGCTTGAACCCAGGAGAATGCTAGAATTAAGTTAATTAATAAGAGTTGAGGATTAGTGAAAGAGGTATTGAGCTGTAGTAGATCTTCAAGTCTTACTCTAAATTGAGACATCTTTTAAAAATGCAACACTTTGGAGGGAGGGGAAATCGGATGAAGGTAGTCAAAAGGTACAAACTTCCAATTACAGGATGCATAAGTACTAGGGATATAATTTAATGTACAACATGATAAATACAATTAACATTGCTGTGTGTTATATATGAAAGTTGAGAGTAAATCCTAAGAGTTCTCATTGCAAGGAAAAAAACTTTTTCTATTTCTTTAATTTTATATCTATGTGAGATGATATTCACTACACTTATTGTGGTAATCATTTCATGATATGTAAATCAAATCATTATGCTGTACACCTTAAACTTACACAGTGCTGTATGTCAATTATAGCTCAGTAAACCTGGAAGAAAAAGGAAGAATACACTGGTTAGGGTTATATTAATACGAATGATAAGCATCAGTTATGAACACAGATCTCTGTTTCTGTAGCTATAAGATGGAAACAACAATGTTACCTACCAAATAAGTTGTAATAAGAATTAAATGAGACAGTTGAGTAGAAGAAAGACTTTTCATTCTAGTTACTAGGATGTAATACTCTGTCTATAAAATTAAAAGTTCCATTTTAAAAACAAAACATTATTATTGAGTGGAAGAGCTTGTGCAGTCTACCTCTGTTATCCACATCAGAGGGAAACATGGTTATTTGGACCAGGAAGCTCTGGCTCAGGCATTCTCACCCTAGTTTCCTCTTCTCAAATTGTGGATATCTGATTTAGCAGGAACTAAAGGTGTGCTACCAACTGCAAAAACAATTGCATTCATTTATTCACTACTTTATTACAGGCTTGCTTGCTATGGGCCAGAACCCACGCTAGAAATAAATACAAGGAGAAGATCTGTTCCTGCCCTTCAGGGGTCTCCCGGACTAGTGAGGGAAAGTCTAGGGAAGGGCACTTAAGGAAGGGACTGGATAATTATTGGGGCATTTATATATAGGTTAGCTGACATACTCCTAATTACAGCCCTAGTCAAGTGGGTAATGTTATCCCCATTTTATAGCTGAGGCCCAGAGAATTTAGAGTAACTTACCCAAGGTCACACAGCATGTGAAAGAAGGAGAAATCAAACCCCCATATGTCTGATCGTCCCCTTTGCACCACCAATACTAAACCGTGTGATTCCACGGCCAGGTAGTATCATGAGGGTAGCCTTCGGCAGCTGCTACCTGCCACTAACTGTCACTGAGCCCTTAGAAGTGTCACCCTCGGCTGTTCTGTTGATGTTGGAGCCCATCTTCGTTCTCTTGGGACACTCTGGAATGGGGGAGAGAGGCTCAGAGTGCCGTCCGGGAGGATTTGCCACGTCATTCCTCTCAAGCAGCTCTCAGGCATACCTGAATGAAACCGAGGAATGTCTCGTCTGTCTCCAGGAGAAGAGTGTTCTTCTCGCCAGCGTACCTGCCAACGTCACTGGGAGTAACTTTGAGAGTTTCCGAGAATATATTGAACAGGAGGCGGACAGCCCTTGGAACAGGGGAGCTGTGGGAGAGAGATTGCCTCGGGAACTGGGAGAGGTTGAGACAAAGCCAAGAGAAGAGAGGAGTCTTCTTCACTCAGAACCATAGTAGGAGAGGGGAGCCACGGGTCAAGCGGAACACGGTTCAAATGAGCATTATGGTAAGAGAAATACACTGGGTACCAGCTCAGCCACAGGCCCAGCGCCAATGCACAGAGAATAGAAGTATGAGGACAAGCCAAGGTTGGTGACTCAGCAATGACAAGAATTAGGGCCTTGGGAACTGAAGAAAGTAGGATTCTTCCAAACAGGCTGACAGTTGCTTATTCTCAATCCCCAAATCCAAAATGCTCTGAAAACTGACATTTTGGGGTGGCAAAACCTGTCCTGAATTGACATAAGGCTGTCTGTAATCTTGGTTCATCCCTCTTAATGTGAATATTCATAGTTTTGCTGTAGAAATATCCATTTATTATGGGTTATGCTGGTGGTATTAAATAATGTAGAGGATAGCAATATATTACATTTCTTAAAAACCTGAATTCCAAAACACATCTGTTTCCAAGGGTTTCAGATAGGTGACTGTGTGTCATGCACTACTTCCACATTATCTCATTTAATCCTTACATAACTCTTGAGAGGATATTATTATTTTCCCCATTTTATGGATGAAAAAAATAGGATAGGGAAGCATGTATTTGACCAAGGTCATGCAACCAATAGAAAGTAACAGATCGAGGATTGAACCCCACGCATTGAAACCCAGCTCTGTGCACAGGCTCGCGCCGTGCAATGTGCTGACAGGGACTGTAGGGTGGCCAGCAGTGGCTCCTGGGGAGGGGACTCAGAGATACTGTCACCTTCTCCTGCTAAAACCTGTCCCTGACGCTGACACCTCCGACAATTGTTTTGGTTTTTATAAAAAAGAAGCAACTGCTGGGCTAGAACCTCCTGTCAGCATGAACTTCTGGAAAGTGCTGAGTAAGAGTGAAATAGGATCTTTTTTAACTCTCATGTCCTTCAGCTACACTAGAGGACCTGTATCTAGGACAGTAGTTTTGGGGCTTTAAGGGGTCTCAGGTTCCTTTGAGAAGCTGATGAAAGCTATGAACTTTCTCCGCGGGATACTGCACATGCAACTCCACCGAGTAAATACTTCATCTTGTTTCAGGGGAGCGTATCCACGAACCCCAGATTAAGAATCTCTGTTCCCAGTTTTTAGAGGATTAGTAAAGTTTCCATGAAAAAAGTTATAGGAAAATTCAACTTTAAAGAGTGAAGATCGTTTTAATTAATATAATTCAGTTATATTATAACTGAATTATATTAATTCAGTTAATTAATTAACTGAATTAATTCAGTTAATTAATTCAGTGACTCAGTTAAGATGTAATTTCTGTAGAAGCCTAGAATTCTCTGGCCAAAGTGTGTGTGTGTGTGTGTGTGTGTGTGTGTGTGTGTGTGTGTGTGTGTGTTAGGGTGTTAAGAGGAAAGACTGGGTGGGGTTGAGTCCTCTGACTTCTCAAGTAAATTACCCGTACAGGTATTGTTAAAGGCTTTGCCTTCTCTGCTCATATAAACAACAAAGTGGTCCTGAAAGCAGGGATTGCAATAGAGGTGACTTTCAGTTCAAGGATCTTGTAATTATCTTTGGTCTGTGTACGCTTGGAGACTTCGGTTCTCCTGGGCAGATTGCTTTCCACCGTCTGCAGTACTAAAACTTGCAAACCACTGTCAAGGCCCAACTACAAAGAATCTCCAGCTGACATCGTAACTTTATAGTTTATTTTCCGTCTTGCTCTTTTGATTTACTAGGACTGTAAGCCTAAAACTAAATGTTTCCTAGTCATGTACATCTCTGATTTGATAGTGATGATATCCTAGTCCCAACAGTATAAAACTGGGAATGATGGATAGAAGAAGGGTGCTCATCACTAGCTGGCACAGAAAACAGCTCCCCAGAAGTTCAGGAACTGGATAGTGGCAGATTTTGTTTTTTACATGATTACCTTTATGACAGTTCTGTCACTCCACACCGAGTGCAATATATGTGAGCGGGTTTTTCTCTAACGAGAGTAACCATGGCTCATGACACTGGGCTGAGCTGTGTTTCTGATTTGTGCGTTTGGTAATTGGTAGAAACTGACGGTGCATGCATTTTGATGTGAAGTTAAAAAAAGACGTGTTCAGAGGAGGAGAACACGTGTATGCTCCCCATTTCCCACATGTTAATAGACAAGATTAAATGATAAATGCAGATGAGCAAAAACGGTTACATTCTTAGACTCTGGAGTTAATCCAACCCGGGTTTGGGTTTCAGATCCATCACTTATCAGCTAAATGACTGTCGACAGTTACTTCTATGCCTCATTTTCTGTAAAAATTGTATTAAAAGTGGTATTTCCCTCTAGAGATGTTTTAGGGATTAATTGAGATAATGCATGTAAAGTACTTAGCACACTGTCTTTTTCAACACATGTCAGCTAATGTTATCGCACAGGATAATAATGATTTCCCAACTCTGTTCTCCTACAAGAACCCTCTCTGGCGTTATTTGGACTTAAATACAACTGGGTCCCCAGATGTGCCAAGATGTATATTTATTTGGTCTTTCGCCCAGCTCTAAGTTATCAGAGACTTAGTGCTTGGATGAGAGGAGGGAGACTAATTTCATATTACCAAAGTGCTTTGCGTGAGAGGGAGATTGCAAGCCTCCGTGACAAATAGTTTTTTGTGTGCTATATGGCAGCCTGGCAGGGACTCAGTGTGTTTCTGCTGAACTGAGCTGAATGGGCAAGACCGAGAGAATGCCTGGACCCATCCCACCTGCCCGCACCCTGGCACCTTGTCCATCCCAGTCGTGGCCCTTGGTCAGCACAGGTGAATGGACTCAGATGTGTTCCAAAGCAAAACATTCTAGGGAGGTAGGTGGGCCTGTATCAGTCACCCTGGGTCCCCAGGAGCCCGGACCCCGGAGGTGCCAGGTTCATCTGAAGTCAGTGTGGGGATCACCTGTCACCTGTCTCTGCAGAGGTAGAGGGCAGAGCCTGCAGGGTTCTGCCAGCACTTGCACAGGGTGTCTGTGAGAAAGGCTGCTGGCCTTGCTTTATTATTCTGTCAGCCTTGAATAGCTTTGAGCCTAAAACCACCTGTCTCATTCCAACCGAAATCCAGTGAGTGTTTGAAAGAAAATGATCCCATTTGAAAATCGGTGGGAAACTCAGTCGATACCTTTCCTGGTTCTGCTAAATTGTGCAGAACTTAGCTTCTTGGGAAATCAATAAAATTTCCAAATGTGTATCAAACAAAAGCAGAGGTTCTAAAAAAGGGAAAGTGTATAAGACTAACTGGCTTAACTTAATGGAAAATAGGTCCTCCATAACGTACTTGGCAAAAACTAATGCTGTGTGTTTCTTGGGATTTGGAGGTGCGCTCTGGAGAGGAGAGAGGCTGTCTTTAGGACATTTAGAGAGACTCTGCCGGGCTGCCTTTCCTTTTGGCTGGTAACAAGGAAACTTGTAATAGGTTAAAACATTTAAAAATGAGATTCTTAGTAATAAACAGCTGTGTACGAGGTATCATGGAAAGCGACATTTTAATGTCCTATTACTGATGATGACTTATGGCATAGTTTTACTGTATCCCCAGATGTAAGGTTCAAATGTAAAATCAGTTAGAATCAACTCACAGAGCATGCCTGTACTTTTCCACAGCACTAAAATTTATTTATGGTACGTATATAGTGGGCAGAATTAGCAAAAAGAATACCTAATTCAGAAAAAAAAACCCACCTTTTTCCTGGCAGAACTATAACCAGAATTATCTTCTAATATGTAACTGTGGACAGTAATTTTCCAGAATATGGATAACATGAAGGAATTTTGCAGTATTCCTTTCTCACATCTACTTTTACCACATTTTAGCTTTTTTTTTTTTCCCCTACTACTTTTATTTTCTAAAGAAAAGTGCCCAGATTTCTTGTTTACTTGGCCTTCTGGACTTCCTCGTGCTTGTGCAAATTAGGTTTTTAATACTTATTCATTTTAGAAACTTTTTATTATTAGAAGACTTGTGGCCGGAGGAAAAGAAAACATGAAGTATATTGAATTACTTACAGTGGCTGTTGATATTGTTATCATAATACCATGAACAAAAACATAAAACAATGGGCTGGAGTCAGGGCACGTGGGCTCCAACCCATGGGTCTCCAGGAGCCCCCTTGGCATCCTGGGGACATTTATATGAGATGACCGCTCAGGTCCGTCAGCTCTGAAGGATCCATGCCCAGCGGCGTGCAGAGAAAGAGACTGGGGGGCCAGCCCCTCTCAGCAGCATAGTCCTCCCTGACCTCATTTGACCCTCTGATTTCCCTCATCTCTATCACAAAGCTAGTCATAGCATCCCCCAGAACGTAGCAAGGGAGTTAGGTTAGGGAGTTAAATAAAATCCTGTGCTGTGAAGTGCTTACTCCTGGTGCCTGAAATAGAGTATGCACTGCTTGTTATGTACCACCCAGCCCCACTGAGCACCAAACAGCGACCCAGAGAGACGCTGGAGCCAGACTGCTCTGCCACTTACTGGCTGTGCCACCTTGGGCAAGTTACTTAACCACTCTGTGCCTCAGCTTTTTTATCCACAACCAGTGATAATAATATTAATAGCAACCTACCCCGTAGGACTCTTGTAAGGATTTTTAAAATCTAGACAGAAATAATACCACTCTTTTGGGATGAACTGAGTGCTTACTCCATGTTAGTCACTGAACCGAAATGGTTTACACACTTTATCGCTTGTCAGCCTATGAGGTGCTGGTCCATTCTTACCCCCATTTTACAGACAAGAAACTTGCAAGCGTTGTCTGTGATCACACAGCCAGCATGCAGTGAAGGCAGGGTTCAAACGCAGGTTGCCCTACTCTAAAGCGTGTGCTTCCCAGCCCTACAGTCTGTGCTGGGCCTGTGTCTCCCCCCCCAACCCTGAAAATAGCGTGGGCAGGTTCAAAATGCTGACAGGCTTCCAGGGTAGGTCCAAGCAATAACAGCCCCGCGGAAATCAGTCCAAAATCAAGCCGACTAGTGCACCAGCATCTTCATTTGCAAACCAGATCTGGGGCTGAGTGCGGCGGTGGCACCATCAAGAGAGCACTGCATACTCTGCTTAAAAGTCAAGCACTTCTGAAAACAGCTGCTTGAAATTGTGTGCCACTGATAGAAATGAAAAACAAACTCAGATGCCAAGCAACGGTGGGAAGAGGACAAGAAGAGAACTAGTGACAAACAACTAGTTAGCGCATCACCACTGATGGTCACAATAAGAGCCCACACGAAAAAAATAACATCACAAGGAAAATTATGGAGGTTTTGGCCACAAGTTATTTTCTGTTCCAATATGTAAAATAGAAAACTGATATTTTTCTATCAAATGGCATAAATTTCTTTAGTGGGAAAGACCTTTAATTTGTTGGTTCTATCACAACACTGCAGCCCTGATGCATCTGACTTTTGCAGCCAAAGCTCCCTGGCCTTTGTCCTCGCCTCTTTGGCGTAGCAGAAGGAGGGCTGGGGCTGGCACCCTGGAGGGACAACTCCCCCACCCCCGCCCCCGCCCCCACCCCCCTACTCCTAGCACCCAAGTCAGGACAGAAAACCCTCATGCTACAGTACTTTGGAAGAAGTTCCGGGCCAGACTTTCTAGGTCATGTGGCTGGTAAGAGGCAGGGTCAAACCCAGATACTTTGGAGTCCACGTCACCCTGTCATCTCTTATTTAACCTTATCTGACCATGACCTGGGTGCCTGCCTCGGGACTGACTTGTTTATCCTTTCCTAAAAGACGCCTACATTTTCATAATCTCTGAAACATCCCCCTCCCACCCCCAAATAAACATAACTTAGAACTCACAGCTAAAATTGCATTCCCGTACTCAGCCTGATAGTGGATAGAGGTGCTGAGGTGCAGAGGGGGCTTACTTGAAAAGACCTTGAGAGAGAACCCAGGTTCATAGGAGTCCTGAGAAGTCAGGCTTGGCACTGGTTGCAGAAACAGTGATCAAAGCATACCCACGCCAGGTCCTGACTTCTCAGAAAGAGGAGCCTTATGTAAGTGTCTTGGCCAGCTCGGGCTGCTATAACAAAAATACCGTAGACAGGGTGGCTTAAACAACAGACTGTTACTTCTCATGGTTCTGGAGGCTGGGAAATGAAGATCAAGGTGCTTTTAAATAGCTGTCTTTTCGTTGTATCCTCACATGACAAAGAGCTCTGTTCCTTTTCTTATAAGGACACTAATCGCATCCTAAGGGCTCCAACCTCATGACTTAATTATTTCCCAAAGGCCTCACCTCCAAATACCATCACATTAGGGCTCCAAGATATGAATTAGGAGGGGGCACGGACGTTCAGTGCATAGCACTAGGAATAATGCAGCCGGCCACATTTCTTCTTGCAAAATCATCTTCGGCCCAATTCCTCCATCTCCCTTGCCCCCTGCATCTAATTGGTTGTCTCTTCTTCTTAGGTGTTACACGAACTCCTTTCTCTCTGCTTTCAGTTCTCATTACTTCGTACCCTAAACTCTGCAGTCAAGTCACTCTGCTCATCTCTCTCCCATTTCCTCATTCTCCCTGCACACAAATGTCTGATCATGTCTTCCTCTGCTTAAGAGTTCAGAACCCTCCATTGCCCATGGGATCAAAGTTCTTTACCCACAAATTCTTATCCCTCTAGGATTTAATCTCTACTCGGCTGCATGAGTTATCTGCTCCAGACAAACTAGTCTTTCCCCATCCCCTTAATATGCCTCATGGTTCCCCCTGTTTACCCCCTCAACCAGCACTGCCCTCAGATCCAGGTAAGCAGGGCCTTTACTCCGGCCTCACACTCTAGGGGGCCTTGCTCTGGCCTTATTTCTCCTTGTTCGGTGACACATTGGCAGGCCCAAGGGGATGTGCTCTCCCTGAGCCCAAGTCCTGCCCTGTAGTCCATGTGCTGAACACCTGAGACCCAGAATTCCCTGCTCCGATGACCCGATGGCAGCTTTCATGGCCTGCGCAGTGGCGGGGAGGGGGAGCGGGGAGGAGTGGTAAGTGGACTGAGCTTAGACTTGCAGGCCTGGGTGTTTACATGTGTGCATATGACGGACCTGGGGTAGGATGGGCAGGGGGCATGCCTCATCCAGGGGCCGGGGGCTGGCTCTCCCATTCCACTGCCAAGTTCCAGAGCCTAGTGATTATAAAGCGTATTTGTCAAGGTAAAGGATAGAGTGTATTTTATTTAGCTTCACTTATAACTTTAAAACAGGTAGAGCACATTTTAACAGTCTGTTTGTTTGACTTAAGACTTAAAAATATTAAGACAGGAGGTATGTGGGTTCCACTTGTATTCTTGTCCCAGGATCCAGAAATGTTAGGAGCTCACCTTCCCTCTATTTCCATTTCTACCAGTTGACATTTTACCCATCTTTTAAGTTACAGGTCCATTCTCACCTTTACCATAAAGCCTGCACTGACAACCCCCAGCTACAATGTAATTTCCTCTTAGCTTGTTTCATTCATAAACCAGCCTTAGTGACGTTCTAGGTGCCAGGCACCATGATGGAATTAAAAATACAGATGTGAAGAAACAGGCCTTTCCCTTAAAGAGCTTATAGGCTAGAAAAAGAGTCAACACCCACCCACTATGCACAATCCATCAGCACCTTCCATTGGCATTACATCCAAATTATATTGCAAATATGACACATGCTGCAATCTTCCCTGCTAAAACCCCAGTTTAAGGCACCATGACTTTTAATCTGGACTATGCCTCTGCTCTTGGCCTGCTTATGGTCTGTTCCCCACCAGCTGCCATAAGACCTTTCTGCCCTGCTTAAAACCCTCCAATGGCTTTCCACTGCAATTAAAATAAAATCTAAACCCGTAACCGGGCCCCCATTGACTCTCCAGCCCCTCTCCTGGATCTCTCCCTCTCATCCTCTACTTCAGTGACTTCTCAAGCCTGCCCTGGCTTCTTTCCATCTCTCAAACAACTTGTTCCAATCTCAGGGGCCTGTGAACTTGCTATTCTGTCTATAGCAGGTTTTTTCTTGTTGCCTCTTTTTGCTTGTTGCTTATTTCTTAGTTCGTATGTTATCCTCCCAGAGAGACCTACCCCAACTTCCCTAATGAAAGAACTTCCAAGTCCCTTATTATCCCATTACTCTGTTTTATTAATTTGTTCATGTGTTTACTGTTTGTCCATGTAGAATTGGATTCCATGAGAGCGAAGACTTTGTTTTGCTCATAACTGCCTTCCTGGTGCATATGGTTGGCACTCTGTGAATTTTGTTAAATGAGTGAATGATGGCAATAGAATGTGATTTGTGCAGGGCGCTGCAGAAGCCATTGGAGAAACCTAATTCTACCTGGGGAGAGTTGGTTTTGACTACAGCCTGGGTTTGGGGAGGTGGGGTTGGTGGGAAATGTGAAGACATAGACAGGGTTGACAATACATTTGATCATGCTAGAGTTTAAACTTTAATCTGAAAGCCAGGAGGAGTCATTGAAGGGTTTGAGCAGAAGCGTATGACCAAATTTGTCTCTTAGAAGTGACCTGGGGTGAAGGGGGAGGAGAAACCAGGGAAGGCAAAGATGGAGGCAGGGATTTAAGTCAGGATGAAGCTTTCTGTATACAGGAGGGAAGAGGATTTCTATCAGGAAGATAAGAAGTAGACAGCTTTAGTCAGCAAATCCACACGTAAGCCTCCCTGTGTGTATAGTCAGGGTGAAAAATTGGGTAAAGATGACAACTGCATGGAGGAAATGAAGGAGATGGAGCCATCTCTGGTGGCTGCTGGGTTTCAGATTAGATGCAACCTTTCTAAGCCTGGATTCTTGGAGAGAATCAAGCTCTGATGTCCAGAGGCACCTACTGTGTGTAGTTAATTCACTTCCCTCCTAAGCATCTAGAATGGTTCTAGATATGTGCTATTGTTGAAAGAATTGAGAATACAGTTCCTGTGTTGTGTAGGTCAGAGGAGGACTCCCATTTTTTTTTGGCTGAGCCACACTGCACGTGGGATCTTCTTAGTTCCCTGACCAGGAATCGAACCCATGGCCCCTATAGTGGAAGTATGGAGTCCTAACTGCTAGACCGCCAGGGAATTCCCAGGAGTCCCATTAAGAGTTGGGTAGATCATGGTATCACTGGGGAATACAGAGGTAGAAATGTATTTAGAGGGAAAATACCAAGTCAGGTTTAATCATACTGAGTTTGAGATGAGGACTGAGTGGTGAGTTATGAAAAAGGGAGAGAGAGAAATCAACATATAGGAGTTAGTTGATGCCAAGGGTGTAAAGGAGGTTGCCTAGAAAAAGGATAAACCAAGGAAAGATCCAGGGCAAAGCCCTGGGAAGCCTCATTAATTAAGGCTTAGCTTAAAGTTACAGGTTAGAAAGTTGGCTAAGTCAAGAGATCCTAAAAGGAAGACCTAGAAGAAGACAGAGCTTTGCAGAGAAATAGTACAGAATGAGGCGTGGTATTGGGTCAGCCAAAGTAGTTTCAAGAAGAAAGGGATGGTTGATAGTGGCAACCATAACAAAGGTGAAGTAGGAAATGTACTGAAACGTACATGTGGGTTTGGTAATATGAAGGTCACGTCATCTAATTCTGGGAAAGCACCCCATAATTCTTCTCATTCTGAAGTCATGTTGTCATCATCATCGCTACTGCTACCAGTAGTGGTGGTCGTAGCAGTTTCACGGGTTGGATGGGGAAGACAGGAGTGAATTACCCTAATGATGTTAGAAGTAATTTCTCAAAGTCTCAGAAGGTATGGTTACAAGACAGATTATGATGGACCTTTCACTCATCAGAGCTGCAGCAATCCATTCTATGAGCTGGCTTCTTAAAAAGGTCCAATAGATCCTACATCCAATAAAGTGTTTCTGTGTAGTTCACCATTAAGACAAAATCCATCTTTTTTTCTCCAGTGATGTGAATTTAATTTATTCTCATTTATTAAAGCTACTTCTGGGACTTGAAAATGCTTTCTAAATGTTCATTCCGTCTTTGCATTCACAGTCCATTTCATTCAACACGCCTTACTGAAGATGGAATTGCTTATTAAATTTGAAAGAGATCAATAAATAGCAGCAAAACTACAAGAGGTCATTTAATTTATTTTTATTAACAGACCCAATAAATCTGAGCCTATTTTCTTCAAATAAATCAGCTGGAAATAAAGAAACTGCTTTTGGGCAATTTATGAGGTTAAGTCTAAAAATAAAATTTTACTTTCATTTGTGGCTGGTATTAACATGACAAAGCTTCAACAGAGCTTGCTTAGTACTGAATTTATGTCCCCTATCTGCACAGATATCTTCTGCATAGCTGTATACAGGTTAGCGAATAGATTTGAAAGGGAACAGAGTCAAACTAAAAATCCAGTCTGTAGAGAGGAGTTCTCTGTATTTAAAAGTTTTAGGGTACATATTAAAAGTCTGACTTGTAGGCAGCGTTTTTATCTGAAAATGACCTGGGTGCCCTAGAATTTACTGTGGCAACTTAAGGCAGGAGGAGGGAAACTCTGAGACTGGTTTTATTTGAGCTCATCTAGACATGGGGTGATATTGCTTTGGCTACACCAGGAGCATAATTTTCCCTTTGGTGAGCTATGGGGGCTGAGAACAGTGATTAATTGGCTAATCAGAATTTCAAAGGGCAGTGACAACAGTGGCGAACAGAATGTAGTTACAGAAGTTCAAGTCCATTATAACACTTTGCAATGACTGAGCCTTTCCCCCCATCTCTCCCTGTTCTATAGTCTCCTCTGCCCGCTGGTCTCTAAGCCTCACCCTCGGCACTAGCCTTCCTTCTTTTCTGTATACATTTCCCCAGCCTCTTTCTTTACATCTTCACTACCCACAAAATGAAACTGAAAAATATGAATCTTTTCCCTTTTTAAAAAAAAACTTTTTATGTTACTTTATTTTTTTGTGGGGGGGGTGGCGCACCGTGCAGTTTGTGGGATCTTAGCTCCCTGACCAGGGATCGAACCCTGGCTCTCGGCAGTGAAAGTGCAGAGTCCAAACCACTGGACCGCCAGGGAATTCCCTTTTACTTTTTAAAGTTTTATTTTCCCTCGTCTTAAATTCAAAACAAGTTGAGCTTTGTGATTTTTCCCCCCTCCCAACCTACGATTGTTCTTATTTTTGTGGGACACCTAGATTTTGTCTACCTCCACTGCATCAGTAGACCACAATATCAAATGAATTCCCAGGCTGAAGGGACTCTAAGGTAGCTTAGGAGTAGTGAATTTGTGCAGATAAATCAACGATTAGGATTTTTTCCCCCCAGACACAATCAATATCACTGTCTTTAATAGCCTAGCAACGTGAAACTATTCCATACATTTTCATCCACGCCTACATTAAAACCTGAGAATCAGGCAAGTGACTCAAGCGATTGCTTAGGTAGGGAGTGTGCCTGCACAGAGCCGGTGTGACTTGTCTCAAGTCAGGCTCCTCAGCTGGAAAGGAAAATGGGGCCACGCGCCTTGGGAAGAGACACCGAGGGCCCTCACCTTGCTCAGCCCACAGCTGCTTTACCAAGCTAATAGCCACAGCATTATGCCTATGACTATGCACATGATTATACATTACTCCCCACACAGGAAGTTGAATGAATATATGAAATCATTTTGCTTCCATGACCTCATTGCAGGCACAGAGCTTTGCATTTCAGGTTTCTCTCCCTATGTTCCCGCCAGTGATATTCATTCTCTCTCTTCAAATCTGTTTCCCTAGCGACTCCTGAGAATGGAAACTTTTCTTATGATTAGATCACAGGGCTGGGGACTTCTATAAAATTCTCAACTTGTTCTCTTTTTCACTTAACTGACCCTTTGTTCCTCCTTTCCTTATCTATATAATGAGGAAATAACACTTTGCATGGAAACGGATTCTCAGATGAGAGGTAACTGGATGCTGTTGTTTTCATCATCGTTCTCAAACAGTGGACATATTCTAGGTGTGGCCAACGCAAGAAGGGGATGATCCTGAGAACTTCCTAAAAAGACCCAAGACTTGAAAATGTTTCTGGAGGGGCAGCTGTAGCGGTGACTGAGAGCACAGCCTGAGAGAGCCGGGTGGACTAGATTTGAATGCTAGTTCTGCTACTGACTAGCTGCCACAGTTTCCCCAAGTGTGAAATGAAGGCATAATAGTGACCCCCTGAGCACTGAAAGTAGGATTATACAAGTTAATATTGATAACATTCTTGGAACAGTGCCTTCAGTCTCAAAATGCTGTGCAAACAAAAAATTTAACATTTCTGATTATGCTAGAAAGAAAGGCCCCTCTTGTCCGGAAAGATGTAGTTCTGGTCCTTGTCACTCATGAGTAAGAATTGAGTTCAGGGCTTCCCTGGTGGCGCAGTGGTTGAGAGTCCGCCTGCCGATGCAGGGGACGCAGGTTTGTGCCCCGGTCCGGGAAGATCCCACATGCGGCGGAGAGGCTGGGCCCGTGAGCCGTGGCCGCTGAGCCTGCGCGTCCGGAGCCTGTGCTCCAAAACGGGAGAGGTCACAGCAGTGAGAGGCCCGCGTACAGCAAAAAAAAAAAAAAAAGAAGAATTGAGTTCAAACACAGGGGGTTCCGCTGATGAGAGAAAGAAGTGACCGCATGATGGAGACCGTAAGAATCCATCAACTACTGGTCTTTAACCGATTTTGCTTCTCTACCTACTAAAGAAAATGTTTGTTCATGTAACTCACACAGTTTAAATTTGATATTGAAAATTGTATTATAACTTTAAGTAAGTTTATCTTTGTTATTAGGAGGTAGAAAATTTGAAATGAGATGAGGATCGACTGTAATTGCAAAAAGTATCTCATGATTTGATTTTTAGAAAAGACTTTACCTACCTTATATAATAAAGCATGACAAATCTAAAAGAAATTACATAAAGTGTTGATGTGTGGATTTATCAAATATATCACCAAATTTTTGGTAGACTCCCAAAAAGCACTCTAGTTGCATTTAAAATGATCAACTTCAGTAGGCTATACTGCTTTGGCTGTCTGGAATTGAGATCATCCATCCCTACATGATCGAAAATATCACTTTACCAGCACCAATGTTTTACAGAATTGTGTATAGATGGGGAAAGATAATAAGCCGGATGTGTTTAAGTTGTCTTGACAAATCAGTAAAAGAGGCTTCCTCAAACTGTCATTTCTATTTATACTTTTGTTTAACTGTCCAAAAATGTTTGCACCCCTGGGCAGTGCACTAGAGTAAGAGTTGGCACAGGTGATGGGTATGCTTTTCTTCTTTCTAAACTGATAGGAACGATTTTACTAGAATCTTTTCTAAACAATAATGAACCAAGCTCCCTCTCATGTAAGTCATCTTCAGAAAAAAAATTTAAAAAAAAAATATATACATGGAAGTTGAGGATACTGAAACTGATTCCTTTTAAAAAGCTGGACATGTGTATAGATGACCCATATTTCCTCCACAACTTCCCTCTTTCTACCAAACAGATGGATGGAAGGAAGGAGGATGCTTTTTATCTTCCCAAGGGCCACTGAAGGTTGGTGATTAAGGGAAGCAAGCAGGAAGAAATATGTATTATGGTTGCTTGTTGCAGGTTTGTAAGATAGAAAGAATAAACTGGAAGATGATTCCAGCAGGAGGTGTCACTGGTTCTTGGTGGAAAGAAGACCTGTGATTGTTTTAAGCACGAGAGGCTATTTTCATCACTATACCATCTACTCCCTCTACCCACCATGCCTCAGATGTTAGTTATAACTGTGTTCCAAACTGCACTATACCAAAGGTTATGGATAGAGTTACACTTACAAAAGTAACTTTATAAAGACTATATATTGAGGTTTTTTATAAGTATAATTCCTTACCATTTGTCCTTTGAAATAAAGGTTGAATTGCTAAATAACGACCCAGTAAGTTTGTTACTGCCTTTCTTGTCTTTCTCCAAAAAAACAAAACAAAACAAACAAATCTTTATAAATATTCAGAAGCTTTGACTACATCAAAGTGACCAGTAGAAAATTGCAAATGAGAAACAGAAAATACTTGCAAGACAATTGGCATTTCACTTTTAGAGAAAGCTATTTTCTGACAGCAGTAGTTTAGCATTTTTGCTTTCATTTTATTTAAAAGGAGAAACTGTAGTTTAGAAGAAAAGACAGTATGAAAAGGAGCCCAGTTTCCGCTCTCATCACCATACGTAATATATGCTTGCGGGCGAGCTCTCTGGGGGAACAAACAGGCGATTGATTGCAATGGCTGTTTTCTATTTATTCCAGTGATAAAATGAAAGACTGGACTCCACATCAGATTTTTTTTCTTAAGGAACTTAAAGAAAAATTGGTTTATTTGATGTCTTATTATGTCTTCAGCAGTTAACAAATCTGTAAGCATCTATTTTATTCTACTGTAATACCACTACATATTGAATTGATTTTTTAATTGTAGTAAATTCAGATGTTCATTTTCAACCCTGAAATTTTCTAATTCTACCGTTGCTTTTGCCTGAGGTAAAAATAAATGTTACAGTCATAAATGGAGAGGGGAGATAACTTATGCCTACACAAACATTTAATCAGCCAGCCAGACTGCTCACTATGTATGTGCATTTGTATCTACTTTTATCTGTTAAAATGCTTTAGGCTGCTGAAACAGAAAAGGCATTATCTCACGTAACTAGAGGACTCAAAGTGGGGTGACTCCAGGGTTGGACAGTTCCATGGCTCAACTCTGTCATCAAGAAGATCACTTCTTGGGAATTCCCTGGTGCTCCAGTGGTTAAGACTCGGTGCATTCACTGCCATGGGCCCAGGTTCGATCCCTGGTCAGGTTCGATCCCACACAAGCCGTGAGGTGTGGCCAAAAAATAAATAAATAAATAAAAAATTTAAAAAAAGATCCCTTCTTTCCTTCTTTCTTCTGTGCCTTCTTCGGCATGTAGGTTTTGTACCCTAGCTGACGTCTTTGGAGTTGCAAGATGATTGTCACAGGTACAGGCTTCTCATCCAGAGCATCACCAGATTTCCAGGGGTAGAGAAGACCACCTCTTCTTCCTGTGTCTTCCTTTTTCTTACGAGCCAGGAAATCCTTCTCAGAAGCCTCACATCAGACCTCTAGTTTCATTAACAAAGATTGAGTCATACGCCTCTGCCTAAAACAATCACAATCAGAGAGAATAGGATTATTCTGATTGGTATAGAGGATTCAGATTAGCCTCTAAATTCCACGGGAACAGTGTAAACTCAACAGAATTTTGGATTATTGAGTATGGAAGCTTCGGGTGGGCAGTGATCTGACGTGTCAGCTGGCTGTTGAGAAATAGCCATACTGAACATATATTGGCATAAGTATAGATCTATGAAGTGTGAATTATTAATTCAGAAATGTTCATTGGCGTCGCAGGGACTCTAGCCTTTAAAATGAGCAACCTAGAATTCAGACATCATGTTGTTTTATTTTCTTAATACCTGTCAGAAAAGATTTTATGTACAAAGTTGTTTTTGGTCTCTCGCCTCCGCTGGAATGTAAGTTCCTTGAGAGTGCAGACTGTATTTGTCTTGTTCACAGCTGTGTATCCAACATCTGGAACAGGGTAATCAGCGCATGGTAGGCACTCAAGAAATTTTTTTTGAGTAAGTGATGAAAATTTCAAGGAGGAGATTGTAATCCCTCTCCAGCCACGGTATGGAAATCATGATTTAGAAATTATTTTTATATTGCAAAAATGTAAAGTCCTCCACTTTTTATACACATGTTCAGTGTGTTCATCCCCTGTAATGGGAGAATACCACAACAGTTATTGTTCACCCTTTTGTTAAGGTGATTTTGTGACACGGTGCAGAGAGAAGAGGTTTAATCAGGCTACACTCCAGTAGAACTGAGGAATGGAAGAACACAGCTACAAAAACACACCTGTAAGCACCACATCAACATAAAATGGCAGAGCAGTTAGCCAAGCATTGGACCAAGACTGACAGAAACAAAACAAAGAAAATACAAGTGCAAGAAAAATTAAATTTCAAGCTAGTATGGACCAGTTTGAAAACTCTACGATGATGCATTCTTTAAACTTTAAACATAATGTGTGATGCTTTTGCAAATTATGTCATGAATAATTGAAGAAGACTGGGGAGAGGTACCTACTCTAGCAGGGTTTTTGATATGGACTGTTTCAATTTATTTTAAATATTTGACATAGTTTTTCAGATATCTAACCCCTGAAGGTATGGACATTTAATAGTCGTTCTAACAGCACTGAATATTTTATTTTTCTGTTACTTATAAAACTTATTAAGCACACAAATTCTAAGAGGCAAAAGTATCAAAGGTATCACCAATCCTCTTTTTTTAGTTTCTTATGGTCTAGAACAGCTACTGAGACACGAGACACGTACATGAACAATTATAATTCAAGGTAGTATGAGGTCAATCTCTCAACAGGAGTACAAACAAATATTATAACAAATTAAATAGAAGGAGAGAGAGATTCTGGCTGCAATGATCAGGGAATGGTCCATGAAAGAGATGGCACTGGATCTGAGCTTGTCAGGTGGATTTAGGAAGGTGGGTGGAAAAACACTCGCAAGGAAGTTCTAGCCACTGGACTAGATTATAGTCAAGTTAGCTAGAGCCATTCACTAATCTATCTTCAGGTGGTTTTTGATGTTCCACTAGTCTTTGGCCTCAGCTCTCTGCTCTTCAATGTTTTTATCAACATCTTGGAGAAAGCCTTATAAGTCTTTAATAATAAACTTGTAAGTCTTTAATAATAAGTGTGCCTATTCAGATTTGTTTGCAATGCAGAGCAGGTAGAAATAGAGACTACACTAGAAACAGAGAAATGATCCAAGAAAGTCTTAACTGGCTAGAATGACTGATGTTATCTAAGAAGAGAAAATTTACCAAATAAGTGTAAAGCTCTTCAGTTTGATTAAAAAATAATGTATTGCCCAAGCACAAGATGGAATTGCCCTGGCTTAACAGCAATCCACATGAAAAGAGACTTGAGCAGGATTAGTTGATTACCTGCAAGGTATTTACCCTAAAGCAAATGCAAACTACATTCATTTAGCCTAAAATTTATCCATTCAATAAACATGTTTTAATTAAACACTCTGCACAAAATATTATCCAAGGATATGGAACTATAACAATGAATAAAAATGATTCCTGTCCTTAGGGACATATAGCTTGTGACAATACAATTAAAATATAGTGCTGTAAATGTAAAAATAAAGTATAGGCCTCAAAAATAACAAAGAATCCCAGCGAAGAAATATTGGTCAGATCAAAGCAGAGTATAATGCTAAATTTGTACACACATTTCTTAAAAACAGCTTTATAATTCACTCATTTCAAGTGTATAATTCAGTGGTTATATACATATATTTTTTCACAAAGTTGTGCAACCGTCACCATAATCAATTTTAGGACATTTTTATCAGCCCTAAAAGAGACCCTCTAACCATTAGCAGTCATTCTCTGTTCCCCCTCAGCCACCAACACCATCCCCAGAGTCCTCAGCAAACACTAATCTACTTTCCATCACTAGAGATTTCCCTATTCTGAACATTTCATAAAAATGGAATTATAGAATATGTGGTCTTCTGTGATTAGATTCTTTCGTTTAGAACAATGTTTGGAAGTTCATCCATTTTATACCGCACATCAATATTTCATTCCTTTTACTGTTGAGTAATATCCTGTTGTATGGATGTGCCGTACGTATTTATCCATTTATCAGTTGATGGACATTTGGGTTGTTTTCAGCTTTTGGCTCTTCTGCATAATGAGCCACGTTCAAGTTTTTGTGCCAACATATGTTTCATTTCTTTTGGGTATATACCTAGGGAGTTGAATAGTTAGGTCATGTGGTAACTCTATGTTCAACATTTCGAGGAACTGTCAAACAGTTTTCCAAATTTGCTGCACCATTTTACATTCCCACCAGCAGTGTATGAGGTTTTTGGTTTTCCCACATCCTGTTATTGTTGTCTTCTTGATTATAGCAATCCTAGTGGGTGGGAAGTAGTATCTCTCTGTGGTCTTTACTTGCATTTCCCTAATGACAAATGATGTGCATCTTTCCATGTGCTCATTGTCTACTTGTATGTCTTCTTTATGTTTTAATATTTATTTATTTATTTGGTCGCGCCAGGTCTTAGTTGTGGCACATGGGCTCCGTAGTTGTGCCATGCGAATTCTTAGTTGCAGCATGCATGTGGGATCTAGTTCCCTGACCGGGGATCGCACCCCGGCCCCCTGCATTGGGAGCGTGGAGTCTTAACCACTGCACCATCAAGGAAGTCCCCACTTGTGTGTCTTCTTTAGAAAAAGGTCCACTTGAATCTTTTGCCCATTTTTAATTGGGTTATTTATCTTCTTATTATTAAGTTTTGAGTCTTTTATATAATCTGAACACGAGTCATATCAGATATATGATTTGAAAATATTTTCTTCTATTCTGTGGGTTGTCTTCTCACTTTCCTGTTGGCATTGTTTGCAATACAAAAGTTTTTAATTTCGTAAAGTCTAACTTATTTTTTGGTTGTTGTAGTTGTTGCTTTTGCTTTTGGTGTCCTATCTAAGAAACCATTGCCTAACCCAGGATCATAAAGATTTACTTCAATGTTTTCTTCTAGGAGTTTTATGATTTTGTTTATTGTGGCTTTGTCCTAAGTTTCAAAATTGGGAAGTGTGACTTCTCCAACTTTGTTCGTCTTTTTGGAGACTGTTTTGCCTATTCTGGGTCCATTGCATTTACATGATCAGCTTAGGACAAAATATTTTAAGAAAGATATTGATAAAGTCGAGTGGACCAGAGGACATTCAAGAAAAAACTTCCAGCAATTTGTGATGTTTAAATCTGCAAGGTGAAGTATAAAAGTGGAGCATAAGAGGTGATTTCATAGACCCACAAGGCTGTTGTAATGTGGAAAATGATTCCGTGAATACTTTATTACTCCAGAAGGTGAAAATGATGCAAGGGGAACCTCAGTTCAATATAAGGATGAACCTTATAACAACTAAGCTTAGTCATAAAGAGATCTCCCATGCTGATCCACCCATCCCTGAAAAGATTCAAGCCAAAGCCAGATGACCTATCCATCAGTAATGTTGTAGACAGAGTTTCAACATTGGATAGAGGATAATATAACTCTGTGATATGTGGGTATGGATAGCAGTGAGAAACTAGGCATTGTCACTGGACATTATCTCAATTAATCCCCCCAACCATATGAGATGGCTACTATTATTATCCCTTTTGCTGGATGAAGAAAGAGGCTTAGGGGGGTTTAGTAAATGGTCCAGCAGCACACAGTTAAAAAGTGACAGAGTACAGGGAGTTCCTTGGTGGTCTAGCATTTAGGATTCGGAGCTTTCACTGCTGTGGGCCGGGTTCAATCCCTGGTCCAGGAACTAAGATCCTGCAAGGCGTGCTGTGCGGCCAGAAAATAAATAAATAAATAATTTAAAATATGAATAAGGGATTCAAAAAAAAAAACAAGTGACAGAGTGTTCACTCAGACCCAGTTCTGTTGGACACCAAAGTCCATGCTCTTAACCTGTATGACCTGGATATGAGTTGTGGTGGCAGATATAGGAAGATAAATGAGTATGAGAGATCATATGAAGGAAGAAGAATAGGAGCTATTGAATTTGTATGTTGCCAGGGATGAGTTTAAGGTTTCAAGCTTTAATAATTGGTGGGGAGAAGAGGCACTTATTAATAGGAAAGGAGAAATCAATAGGAAAAGCGGGTTTTGATGGATGTAAACCGCAAGCTCATCCATCCAACAGCACGTAAGTGTCCAGGTTCAGATTTCGGCTCAAGCCTACTGACCCAAGAGGCCGTGGTTTGACCACTCTTCTAGATGTGTCAAGGATCGCTGACTCTGAGGCTTTGAGCCTGGAGTTTGAGAGAATGAAAGTAAAATTAACAGAGAGGAGACTGGAGAGGAGACACTAGTTTGAGATTCTTCACTTGGTGTTGTCGAATATGTTACACTTGAGCATAAAATAGTATTTTAAAAAGTATAAAGTAGAGCATCCAACTGTACAGAAGATAATTAAAATGTGGTGTTGAACCTTAGATCAGTAGATAGGATTGTCCTTCAAGAGATGGCTGAAGACAAGAAAATATTAAATCTCTGAGCCAGACTGTAGACAAGGAAAATTGGAGAAC
The DNA here is from genome assembly GCF_005190385.1 of Monodon monoceros. Classification (NCBI taxonomy): domain Eukaryota; kingdom Metazoa; phylum Chordata; class Mammalia; order Artiodactyla; family Monodontidae; genus Monodon; species Monodon monoceros. The sequence continues at coordinate 71,733,259 of NW_021703771.1, forward strand.
TTGGCATTTAGCTTCTCATCCTTCAGTCCTTCTGCACATCATCCAGACCTTACAGGCTTGTATGCCTCAAACTCCATGAAGTCAGTGCCCCTTGGAAAACGAGCATTTAGTTAGGGTCTCATTATTCAGGACTCTGAGCCTGGCACCAAGCTGAGAGCTTTTGTGGAGAGTCTATTATTTAGTATTTACAACAAAGCTCTGATGCAGGTGGTATTCTCTCCAGTTTATAGATGAGGAAACTGAGAGTCTGAGACGTTAAGTAATTAGCCACAGGCAGGGGCAGAGCAAAGATTGAAACCCAGTCTGTCTGACACCAAAATCCAAGCTCTTCTAGGTGCTATAAGTCACCACGCTGCAGAGTCAACCTGCTGTTCTCTCTGGTCTGCCAGAGAAAGAGAGGAAGCTTTCATGCAGGCTCCCACCCACCCTACTCCCACCTCTGTTCCTTCTCTTTCCTTCCTTTTATTCTTCCATCCATCCAAATATCCATCCACATCTTTTACAAATATGTATCATGTGTGTACTATGTACCAGCCATTGATGATACGAGGAGGAACAAGAATCAATTCTTACCCACTTGGTGCTTACAGACAAGAGAGGGAGAATGAAATTAAGCAACTAACTACACACTGATTTAAATTATCTAAATGCCCCTCCATTTATCAGAGACATACAAAAAGAGAAAAGAGTTGCTTAGTCATGTTTGCTGTAAAATGAGAACCACTTAAGGTAATTAAAAGGTCCTAAATTTAGTTTTAAAGCAAAACCAAATTCAGTAAGAATTACTTCGTTCTGTGTGCATTCTGCATTGTAGTCCTTCTGAAACATCTTAACCAAAAAAACTAACAAACTTAGCAGAATTTTTAATTGATTCAAGAGGTTTGTAAGTTTGAATTTAATTGTGTGTCTGTGTGTGTATTTATACTGAATATCCATACTGGAATATCCATATTTTACTTCTGCCAGTGAAGTTTCTGCACGGCAGGTAGGGTCTGGCATGACCCTTGACCTCACTCTGGGAATGTCTGGTGCTTGGCTAAGTGGGGGCGGGGAGGTAAGGACAAGAAAAAAATGAGAGGTAGAGTCAGAGCTAAGGCCAAGTAAAAAAAAAACCTTGCAGGACCTGAAAATCCTGGTTCTCAACAGTTTTGAAAATATCTGAAATATGCTCTAAAATTCACTCTTGATGGGGCCATGGGCAATTTTTTCCCCCAAGATATAGTAGAATAGAATTAATTTTGGAGACTCCTTTAACCATCTCCTGACAATGCATGGACTCTCTATCTCCCTCAGTCATCACCTCTACCATAAAATTTAGACTCAGATTTCTAATGAAAACAAAGGTCCACACCTCAGGGCCACTTGTGTCATAATGATATGTCAATTTTAATCACAGAACTAAACTCAATTCTGCACAGAACAAAAATTTTAAGAGGCAATTGGCATGTTCTTGGATTGGAAAAATCAATATTGTGAAAATGACTATACTACCGAGAGCAATCTACAGATTCAGTGCAATCCCTATCAAATTACCAATGGCATTTTTTACGGAACTAGAACAAAAAAATCTTAAAATTTGTATGGAGACACAAAAGACCCCGAATAGCCAAAGCAGTCTTAAGGGAAAAAAACGGAGCTGGAGGAATCAGACTCCCTGACTTCGGACTATACTACAGAGCTACAGTAACCAAGACAATGTGGTACTGGCACAAAAACAGAAACATAGATCAATGGAACAAGATAGAAAGCCCAGAGCTAAACTCACGCACCTATGGTCAACTAATCTATGACAAAGGAGGCAAGGATATACAATGGAGAAAAGACAGTCTCTTCAATAAGTGGTGCTGGGAAAACTGGACAGCTACATGTAAAAGAATGAAATTAGAACACTCCCTAACACCATACACACAAATAAACTCCAAATGGATTAGAGACCTAAATGTTAAGACCGGACACTATAATACTCTTAGAGGAAAACATAGGAAGAACACTCTTTGACATAAATCACAGCAAGATCTTTTTTGATCCACCTCCTAGAGTAATGCAAATAAAAACAAAAATAAACAAATGGGACCTAATGAAACTTAGAAGCTTTTGCACAGCAAAGGAAACCATAAACAAGACGAAAAGACAACCCTCAGAATGGGAGAAAATATTTGCAAATGAATCAATGGACAAAGGATTAATCTCCAAAATATATAAACAGCTCATGGAGCTCAATATTAAAAAACAAACAACCCAATCCAAAAATGGGCAGAAGACCTAAATAGACTTTTCTCTAAAGAAGACATACAGATGGCCAAGAAGCACATGAAAAGCTGATCAACATCACTAATTATTAGAGAAATGCAAATCAAAAGTACAATGAGGTATCGCCTCACACCAGTTAGAATGGGCATCATCAGAAACTCTACAAACAACAAATGCTGCAGAGGGTGTGGAGAAAAGGGAACCCTCTTGCACTGTTGGTGGGAAGGTAAACTGATACAACCACTATGGAGAACAGTATGGAGGCTCCTTAAAAAACTAAACATAGAATTACCATATGATCCAGCAATCCCACTACTGGGCATATACCCAGAGAAAATCACAATTCAAAAAAGCACATGCACCCCAATGTTCATTGCAGCACTGTTTACAATAGCCAGGTCATGGAAGCAACGTAAATGCCCATCGACAGACGAATGGATAAAGAAGGTGTGGTACATATATACAATGGAATATTACTCAGCCATAAAAAAGGGATGAAACTGGTCATTTGTAGAGACGTGGATGGACCTAGAGTGTGCCATGCAGAGTGAAGTAAGTCAGAAAGAGAAAAACAAATATCGTATACTAACGCATATATGTGGAACCTAGAAAAATGGTACAGGTGAACCGGTTTGCATGGCAGAAATTGAGACACAGATGTAGAGAACAAACGTACGGACCCCAAGGGGGTAAAGTGATGGGGAGGTGGGGATGGTGGTGTGCTGAATTGGGCGATTGGGATTGACATGTATACACTGATGTGTATACAGTGGATGGCTAATAAGAACATGCCATATAAAAAATAAATTAAATAAATTTCAAAAATTCAAAAATAAAAAGAACAGATGAAAAGCCAAAACTGATTATTTTATTCCCAGTGACATTTTATATGTTAACTAATTATTTTGTAAATTTTTCAGTTGATTATATTGGATTTGATAGGAATACAATAATATAAGCAGCAATTAATAATAATGTTTTTCTCATCCTTACCAATATTTACCCCCTAAATTATCATTCCTCATGTCAAATTTCATGGGCTATTTCTAGAACAATATTAATTGTGGAGATGGTAGGCATTACTATCAAATTCTTATTCTGGATATGAAAATAAAACTTTTAATGTTTTACCATTAAACTTGTTGCTAGATATTTGTTTGAGAAATATATATTCTTGGTAAATGGTATAATATTCTTTTAATGTACCACTATTCTATTTGCTAACATTTAGAATTTCTGCCCCAACAATAATAAGACTGTATTGAGATTGTAGTAAGTAAGAATATTGTATTTTGGGCTTCCCTAGTGGCGCAGTGGTTGAGAGTCCGCCTGCCGATGCAGGGGACACGGGTTCATGCCCCGGTCCGGGAAGATCCCACATGCTGCAGAGCGGCTGGGCCCGTGAGCCATGGCCGCTGAGCCTGCGCGTCCGGAGCCTGTGCTCCGCAGCGGGGGAGGCCACAGCAGTGAGAGGCCCATGTACCGCAAAAAAAAAAAAAAAAGAATATTGTATTTTGTCATCTGAATCGGATTTCTATTTAAATGTTGTGATGTCGTTGCACAAAGATTTTGAAAGCTGGCATTCTTCATGTTTGGAAAGCTTAAATAATTTTTAAATTTTCCAAAAAGAGCTGATTTACAAGAACTACTCTTTGAAGACCGTTTGACTCTGGAAATGTCTTTTTGCCCTAACTTTTAAATAATTTTCTAAATAATTTTAATAGTTATTCATCAACTAGAAGTTTCATCTCTTCTCTGGGGACACATTTGTTAATTTTTTGGTTCCTAAAACTTTGGGAATTTTTTTTTTTTTTTTTTGCTGTACGCGGGCCTCTCACTGCTGTGGCCTCTCCCGCTGCGGAGCACAGGCTCCGGACTCGCAGGCTCAGCGGCCATGGCTCACGGGCCCAGCCGCTCTGCAGCATGTGGGATCTTCCCGGACCGGGGCATGAACCCGCATCCCCTGCATCGGCAGGCGGACTCTCAACCACTGCGCCACCAGGGAAGCCCAAAATTTGGGAATTTTTAAATGCACTTTATAGAGATTTGCAATGTAACATTTCCTTGATGTCATTTTTTTAAAAAAAGGCAATTGGCAGGTGGTAAGGGGAGAGGCGAGGGGTTGTAAGTAAATGAACAGACCCTGATTGCTGACCTTATATAATCATATGCTTAATCTGGTCAGGTGTAATCACCTCATGGAAAGAAGAGACAAAATCAGAAAAATAAAATCTCTCTAATCAAAAAGATATTTTTTGTTACTATAACCTCTTATTGTCCTTTTTGACCTACTCAATTATGGAGAGATAGCTAATACTCTTGTTTCTTTGGAATGATTATTTGCCACAGAACATGTTAAACTGATTAGAAACTGCATAATTTTAAAAAGAGGTATTTGTGTCTCAGTTTTAGATGTCTAAGTTGTACACTAACTCAGCAGTTTCCAGGCTTTAATAACATGTCCAGGGGCCTTAGGGTTGACTCTTACACATTATGATGAGTTAAACCCACAACTCCTTATTTCAGCCCACTTCGTCAAAGGGACCAGTACAAACATGTTTCTAGCAATTATAATCAGTAGATAATAGTACATGCAAATAGTAGGAGAAATCTCATGAGCCAAGACCTTGACTCTCAGAAGAGCTCTTTCTGGTTCCAAAATGGCCTTGAATTTTCCCCCTTGGCTAGTTACATGGTATTTCTAGACCCTCCAAGCTAATAGGTGGAGAAAGTTAGTCAAGCTTTGAAAAGTCTATACCACTAATGAAAATATAAAAGATACTTGCAGAAACACAGTAGGCTTGTTTTTTTCTCTCTTTATATATATTTTTCTTTTCTTTTTTTTTTTTTTTCTGCGGTACACGGGCCTCTCACTGTTGTGGCCTCTCCCACTGCGGAGCACAGGCTCCGGACGCGCAGGCTCAGCGGCCATGGCTCACGGGCCCAGCCGCTCCGCGGCATCTTCCCGGACCGGGGCACGAACCCGTGTCCCCTGCATCGGCAGGTGGACTCTCAACCACTGCTCCACCAGGGAAGCCCCTCTCTTTATATTTTAAAATTGCTTCCTTCTGTACAAGGACTCTGAAGGACCTTGTTCACTCACTATGAATGTCAGGATTCAGGGAATAATAACCTAATACAGGGACTGTTAAGAACTTCATAGCACCTGGGCTTCACACTTCCGTAGTAAGGGTGTGGGAAGAAAACGGTGAGGTGGTATGTGGGAAATTATCCCAAAGGTCACAGAACAGGAAGGTACAAGACTGAACTAAGATGCTGGAAGCACATAGCTTATGCAATTGCTTGAAAACACAGAGAGAAAAGCAAGGGGAAAGAGAAGGGGTGAGTTCGCCAGGACGAGGTGCAAGCAGGTGGCAGCACCCCCTATCCGAATCCTGGATTTTGAAGGTCCATATGTCCTGTCTCTTTCTCCACAGTGATGAGGTAGTATGGGACCAGAGGCGAGGTTTGAGCAAGGGAGCCCATAGCGGGATGGCCCCCTGGACTAATGAGGCACATTTGCTCTACCGGAGAGATGCAAGGATGAGGACCCCTGGCCACAATCTGTAGCTTACCAATGATCATGTTTAACATGGTAGATGTTATCTGCATCTTTTGATCACAGCTCTTGTGGGGCCAGAATGGGACCATATTGAGGGTCACTGATAAATGGCTAATAATATAGGGGTGATGTAGCTGTCAGCCCAGAGGTAGTATGATCAAGACTTACGAAAAAAAAAGAAGAAAAGGGCTTCCCTGGTGGCGCAATGGTTGAGAGTCCGCCTGCCGATGCAGGGGACACGGGTTCATGCCTCCGTCCAGGAGGATCCCACATGCCACGGAGCGGCTGGGCCCGTGAGCCATGGCCACTGAGCCTGCGCGTCCGGAGCCTGTGCTCTGAAACTGGAGAGGCCACAACAGTGAGAGGCCCGCGTACTGGGAAAAAAAAAAAAAAAAAAAAAAAAAAGACTTACGACCTGATATTTCCATCCATTTCTATCTATAGGTGACATTCTTTGTTGCATCACATAATTCTTTACTCTGTTTATCTTCAATATGTCTTAGCATATTCTAAATTACTTTCTACCTATACTTAATACATGCTATGAGGTTTGCCTGTATTGCATAAGGAACGAGCTTACTTACTATCTTTGCCCAAGATTTCTTGTGGATTTCATCATTCCACTTGTTTTCCTGGCCTCTAGAGCAGAGCTGAATATTCCAAATAACATAGCAAGCACATTATAACGGGTATCTGTTCTGATGGCAACTTTTATTCCCAAGTTCAGCAGGGGCAGGAGAATTGAAAAGCTACCATGCAAATAAAGGCATGCCCACTTTTATAGTACCCTCATGGAACTCACTTATGAGCTACTAAACCCAAGTAGCCGAGGAACAGCCTGACTATTTTTAGAATTTGTGGTCTCGGTCGCCGCGAGCAATGGGGCTGTTTAAAAATTCCCTGTATAGTCATCTAGCCTTCCCACATAGTTAGTCAAAAAGATCCTGAAAATACCTGGCCTCCATTTTCCCTCTGACTGTCCCTCTCTCCCTGACCCCCTTGCTCTTTGCAGAATGCTCCCACCTCATGACAGGTCTGCCACATTTCCCACTGCCCCCTGTTCGTGATACAATTCCAGTGGACACCGTTGATCTAGAATACCAGGAGGATGCCACACCCCAAAAATGGGCATCGTGGTGGCCCTACTCAGAGCCTCTACACTCAGAGCCAGAAATGCTCTTCCCCAGGTGGACTTAGGGATTGCTACTTTGTCTTGCAAGTTTTTGCACAAAAGTTTCCTTCTCACCAGGCTTTCTTTTGTCACTTTATTTAAATTACATCTATCACTTCTCACCTCAAAACTTCCTATCCTCTTTTCCTAGTTTCACTTGATAGCACTCATGACCTTCTAACGTACAATATAAAATTTTCCACTTATGTTGGCCATTATGTCTTACCCACCCCCATCTCAATTACACACACATATACCCACATCAAATTATAAATTAAAAAAATTTTTTTTAATTATAAATTAAATGAGAGGAGGGAGTTTTATGAGTTTTACTCACTGCTGTATTTCCAGGACTAGAAAAATACCTGGCATATACTGGCTTCTCAATCAATATTTGTTGAATACATATACTTCACCCTCATCACCACTGTATACACTTCTCTCCTACTGGCTCAACTTGCATATCAGGTTAGTTGGGGAAAAATCAATGTGGGTCAGCTCAAAAATAGCTCCAAAAAATTACTCTGGGAATTGTTGTCATTCACTAACCAAGTTAGCAGGCAGACTATAGGAAGCTGGGCAGGGTCAAGGTCAGATGGAAGCGGAGACACAAACTGTGACCCTGCAAAGTACCAGGCACTCTACTGGCCTGTGAGTTTGTCGAGCCAGACGGTTGGCTCAACCGGGGATATTAGAATTATTGAACTTCTATCACCGCATCCTACTTTGAGGGACTTCACGTGAGAGAAGACATTTTTGCTCACTGATTCCAAGCATATTTGTTTGACTGAGAGAGATATTTCCTTAGTCTTAGGTGAAGGCTGTTATTCCGTAGGGGCTCAGGGTGGCTAAATAATTTGGGGGTGTTGACATTTCCTGAAGGAAATGATACTATAACATCATGTGGTCCTTCTGATAGGGAGATAATATTGACCCGTTCTCTTTGTGACCTGGCCTTGGGATGTTTCCCTGGAGGGAGTGCTGGCTTAGCACTGACCCTCCCACACGCTCTCCCATGACCCAGGGCGTGGATCTGAAAGAAGTCTGACCAGCTGGACCACAGTGGAAGGGAAGCTGGCTTAGCATCTTCTTCCTTTCCAAATTTTGAACTTCATTTCATTGTCGGAGCTCAGGAGCAGGTATTGGCCAATTTGAGTGATTCTCCAGGTCCTGCTCTGATTTGCTAATTCATCTCAAGCAAGTCATTATGTCACTGTCTCTGTCCTTCTCCATTTTAGTTCTTTCTTCTGTAAAAGTGGCACCTTGCTAATCAATCTCCCGGCAATGACATAGAAATCAGCTCAAAAATGGTTAATAAAAACCATGTTAGGACATGTTGTCATTCTGTCACAGTGCTTCTTTATTCTCTCTTCTCCCTTATTCAGTCTTCTGCCTCCCTCCTAAAATGGAATGCCTAGCCATCCAGAAGACATCACGCGACCTCTCAGGTACATGGGAGGCGACCGACGTCAGGGCATAATCAACCCTCAAGCTGCCTCTCCGTAACCTGCATCAGTTCAGCCTCCCAGGATGTTGACATGTGACCGTGAGAGAGTAGGCTTGTCCCATGTGTCATTCTCTCCCACAGAAACCTGCAGAGTTAAATCAGAGAAATAACATTCAAAGGTGCTAAACTAAGTAATTTAGAGGAGGAGCATTCTGGTGTCTTGCTTTCTTTTTCTCACCTGAATTAGCATCTCACTGAGGAAGAGGCACACTCATTTGCTTATAGCCTGGGACAAATATTCTCCTAACACAGCATCGATCACTTGACCCGAGGTTTGCACAGCAGTGTTAGTTGTCTGGGTTAAGTATAGGGTAAATTCAAATCCTCACTGTTTTCATGGAATTATCACTAATGAATATAATCATGTTCCGATATAATTTGTTTCATTTGCAAGTTGGCAGAAATGAAAAAGGCAGCTTTCTTTAGAAATGATTAGACCGTGGTTATTAGGGTGAGGTCACTGTTTTACAATTAAGTCATTTTTTTCCCCCTACAGTTATAATAATAGTGATGGATACCAGAATCTTGTAGCTGGCTCTTTGGCAAAAGAAGGAGATCAAATTTGCAGAATTTGGGCTGCTTTCCCTGAGTTGAAGGAATAGTTTCCCACACCCGAGGCTGCTGGTGGGTAACGGCCCCCTCATACCACAGGCATTACTCTGTGTGTCAGGCCTCCGCCTCCAAGTCAGCTCTCAGCGCTCGCCAACTTGGGGCTGAAGCCTTTACAGCACGATCAAGAGAAAGACATTTTTAATGTCAGTCCCAGATTGGATTTATTGTCACCTGATCTGTCCTATACTAATAGGGAGAAGACATATTCTTCAAAGGGAGAGAGAAAGCATAGCCAATGATTTTGTGCTCCCCGAGAAAGGAAAATATCTTCCCACTGGGGTCAGGAAAAGTTATCAGCTTCAGACCTCTAGGCATGGGATTTAATTTCCCATACCATTATTTTTGCCTGCATAGTCATCTTTTTTTTTTTTAAGTTATGTTTTTATCTCTTTCCCTCTCTCATATACAAAACATTTCATGGTCTCCACAGACCTATTTTTGGCAAACTCTAAAAAAAAGCCCATCATAGGGAAAAAATATCTACTAGAACTAAAACCATCAGATCCTAAGTAATCATGGAAATTCTGTTGCTCCAGTTTGCTTCTCTCTGTTCTTGGGCTTAAGATGAGAAGAAACAGGTGGAAGAGTCCTGAAATGGGAGACGAGACTTGTGTTTTCATCCTGGCCACCTTCTTAACTAGTTGTCAGACCCTGAGCGAGTCTCTTAACCCAGCTGAAGAGGTGGATTAAATACACTTTACGACCTCTCACGGTCCAAACGTCTCTACATAAGGGCATACACACACAAGCGCTGAGTCAGACATTATGCCGTTGCACTGCTAGAATTTTCCTAATAGGTGTTCTTTGAGATGAAAACTACTAGGTAAATGGTATCTCCTCCTGCTTTTAAAGCTTCAGATTTATGGACACCTTAAATTGTGTCTAAGACATTCCCCGGAACATGCCCATTGTGAAGCCTCGGGGTACATGTTTATATCCTGTTATAGATGCTTCAACAGAGAATTTTGAACATCAGTTAAAGAAGGGGTAAGGCACAATATCGTACAGCTTCACAAGGCAGTAAAGCTTCATGGTGGAGAGTGTGGGCTCTAGGGTCACATGGTCAGGGTTCAGTGCCTGTTCTGCCACTTGTTAGCTTTGTGACCTTGGGAAGTTGGCTTAACTTCTTCATGCCTCCACCTTCTCGGCTGTACATGAGACTGACTCCAGTATCTACCTTACACGACTGTGTAAGGATTCAAGGAGATAATACATTTATAGCACACAACTCCATTATTGACAAAACAAGCATTCAATAGATGTTAGGTATTATTTTTATAAACTGAGAATTGGGTCAGAAATGACTGGTGTGAGCCCCACATCCATGGATTATTGTGGTAAGTTTTACTCATAACTGAAAATCTGATAGAAAGAGTGAAATAAAACAGTCAAGAGTGACCTTTGTTTGTTCCTTGGTGCCTTAGTTGTTTCTGAGTGTAGACATTTTAAAAGAATGTAGGTCTATTCAGGATTAACTATAGTCTTCTGGGCTCTTGCTATGTAGTTAGTCAGCAAGCAGATGGTGAGGACTTGACTACTAGTGACAAGTAGTACTTGGAAATGAAAATTTTTCTTCATGGATTTATTTTTTAAATAAGAGTGGGGAAGGGTACGTTTTATCCGTTTATCCACGAAAGCACCTTCATTATAGAAAACATGCTTATTTAATTCCATTAGACAACAACCCTTAACTTTTTGTGTTATTCACTGCCAGTATTTTTTCTGTGCATAATTTTTATTCCATAGTGGTAATCTTGCAATATTATATACTTTTATTTTTATTAACCTTCTTTTTTAACCTGAAGACTGGTCTTCGGCCTGATTTTAAGGGACCATTTTCCTTTTGTAAATAACAAGCTAAAATAAAGTTATTGTGATTCAGAGAGACCAGAAAGGGTGGGAAAATATGTGAATGACTTCTCCATTCCAGTGGGAACCTGGATGGAAACCCTCTTTTTGGAAGCCAAGAAGGCAAAGTTCCATTTTTTTCTTGGCAAGACACTTTATGAGACTCTGAGTGTCTTTGGACCCTGCATTTTGGTAGCTTGGAATGAGGCTGAGAACGCTTTCATGTCCCAGTGATTTCAGAATCTCTCCCCTAACAACAAAGGCTCCAATCTCTAGTGTTCAATCTAATTTCTCAAGGCCAAGGAAAGTGCGTGTTTGCTTCCGTCCCAAGTCCTCTTTCACTTGCTCCTCACACACCAATGTTTATTATAACTTTCACATAAAGAGGGTTTATCATTCACAAGGCAATTTACTGGTTCAGGAATGACCTTAATATCTGGTTAGTACTTCTCTGAAAAAGGCAGCTGCCACTATTTAAAAAATGCATATTATATTTTATTCTGCTCTCTTTTCTTTAGTGGAATATACTGTGGGTGCCTCAGGATCCCATATGCCATTGGTTCATCTACATCTAGACACAGATTTTTTAAGAATTTTTTTCTATATGAACTAGCCCAGTTCCAGAGAGGGAAATAGTTTCTTCCTTAAGGACCATGAGCGGTGACCATATGCTGTACCAACCTGTGTACTCTCTCCTGTTGGCACTGAATATGTGCTGTTTTTACTCTTACTGATGGTATAAATCCCATATGTTGACCACCTATAAAAACAGGATATTTCAATTGGCACGTCAGGTGGGAGACTTGGATGTGATCAGGAAACTTGAAATCCTGCTTTAAAGCTGGATTTAAAAATATATATATATTTATTTATTTGGCTGTGCCAGGTCTTAGTTGTGGCGTGCGGGATCTTGTTTCCTAACCAGAGACCAAAACTGGGCCCCCTGCATTTGGGAGCATGGAGTTTTAGCCACTGGACCACCAGGGAAGTCCCCTAAAGCTGGATTTGAACTCTTAGCTCTCTGAACAGTCATGATAGCCATCGTTGAGCTTATGAACATGTTGGTTACTGGGAAGGCTGTGGAAATGGATGATGAGAAGTGATGTGGGGAAGCCCACTGTTCAGCCACGTGGGAGGCCTGTGGACTGACTCAGCAAAGATTTGGAGTCTCTCCTGTGACCCCCAGTCCAGCCTCAGGGACACGGCCTCCCTCTAACTCTTCTCTCAACTTCTGGCCCGAGACCGTTCTTTGAATTTTCCAAAACACTCTGAGAGTGAGCTGGAGCATTTAAAGAGGGTCTTCCTGCAAAAGAAATCAAGTAACACATGGCTGTATAACATGCCCTTGACATGGAGCTTGGTCATGGGCCTCCCTTCCCAGCTCTAGGCCTGCCTGCATCCATGTGGCAAGGTCAGGGTCCCCTCCTACCCTGCAGGGAAGCATGCTTAGACTCCTGGAAGCCCGGACCTAATCACCTACTAAGGTCCAGCTTCCTGTCCTCGAGTCCATGTTTTCCCTGCACATTTGACACTAGAAAATGTCTCCCTTCCCTGCAGGAGAGCCCAGGTTTATTCACAGGCCATGGCATTTCCCACAACAAGACACACCGTGTAGAATATCGCAACTCGATATTGCTGGAGGAACGCACCCAGTGGCAGGAAGTTGTTTACTATTAATGGTTATCATGATAATATAAGTGAAAACACACTCAGAGAGGGGGCCCGTGTTCCTGGGAGCTAATGGCAGCTCCACCAGGAGGGGACAAGCTATGGCAGGGAACAAGCAGGACAGCTAGAGGCCTCCAGTTTCTGTAACAGGGAGGACTCCTGATGCGTTCCCACAGCGTTTGCAGAAGGAGCCGCTACTGCGCTGTGGCTGTCGCTTCTTCTGGGGCTGTATTCCAGGTGGCCTGCTCTTTCAGAGGCAGCTGGATCGCAGCTGTGCTTCTGGCCGCAGGGTTCCTGTGAGCAGGGACCCCTCAGGCGGCCTGAGGAAGGTCACTCCACTTGACAGAGGAGAGGATGGATTCTTGCCTTGCGTGGCTATAAGGAAAAAGGATTTCAGTTGAGATACTCATAGGTTCTGGTGACTCTGTGTGTGTGTGTGTGTGTGTGTGTGTGTGTGTGTGTGTGTGTGTGT
>NW_021703771.1:71746358-71766857 GCF_005190385.1 Monodon monoceros
TGTGTGTGTGTGTGTGTGTGTGTGTGTGTGTGTGTGTGTGTGTGTGTGATTAGAAGCTGGATCTCAGCATTCCTTTTTCAAGCCCACATTCCATTACCCCATGTTCAGCTCGGTTGGCTTCCAGGAGCCCTCCCAAGAGAAACAGCTGCTTGATGCCTTAAAGAGGAAATGTTAAAAGCTCTTGAGGGTTAGAATTTTAGAATCCACGGGGTTGATAACTTCCTCTCTGCTTATGCAAACAAACAACATTAACTCTTCTGTTTCTCAAGACAAGCACAATTCCCAAATGATTGCTTCTCTCCCAAACTCAGCTCTATCAAGGAAGCTAAGGTGATGCCAGGTAGCCTGTAATTGAGTGGGGGGTGCTGCTAATAAAATCAGTTCTTGATATTATAGCGTGGGTACCATTGGCGATCATGCTACCATTGAAAAGCGATGCAAAGATGCAGGCCAGGTGATGTCTGCTTGAGCCTAGAAAGTTCCCTGTCTCCCCTCCGAGAGGCACGGAGTGTCAATCTAACAGAAGCGACAACTGATTTGGAAATATTAATTGTTCACTTAGAGTAATTAATTTCCCCCTTGTAAATGCATTGTATGTTGTCTCTGCTGGGGTTCTTTTTTTTATATATATACAGCAGGTTCTTATTAGTCATCCATTTTATACACATCAGTGTATACATGTCAATCCCAATCGCCCAATTCAGCACACCACCATCCCCACCCCCACCGCCACTTCCCCCCTTGGTGTCCATACGTTTGTTCTCTACATCTGTGTCTCAGTTTCTGCCATGCAAACCGGTTCATCTGTACCATTTTTCTAGGTTCCAAATATATGCGTTAGTATACGATATTTGTTTTTCTCTTTCTGACTTACTTCACTCTGTATGACAGTCTCTAGATCCATCCACGTCTCAACAAATGACCCAATTTTGTTCCTTTTATGGCTGAGTAATATTCCATTGTATATATGTACCACATCTTCTTTACCCATTCGTCTGTCGATGGGCATTTAGGTTGCTTCCACGACCTGGCTATTGTAAACAGTGCTGCAGTGAACGTTGGGGTGCATGTGTCTTTTTGAATTGTGGTTTTCTCTGGGTATATGCCCAGTAGTGGGATTGCTGGATCATATGGTAATTCTATGTTTAGTTTTTTAAGGAACCTCCATACTGTTCTCTATAGTGGCTGTATCAGTTTACATTCCCACCAACAGTGCAAGAGGGTTCCCTTTTCTCCACACCCTCTCCTCTGCTGGCGTTCTTTAATAAGGCAAGTTACAGAGCCAGCAATATAGCTCATACTAACTGAAGGATTTCTTTTTTTCAGAATACATGTTAGTGATAGAGGGATGGAGTTTCTATTTTGGTTTGGTTTTCAAGTTTGAGAAAAAAACAACAAGCTGTGAAGCATCTTCTTTTTCCTAATACACACACACACACACACACACACACACACACACACTCATACTTTATTCTGACTTCTCTCTCTCTCTCTCTCTCTCTCTCCCTTTCTCTCCCTCTCTCCTCTTTCTTTCTTAGATTACTTATATCCTTTAGGGTTGACAAGAGAGTAGACTCAGAAATAAAATCTCACAGGAATGTATAGCTGTGGAGAAGTAAAAGTCTTTTCATTTTTATTTCTCTCATCAGCATTCAGTTCATTCATTTGCCTCTGAATGTTCTTTTTAAAAAGGCTATTTCCATTAGAATTGTTTTATTTCCCTCAACTTCTGCCTCAACATTTTCATGTAATGGGGTAACGTGTGTGTGTGTGTGTGTGTGTGTGTGTGTGTATGTGTGTGTGTGCACTTTAAAACCAACAGTAGATTTTTCTGGGTGATGAAAATATTGTGTAATAACATCAATACCATTCATCTGGGTTATTTTGCACATTCTTCAATAAAGGAATTCATCCCAGAATTGGTTTATTCTTAGTATACCTAGCTTCTCATCACTAGCTTTAAGTGCCAAGTAGAAAATGATTTCCAGTTCCCCAAAATATTTGCAGATCTGGTAGACATAAAACAATAAAGGGACTATACTGTAGTGAAAAAAATTAAGGAAGAGATGACTTTATATCAACAGTGGCTAGGTTTATATCTGATATGACTTGTCAACAAACAGGTGAAAGATCTTCAACCTCCAAAGCATTGTGAATACTTTTGTAATGAAGAAATAAATTGGTTAAAAACAAAGTGATTTTGTAAATTTAGCTAAAAGTGTACATCACTACTAGTTTACTAGTATCCAAAGGATATCACACACTTTTTCTTACACCATTCACTCATTCACCAAATATTTATTGAGTTCTTATTCTGTGCTATGTATTTATACTATTTGGAATACAGATGGCCCCTATTCCTGAGGAGTTTACAGTCTAGTGGGGGGAGACAAATAAACAATTCTGCTGAAGTAAAAATACTGCTGAGTGTAAAGGAAGAAGGCCAAGGGCAATGCAATGGAGTGTCTGTCCCTAGACACAGGATGTTTATTTTAGGCAATTAATCATGCTCCAAAGTCTGGCTTCACAGTCTCAGAAACCTTCGCATAGACTGTCTCTCAGAAGTGGACTCACTTTGGCCAAGTAATTAGAATACTAACTAATAAAATAGAATGCCAGTTTATTAATTTTTTCTGAGAAACAGAACTGCCCAAGGGACTACACCCTTAAATCCAATGGCCAGCCTCTCAAAGGCAGCCACCGCAGGAGCTAGGTATAATCACGAGGTTCCTTGGTAAGCATGAAATAGAAGAAATTCTATTAGTGTTTGATGAAAGATCATAAGAAGTTATAATGGCACCAGGATATAATTATAATGATAGTCTGATGAATCCATCTCCTAAAGTGGGTAAACCTGACATGACGATGGGACCATAAGGGTTGTGGATGAGAGCACCCAGTGCAGTGGCCAGTGAACACGCACATGGCCATAGCCAGAGCTAGCCCCTCCCACACCCCTTCCGTAGTTGCCATCCAGCCTTGTTGACTGGGCTTAAAGTCATCTGGTGTGCATCTGATTTTGTGGTGGCCTAAAGCTTGTACAAGTTTGTGAGACCTCTTAAAGAAACAATACCCCTTTATGAATAAAAATTAGGTATGAAAGTGAAGATTTATTTGGAAGATTCCCATGCAAGATTCCTATTCACTTAGAAAATCCACCTCTGCAAACCAGTTGTTAAATACGGAAATACAATTATGGAAATACTTAATTATCTGGAAATAATTATGGAAATGCTTTTGTACTAGTTGATAAAGGGCTGCTTTCCTGACTCCTGTCACGCTGGTCATCCTGGGCCCTCCCTCCATGGGAAAACCTAGACCTAGCCACATTCCAGCAACAAAAGGATGAAAGCTGGGACTGTAACATCTGTTCTGATCACGGTGATTGGCAAATATTTTTAACAAGTCTCTCTCTTTAAGGCACTTTGTATATATCTCTAATGCATTGTATACTGATTTTGCCATTTAACTCTCAGTGTTAGCCCCTTATTTCAAATTCTTGACAAAAACCTCATGGTAACCTCTAAATAGTGACAATTAACACAAGTCAGAAATATTTAAAATTCCTTTTACAATGCTCTCTATATTTCCAAATAACGGAGCTAAACAGAAGTCTTTATCTCTTAAGCAACACTACCTTCTAGGGCATTCCCAAAAAGAAACCCTAAGGAGGAAGCCCAGTGAGGGTAGCAGTTAGCAATGGTCACAGCACATGTTCCCAAAAGACTAGGGGAGAAGGCAATAAGGGAATTTTCTTGTTTGTTTTTGTCTTGTTTTGTTTTGCTTTGTTTTAATCAAGAGCCAGTAGGAACCTTTCCCCAGGGGATAGTTGAAATATTATTAAAAGAATAAAGAATGGATGCTCAGTGAACAACACACAGCAAATGCATTCTCAAAACTTATAGCTCGGGCTTCCCTGGTGGCGCAGTGGTTGAGAGTCCGCCTGCCGATGCAGGAGACACGGGTTCGTGCCCCGGTCCGGGAGGATCCCGCGTGCCGCGGAGCGGCTGGGCCCGTGAGCCATGGCCGCTGAGCCTGCGCGTCCGGAGCCTGTGCTCCGCAACGGGAGAGGCCACAACAGGGAGAGGCCCGCGTACCGCAAAAAAAAACAAACAAACAAAAAAAAAAACTTATAGCTCTTTGGGGGCATAACTCTGAGAATTCATGCCATATGGGTACAAATCCTCAAAATCTATTCCCTCCTGGGTCAGGTACTTTGGAGGCGAAAACTGGGCCTGTAATTTTTTTCTTTTTTTCTTTTTTTGGCTGCATTGGGTCTTTGTTGCTGCGCACGGACTTTCTCTAGTTGCGGCGAGCGGGGGCTACTCTTCCTTGCGGTGAGCAGACTTCTCACTGCCGTGGCTTCTCTTGTTGCGGAGCACGGGCTCTAGGCGCACGGGCTTCAGTAGTTGCAGCACGCAGGCTCAGTAGTTGTGGTGCATGGGCTTAGTTGCTCCGTGGCACGTGGGATCTTCCCGGACCAGGGATCGAACCCATGTCCCCTGCATTGGCAGGCGGATTCTTAACCACTGCGCCACCACGGAAGTCCTGGGCCTGTAATTTTTTTACAAAAGAAACAGTTACTATATTTGACTATGGAACTTCGTTTTCCACAAATCCATCACCAGCTTGGTATAATATGCTCTTCAGAACATTTGCAACTTCATCAGGTTTAAAAGAATAGTTTATTAAAGCAGTCACATTCCCCCAGGATTCTCAGAGGGAGATTCATTTAGCTCTAAACCGTCTCCGTATAATTTGTAGCTGTGTGTTTCCCAAGGGGAAGATATACAAAGGACGCAGCGAGAAAATATGCTTCTTATTTAAGCTGTGAGTTGTTGATAGAACTATCGTCTGCTGACAGTCAGTGGCAACCACTGGCACGTGAAAAGCAAACAAACAAACATTGTCTTTTCCTGCATTCTCTCCTTTTAAACTAATCTGTACAAGGTCTACAATTAGGCTCCAGTACTTTACGTACTGAGAAAACATAGAGTGTGGTTAATAAAAATTTAAGAATTTACCCAGAACTGGGCTTGGCTAATAGTGAATTTTTGATGAATGAATGAATGAATGAGCAAGCCAAGAAGATAGCTTTCTTCCTGAGAAAGCTCACAGATTGAAAAACTAAATTTACGCTTTTTACTTATCACCTGGCAAAAAAGTATACAGGTTCTATAGCCGTGGATGGCAACTTTGCTAGATGCATAACTGGTGGCATAGTTTCTGTGAGGAGAGGAGCCACCACTCAGAATGAATGCAAAGTGCAAAGACTACGGATGCTAGTGTGTGTGCGCGTGCGTCTGTGTATCCGCCCACAGGCGCACTGATAGGAGAGACTCAGAGGGACGGGGGTTGAGGGGGTAGCACTTCAGAGCTACAAGGAAGTTCATGTGTAAACGGCCTGTGTGATCGCAAGCAGGGTGCTCAACGCTTCTAGGAGGCACCAAGGTTCCTTGGGAAAAGCACAGACAGGCTTTGGATCCAGGCAGATAAGACTATCAATCTGAGGCTTACCGACCATTTGACCTTGACCTCCCTGAGCCTCAGTAAACTCATCCTTAAAGTGATGATAATGACACTTACCTCTCCAGGTTGTTACTTAGAGACTGAGGTAGTGATAGCAAACAGTTATATAACACTTATTACGTGCCAGGCACTAAGTACTTAAAATACATCACCTCATCTAAACCTTACAAAAGCCATACGAGACATGATTCCCCCCTTGCAAATGAGGAAAACTGAGGCAGAAAGAGGTTAAGTAATTGCCCAAAGTGTATGGCCTAGGGCCTGCGCACAGTAGATTCTCAATAGATAATAATAGCCATTATTTATTTTCACAGTGCTAAGTGCTTCGCCTTCATTCTCTCATTTGATCCTTAGAACGGTGCCCGGCATATAGCAGGCGTTGGATAAGTATTTGTTAAATGAATGAGTGAATCTTCACGGTACAGAAGAATTCACCGAGGCTTAGATGAGAAAGTCACTTGCCCAAAATTACACAACAGAATATGCCACCAGCAAACTAACTCCAGGGTCTGTGCTCTTAACCATGCCAGGCGTGTATGGCCTCTGTCTCCATCTCCCCGCGTCACAGAGAAGAAAGACCCAGGGAGTGGAAAGGGCACAACACCTGGATGCATCAGGAGCATCTCGAGTAGCTAAGACAGAACACCTTCGGGGCTGCTCAGAGAACACGCAATCCACGGTCTTTTCTTTCTCTTGCTCTTTTTCATTTCACTCTCAGTATCTGCCTCAGCCCCTACAAGTCTTTGCTCTGCAACCTCCAATTTCTAATTCTGGCTACCAGAGGGAAAAATATGAGAAATCGTACTCTGAACTGCCCATGATTTAGCTGAGACTTCTTAAGGGTTCTTAAGTGATCAGCCATTTGAGGCTTAGCATTGTATTTGAGGGGAAGAGGGCTGTAATGAGCTGGGTGAAGAACTACGCGATCCATTTTAATATAGTTCTCACATGCTGCAAGTAACAAGGTCCCAAAAACCTAAAAACCAGCTTGAAAAAGGAATGAATTTTTCTCAAAGTATTATACATTGATTGACCTACAGTTGAACATTAATACTGAATTAATTAACTTTACATGCAATCATTTCTATAATATTGATAAGTGGACAGAGCTTCCAGAAACTATTTCTTTGATTTAGAATGAAAGAATAATGGGTCTTAGCTTCCAGCTTGGTGAACTAATTATTAAATGCTGTCATTCTTAGTGTTTCAGCACCTTGAGGTGATTAAGCATGGATCAAAGCTAAAATTAAAAAGAAAAGCCCGTTACCAAATATTAAACAGCTCCAGTAACTTCGTGCCAGTCTCTGAAGGACATTCGTGACTTGTTATGACAGGGAATTATTCATAACGTGTGCCTAGCGTGTAGATTGCATCCTTTATTTGAAACCATAAAAGAGTCATCCTTACTAGCTGATGGAAATAAATAGGCAGGCAAAATTTAAAGGGAAGAAGAAAAAAGACCAGCCAGTAGGCCTCTGTAATAATTGCTTGTCACTGTGACATCAAGTAGTTCATCCTTTTAGGAACTCGTTATGTGGCTAGGCCATTATGTTCTCTGGGTGGAAAAAAATACAGTAATTCATAGAGAAGCAATGACAGGATTCTGCTGGTTTACCTAATGGTATTGACTAGACAGGAGAATTATGGCTGGCAAACAAAGAGTGATTCTGTATTTGGAATTGTTTTGCTGTCTTTTTACCCAATCAGAATTTTTCTCATTTAAAAAATATCAATACCCTTGAAAAATATCAAAGGGACTGCTACCAGTGTTTGGATCTGACTATAAACGTGCACAGCTTCCATATTCATGCCCAATTACTTGCTTACTGAAACCTCTGATGTTGTTGGGAGGGAACAAGGTAGAGATGCTAGGCTTTAGTGCCCCTTGCTGGTCATCCTGAAGAAAATATGAGCGTCCGGATTGTCGGAGCCCAGGTTTCAGTAAATGGTGCAGCACGTTTTATTCAGATGGCTTGGAAGCCAAACCGATTTAAACTGAACATCTGTAGCCAGTCTTAAGAATCGTTCTAAGGATGAGATGCTGCATTTGTAAATGCATGTATGCTTTTAGAGAGGAAAGAGTTCAATATAAAGACAAACTACATGTTAAGTCTTAGCCTAACCTCAAAATAAATCCAAGTAAATATATTTCTGTGAATGCACCCTTATAATGTAACAAAGGCCTTCCTAGGCCAAGAGTATGGTTTTTGCTTGATTATGCCTCCAAAAATGTGAATGGCCTCTCAAACCATAAGGGAAACAATAGATACCAAAAAAATTCCTAGTGGAATTCTCAACTCAAGTTAATTTCCAAAAGTCATGCAAAAACTTCTTACTACAGAGGAAAAAAGAGCCTACCTACAGTCATACATTAGATCATTGATAATTACACTATAATTTTAACAAATGGGTTATGATTTTTTCCCTGTTTGCTTTTTTTTAGGATACGACAATATTATTTTTATAATCTAAACACAACAGCCGTAACATGACTACACTTAACAAGCTGTCCATCAAAGCTAATTAATTCTTAGGATTCTATAGTGAACCATGAGACCTAACATATCAATCTTATTTAAAACACCACGAGAGCTGGCCTTGGAATGAGATCCCCTCCCCCACAAGGTACCCATCAAGAACTTGGATTAACAAGATCCAGCTCCAGGGGCTGGAAAAAGTCTATTCAGGCAGACGAAGTAATACTGAGGCATACAGAGACCAGCACATATGGTAAGCCTGGCAGATTTGCAGGCCAACCTCAGATGCCTCAGCCAGCAGATAAATCCCGGCAACAGGCACCAGAGAGAGATGATCCTTCAAAAGCATAGAGAACTTCAAGGGACTCACAATATCCAAAACAATCCTGAAAAATAAGAACAAAGTTGGAGGACTCACACTTCTCAATTTCAAAATTTTCTACAAAGCTACAGTTATCAAGACAGTCAAGACAGTATGGTACTGGCATAAAGAGAGAGACATATAGATCAATGGAATAGAATTGAGAGGCCAGAAATAAACTTTCAAATTTATGGTTAGTTGATTTTTTTATTCAAATTCCTAAGACAATTCAATGGGGAAATGAATAGTCTTTTCCACAAATAATGCTGAGGTGACTGGCTATCCACATGCATAAGAATGAAGTTGAACCCTTACCTCACACCATATACAGAATTAAATCAAAAGTGATCAAAGATCTAAATGTGAGACCTAAAATGGTAAAACTGTTAGAAGAAAACATATGAGTAAATTTTCATGACCTTAGGTTTGGCAATGGTTTCTTAAATAAGACACCAAAAGTGCAAGCAACAAAAGAAAAATTAGATGAATTGGACGTCATCAAAATTAAAACGTATGTGCTTTAAAGGGCACCTTCAAGAAAATGAAGAAACAACACACAGAATGGGACAAATTTTTGCAAATCTTATGTCTGATAAGGAACTTGTATCCAGAACATATAAAGGATAATTGCAACTCAACAATAAAAAGGCAAATGGAAAATTAATTGCTAAAAAAACTTAATTGCTAATTAAAAGTAGGCAAAAGATCTGAATAAACATTTCTCCAGCAAAGATATACAAATGGCCAATAAGCACATGAAAAGATGCTCAACATTATTAGTTATTACTGATGTGCAAACCAAAGCCACAATGAACTGCCACTTCATACCCACTAGTATGGCTACAGTCAAAAAGACAGACAGTAACAAATGTTAACAAAGATATGGAGAAATTGGAGCCCTCATTCATTGCTAGTGAGAAAGTAAAATGTATAGACACTTTGGAAAAGAGTTTGACAGTTCCTCAAATGTTATACATAGAGTTTCCAGATGACCCATAAATTTTACTCCTAGATATACGTACCCAAGTGAAATGAAAACATGTTCACACAAAAACTTGTACATGAATGTTCATAGCAGCATTATTCATAACAGCCAAAAGGTTGAAATAATCCAAATGTCCACCAAAATGAATAAAGAAAATATGGTTTATTCATACAGTGGAATATTATTTGTCATCAAAAAAGGAATGAGGTACTGATACATCTTACAGCATGGATTAAACCTTGAAAACATTATGCTAAGTGAAAGAAGCCAGACACAAAGGCCACACATTGTATAAATCTACTACACTAACCTACTAAGGCTGCCATAATAAAATACGGCAGACTGGGGGGCTTGAGCAGCAGAAGTTTATTTTCTCATGGTTCTGGAGGCTAGAAGTCCAAGATCAAGGTTTTGGCAGGTTTGGTTTCTCCTGAGGCCTCTCTCCTTGGCTAGCAGACTACTGTCTTCTCCCTGTGCCCTCACATGGTCTTTCCTCTTTGCACACACATCCCTGGTGTCTCTTCCTGTTCTTAAAAGGACACCAGTCCTGTTGGATCAGGTCCCCACCCTTATGATTTTATTTAACTTTAATTACCTCTTTCAAGTCCCGTCTCCAAACACGCAGTCACATTGGGGGTTAGGACTTCACCATATGAATTTAGGGGGCTATAATTTGAGCCATAGCATGCAGTTATGTGAAATGTCCAGAATAGGCAAATCTGTAATGATAGACGGTAGATTAGTGATTGCCAGAGGCTGGAGGGATAGGAGGATCGGGGTGACAGCTAAGGGGTGCAAAGGATTTTTGGGGGTGATGAAATGTTCTGAAGGTGATTGTGGTGATGGTAGAGCTGTGAATAATGCTAAAAGTTAGTGAATTGTACATTTTAAGTGAATGAATTGTATGCTATGTGAATTATATGTCAGTAAAGCTATTACCAAAAACAAACCAACCAACACAGACCCTAGGGAGCAGGAAAGGTCATTGGTAAAGTCTTTAAGAGGTAGCAGGATTCCACCCATAAGCATGGAGTTCACAGCCAATATTAGGGTTTTTAAAGATGTGCAAAGAAGAAAGAGCCCATTTCTGATTCTAAACATTCAGGCCAGAAGAGAAGGTATCGGACTGGGGGCATATGGTCAAGGCTGCCCTGACTGCAAACTTGGCTTAAACCTGAGTTACAGAGGATTGGCCTTAAGCTCCTGTCCAAGGCCAGCATTTATCTTAAAGACCAAAGAATGACATCCCAGGCTGGGGAGAAGCCAGTTTCTAAGGCTGGGAGCTCGGCAGGGTGTGAGGCAGGGCCTGCAGTAATCTCTCCTGTGTTCCTGACTTCCCTCTTCCATTCCTTTAGAATGAGAACGTTAGAGTGTAATCGGCGTGTAATCCTTTTGGTATTACGTGCTCTTCTCTCCTGAGCTCTGTGTTTTCAAAGCATAGATCTGCCAAGCCACATGTATTAAGCACACATGCTATATTGTCATTGTCAGTTTATGTGTTGATCTGCTCCACTGGACTTCAAGTTCCTAGCGAATGGGAACTGTTACTTTTATGTCTGCACCCTCAGTGGCTCGCCCATGGCTGAGCACATACAAAATGCTCCATAGATGCTTGTTAAATGAATTAATAAATGAATACTTTGTTTTCCCATGTTTAACTTGTTAGAATGCACATAACTTTTTGTTTGTGTTAGACTGGGCAATTTTTGGAACTATCAAACTAAAGAATCCTAATTAAAGCAGTGATTTTTTTTTTCCCATAGAGTTGACATAATTATAGATAATAATAGCTTAACATCTATAAACATTTCTGGACTGGGCCCTAGGCTAACCTACTTATATATTTGTTATCTCATTTAATCCTCACAATAACCCCCTGAGTAGATATTATTATTACCCCCATTTTACAGATGTGGACACTGAGGTTCACAGAGGTCGACTTGCCCAGAGTCATAGAGTTAATCATAGTGAAGCCTTGGTTTAAACCTCAGAACTCCAAAGCCTGTTCATTTATCCTCTATATAATTATGACTTCTCAGTATTTTTTTCTTTTTGGCCACACCACGCAACATGTGGGATCTTAGTTCCCCAACCAGGGGTTGAACCCATGACCCCTGCAGTGGAAGCACGGAGTCCTAACCACTAGACAACCAGGCAATTCCCGTGACTTCTCAATATTTTATTTTGTCAACATACCCTCATCAAAGGTAAATGGAAAAAAGAAGCAAGAGGTGAGGCCTGAGATTGTTGGCTTGCCTTTCTTCCAGGCCCTGTCTGAAGGCTTCCTGGCCTCAAAGGTTAGCAGATCTCTGCCTGGGTCCAAGATGACGCACAGCTTCTTCACAAATTCAGGCTGCCATTTCTGAGATTACCTCACTCAGTGGGCAAAATTTACTGCCCAAGTAGCCCCTTGCATTGAGAAGGGGGCCATAAAAGTAAAGCACGCATGGAAAGTATGGGTGGGCTTCTCCCCCTTGATCATGAATGCAGTCTGAAATCAAGCAAAACCAGAAAGGCTTTTCAGATTGTTTTCACTGTCTCCTGACTCACAGCTTCCAGTTTTCATTGTATCCTCTTTCGTCCCCCTTATGCATTTCAGCCACACTTCACAGCGTTCTGCACAAAGGGAGAACTCAATACGAGTTGACTGCTTACCAGGATGGAACATTCTGACATTTCAGAACAACAAGCTCAGCTTGAGGTGTTTCAAAAAGGCATGCATCAAATGTCACAAAGTTGTTATAAGAGATTCAACAGCTTTCATGTTGACCTCAATAAACAAAATTAAATGTTTGCTCATTTCACGGTTACCATGTCCCAATGCAAACAGCCTGGTATTTTTCCTATTTCTATTCACCTCTGTTACCTTGGCTGCCTGTGTGTTATAACTGGACGGCACTCAAAGATTGTTGTCTGCAAGGATGGGGGGGAAGCTTATACCCAAAGGGGGGCAACCCGTGTTCCAGGGGAGCTTGGAGTCATTCAAGACCAATGTTTTTGGTTAGGAAAATTAAACAGAACCAAAGTTAATCCACCACACTCAGGGTGTTCCTTGTGTCTAGGGCTAAGCCAAAATTCTAGGAACAGATGGGGTTGCCGATGCCAATTGTGTAAACTGTCCTCAAATTTCAAGTGAACTGTATGAGCAGAGAGAAAATCCAGATCTCTCTTGGATTCTTCTTTCAGAGCAAGGGCCCAATGTCCTGAACCCCCTACATTCTCACCAGTACTCAGGGCTGTGGGATCTGCTCCTGGTGAAGGCTCCATAGATAACCCTCCTTCTCCTCCCATCCCAGCCCTGGTTCCATTGCTGTTGCTTATCTCACTGCCTGTCCCTCTTCACTCCATGCGGCAGCGCTAAGACTGTTCTTACTCATCATTGTCCCTCCAGAACACACCTGGCTTAATACATTTTTATCAACTGCATAAATGAATTATAAGGTCGATGGAGAAAAAGAAATGCCTGGCAGAAATATGGCTGAGAACTGACTCCCTGTCATGAAGAAGACCTTGCATCTCACCGCTGGGGCCCCTTACAGTAAGAGTGAGCCAAGCCTTATCTGTGGGAGGAGGACTTTGGTTGGGATATGATGAGGTCTTTTAAAGACTAAGGCACTTTTCATCATTTTAACATCCTTTCAATGCACTGTAAAACTTGTCTTTTTTTTTTTTCAATTTCTGATTTTTTTTGTTTTGATGTGGACCATATTTAAAGTCGTTATTGAATTTGTTACAATATCGCTTCCGTTTTATGTTTTGGCTTTTTGGCCGCGAGGCATGTGGGATCCTAGCTCCCTGACCAGGGATCGAACCCACACCCCCAGCATTGCAAGGCGAAGTCCTAACCACTGGACCGCCAGGGAAGTCCCAAGCTTGGCTTTTAAAATTATTATTTCCCTCGTTTTTAATTTCTGAACAAAATAGCATATTTAAGAACCAGACTTTTTTAGTCCAAGATTAAATATAATATGTTCATCTATTTGAAATATATGATCTTTTGAAAATATTAAAAGAATAGAGATCGGAGGATGCCACTTTCATAATGTTCCTTTCAATTTTCATGAAATTTGAAGAAGCTTAATTTTTCAATTATGAAATATTCATTGGAAAAGATTTCTATTTCGAATATAAATTATTTTAAAATATCACTTAACTTACATTAATCATATTATAGTTGCCTGCCTCCCCCTGCCCCCAAAAAATCTTACGATACAGTTTATACATTTGATATATTAATACAATAACATTAATCAGCTTCTTATGTAACTTGTTTTGAATTTGCATAATAGTTGGTACAGCTCCTAAAAAGCACTTTGTAAATATTAACGTGTTGTCCAAATCTTCTAGCCCTGAGGTAATCATCAGGAAGATTTCCACCTGATATTTGACAAGAGAGAGTCCGCGGTAAATCCCTAGACAGAAAGTCAACCCTTCCACCTCTGCATTTCATCCAAACTCAGATTCTCTTGGAGGGGCTTGCAGCACCACCCAAGTCTTCCTGAGTCAGAAGCACATCTGACATTTACTTCCTACTGTCACCTGTTGGGTCCCTTACGTCCTTGCCTTCCTACCACTTATAAAACATGTGACTGTCTGCCTAGGAGAAAGGAGAGGTGATCAGAATATTTCAAGTACCAGCTGGAAATGCAACCAGGACAATGTCCACTCAGTAGAAGCAGAACATGTGAAAACTAAGCCTGGGAGCAGAGAGGGGGTCGCGTGCATTTCACAGTCTTAGCAAAAGATTTCTTGATACAGGTGGCAGCAGCAAATTGCCCGTCAAGAGATTCACTTTCTAGCGAGGCCAGCCATGCAGAACAGCCGTTGCACCACGAGGGCACCGCTGCTGGCCCAGAGCTCTGGGGCTCTGAGGCAGATGGCAGGAACGACAGTCCTGAGCTCCCCAGCAACGGCCACATCCCTGAGGGATGAGGGGCCAAGAGACAGGGTTAATGCCACCAGCCACCCCTTCATGATGCCACTGCCAAACCATTACTCAAATGAGGAGTGGGATTAGTCGGGGGTGGGGAAGCGGGAACCTGAAGTAAGGCATGGGGATGGGGGTGGAAAGGAAATGGCGGAGAAGAGCACCCATTTATCTTCAGGGGCCTCTGTCATCTTTGGTTATCAGTCGAGGGGTGTACAACAAGCTGAAGGACAGAGGATTGGGTAATGCTGGGTCCTGACCTTGCTGGTCTCATGTTTTCCTCAGCTGGATGCTCTCAGAGGCCCAGGAAAATACTGCACGCTTCTCCAAGTACACACACGCACACACACACACACACACACACTTCCCAGTGTCTTCCTTGTGTCTTGTGTCCATCTCTGTGCTTAAAACAGAAATGACAGTAAGGAGACTGCATGGTAGCCAGCGCACTGATCTCCTTTCTCACCATTTAGCTTCTGTGTAAGAGAACAGTTTTCCTGGACAGCAAGGAAGGCAATGTCACTTTCAAAGTCAGGATTGAGTCAAAACTCCCTCCTGTGTGGAGGAGGTACCCTTTTTCTCCCTGAGCCACCATTCCATCCCTGACAGGTGACTTCACATTGAGAACAGAGGCAGGTGCAGTGCCCTGTCGGTGGTGGCCCCTGGGTGCCCTTCAAAGCCAGTTCTCAGCATCCAGGTATCCACACTGGTTTGGCAGAGCCAAGGTAAGAAGCTAGGCTAACTGCAGGAGCTGCCAGCTTTAAGAAAAACCTGGCTTCAAGTCAGATAGATCCTAGGGACCAAGTTGAATAACAAAAAGTTCAGTGAACGGGGGTTTCAAGCTTAGGAAAAAGGAGACACCGCTGGGGATGTAAAAGTAAGTTAAACATTGAACTCAGTAGAAAAACACCATAATGTTAGAACTAGAGTCTCAGGGAGTGGCAGTGCAGACCCAGATCTTGAGAGTCAATTCTAAAGAAGTTGGCAGGGAAAATCAGAAATGGCAGAAATATTTGCAGAGTGCCTGGGGGCAAGGTCCTTGACAGAATCATCTTCAACTTCTTCAGGGTACCTGCGCAGGGTGGGTGCCCAAAAAAATCCCGAGGAGTCAATGAATGGACATGCAGTGGCTGAAGTTTTCACTGAAAAAGCAGAAGGTGTTGGGCTGAGTTTCATGTCCTTAAGAAATCCTGTACCTGCCTTTTGAGAGCCCAGCCTTCTTGCACTCTTAACTTAAGCATGTTTTCTAAACTCCTGTCCTGGAGAAGCAGAATGCACTTCTCAGGTTCACTGAGCTAGAACAGCATTTTGATACAAACAGCCCCGGGCCCGCTGAAAGACTTAAACACTCGGCAGGAACACCACCTTGAGTTCAGACAGAAAGCGCATCTGTGCCTCATTGATAACGTAATGACGCACATTACATTTTTGGCCGAGAGCACCTGTGCACAGCCCAGAACGTCAGCCCAGGGCAACCATTCTGCTGGAGGCGATATTAACAGCTCTCATTAAAACTGATGACTATAGCGGCGCCCAGGAGCGTGGCTGCAGTGAGGCGTCTGTCTGCATTTCCATGACAAGCCTCTGTTTTTGGAGTTCATAACTCAACCATAGAAATACGCTTTGCGTTGAACTGAAACCTGAAAAGAAAACTATCATGGGGTAAAGAGAGTTTGACTTTTATTGTTTTCCTGCCCCTGTCTGGTCAATGGAAAGAGAAGGGTACGTGACAATGGAGGATGTATTTCTGAGCTAGCCCAGGAGGAATTTTGAGTGTCTTAACTTTTTTTTTTTTGCGGTACGCGGGCCTCTCCCTGTTGTGGCCTCTCCCGTTGCGGAGCACGGGCTCCGGACGCGCAGGCTCAGCGGCCATGGCTCACGGGCCCAGCCGCTCCGCGGCACGCGGGATCCTCCCGGACCGGGGCACGAATCCGTGTCCCCTGCATCGGCAGGCGGACTCTCAACCACTGCAGCCATGGGAAGAGAAAGGTCATCATTATCTTCAATGTCCGTTCTCCACACGCAATAGGAATTACATTGAGACACAAATCAGATCATGCTGCTTCTCTGCTTAAAATTCTTCAGTGGCTTCCTACTGGACCTAAAATAAATCCGTACTCCTTACCATGACCCAGAGGGCTGGGTGACCCAGCCCCTGATCATCTTGCGGCTTGGTGTCATACCTTCTCCCATGCTCTCTGCACTCCAATTATACTAGACTTCTTCCAATTTCTCGACTGCACCAAGCATTGTTCCCCACCTCAGAGACGTTGCATTCACGAACCTCTCTGCCTGCAATGATTTTCTTCCCACACGTAATAGCTGACTTCATATTGTTCCAGTTCGAAGTCACCTCTTCCTGACCGCTCTATCTGAAGAGGATACCTCTGCCAACAGTCTCCATCTCAGCCCATTGATGGTTTCTTTTTAGAAATTTAGCACAGTTATTGTTCTACTAGCCTGTTTGTGTCCGTGTGCCACCTAAAAACGAACGCTTCGTGAGAGTAGGGACCTTTGTCATCATTGTATTCCCAGCGTGCAGCACGGAGTAAGTGCTCAGTTAATATTTGTTGAATAAATCGAGATTTATATATTAGAGGATGCATAGTTTAAGCTTCCGTCAGTTGACCCAGTAGCCTTATTCTCTTTATAGTATACATAAAAGAATAATTTCTCCTCAATCTTTACATAAGTATAACTTTGCAGGAAGTTAGCTAGGACCCCCCCCCCCACCAGGTGACAGTCTTCAGAATTGGAGGGATAAAGAAACTCTGTTCTTTTACATTTTTTTCCCTCTTCACAGCATCATGAAATAGTACCTAATTTCTGGGAAGAGGTTTTGTAGCTAAACAGAAGACACATCCTCTTGAACTTCTAGGAACCTGATCCTTGACTTCATTTACTTTGAGCTCTGCATACTTAAATAAGAAAAATAAGTTCTGTACATGTGAAGGGAGTAAATGTACAGTCACTGTCACCTGTTACTATTTCTATACGTTTTTCTATACTATCAGCAATTAATTATGATGGACAAATAATACATTGAATGATGCTGACAACAGCGATGATGTCTCAGATATTTGCTTACTCTACCAAGCACTGTGCTAGGCACTTTATTTATTGGTAAAATATACTATATATTTCATTTTATTGTGTAGTATCTAGTACAGTATATCTCATTTATATAGTAACAGTAAAAATGGTTACAAGAACAACAGTGACAACAGACAGAGCCAGGGAAGAAAAATAAGTTCAGTACTTTGGAAACCTTAGAAAAAGAAAAATGAGAATATTGATTAATTTTCCAACTGGGCCTGATTCTCTCAGAGCATTAAGCCACATCCTGGATAGGACTGGCTCAAGATCCCACAGCGAATAACAAGCATTTGGGACTCAAGCCCTCAGACGCCAAGTCAGTGTATTATGGACTGTCTCTGGGAAGACACGGTTAACCCAGGCATAGACACAGCAGGTAGTTAGGAATTAACGACCCATGATTCTCCAGATGAACTCTTCAAGTGCTGGATACTCACGTTTTTGAATGGCTGGCTCGAGAAGTTTCTTAAAAGATCTGACCTCCACGTTAGAAGTGGCAATA
This sequence comes from Monodon monoceros, assembly GCF_005190385.1. Lineage (NCBI taxonomy): Eukaryota > Metazoa > Chordata > Mammalia > Artiodactyla > Monodontidae > Monodon > Monodon monoceros. The sequence goes on from NW_021703771.1 coordinate 71,764,236, forward strand.
TGATTCAGGAAAGCTGTAATTGTCCATAATAGCTTTCTCTGAATTACTTTATCAGATCCTTTTCTCTCTGCCACTTGCTGAAATTTGGTTAGCTGCAAGGAAACTAGGAAGAGATTTAGATGAAATAAGAAGAGTGCTGCATAGGAACGTGACCATTGGCAAGTTACTTACTCTCTAAGCCTCAGTTTCCTCACCTGTAAAATGGGAATGATAACCCACCTTACAGAGTCTTTGAGACAATTAGATAATGCATGCAGAGCACTTAGCACAATGTATAGAAAGGACCCAATGTTAGCTGCTGATGTGGTTATTAGTAGTATTATTAATAACAATTCTGATGTAAGTTTTTGGTCGCTCTAGGCAACCAAAAGTGTTGTTTTGTTTTGTTTTTAAAGGAAGGCTGGGACAACTGGTGAGCTAGTAAGGAGTAAAGAAACATAGGCAAGGTAGTAGAATCCATAAGACAGATGTCACCAATTCCATAATTCTACTTCTAGTGGTACCTCAATCACACCACTTCACCTCTCCGAGTTTTGGTTTGCTTATCTGTAAGAGAAAGAGAATGCCCACTCTTCCCACCTCAGCAGATTTTCAAGGATTCAAATGAGACACATGTGTGTAAAAGCACATTGAGTATCTTAATGGGAATGGTAGACATTGCTTTCACACCTGTTTCACTTAAATGACTATTGTTTCAATGAAGTCAGTGATTCTCACCCCTGTCTGCACATTAAAATCAACCAGAAGCTTCTAAAAATCCAGATACCCAGGCCACAGCCCAGACCAATAAGGTCAGAATCTCTAGGGGTGGACCCAGGCTCAGTACTCGTTTTTTCCTCCCTAAGTGATGCCAATATCCACCCAAGTCAGGGAATAAAATATTTTTCAAGATTGCCTGGTGATAAGGAGCCCCAGAGACCCACCATAACTACAGAATCGACCCTCCAAAGAAGGAACTGGGAATCTGTATTTTCAACAAGCACCTCTAGCTGCCTCTTCTCTGCAGACCATTATGAGAAATACTGTGTTGAATCATAGTCTGAGAGTTAGAAGGGATATCATCTAACATCTTCACACTTTGGACTTCCCTGGCAGTCCAGTAGTTAAGACTCCATGCTTCCACTGCAGGGGTTCCAGCCCTGGTCAAGGAACTGGGATCCCGCATGCCGCGTGACGTGGCCAAAAAAATAAAATCTTCACCTTGATTCATCTCTAAACCACGTGAAACTTTATGAATCGTATGAATGGAAGGCAAAAGTGTGTTAACCAACTATGTGAACAATAAATAACACAACTGTTAGCTATTTCTCTTTGTGCAGGAATCATCACCAGTCCCTTTCTAGTTCAGGAAATCTTGACCGATGGATAAGATTTTCAATGTTTTGAAACTTTTCTTGATCAAACAATTTGGAATGCCAAGAAATGCACCAAAAGAAGAATTCTTTCATTTAAGAAAGAAATATTTTATTCCCTGACTCGGATGGACATTGGAATCACTTGGGGAGGAAAAAGAAATAGTACTGAGCCTGGGTCCATGCCTAGAGATTTTGACTTTATTGGTCTGGGCTGTGGCCTAGGTATCTGGATTTTTAAAAACTTCTGGTTGATTCTAATGTGCAGACAGGGGTGAGAATCACTGACTTCATTTGAATATTGTGAAATAAAATAATAAACTCAAGTTTTGGTGTGGACCAGGGGAATGGGACAGTCGTAACTGAAACTTTTTCCCCTACAAAAGATATATATTGTACAGCTCTATAAAGCCTAAGTTATTACTTTTAGCTCTCGTGGGAAAGTGAAGCAGATCAGGTTTAATGTAAATAACATCCTGACAAGTTACTATGGCAAACCTGAAGGGAAAATGTTAACTGCTGATATTCAAGTTGCAAAACTCAGCTCAATGCTAATTGTGCATTGCAACAGATAATTCCACTCCTCACTGTTTCGAAAGCATCAAACTGCCAGAATCACTGGTCTGTCAGTTCCCACTGAACATTCTAACATTGCCTTGAAAAGTTACATCTTGCAGAATCTTCCCACTTCCCCTGGGGCCACATCCACTTGCCTGGCCTAGGTAATTCACTGTAAAACTTTCCTCCTTCCTAGTTGCTGCACTGTTGGAGTCCCACCTTTGTCTCAGCTTTACTTGAGCCATAAGTACTGTCACTATTGAATAGAGACTATGTTTGATTCTGAGCTTGTTAAGACAAAAGATAATGGAGATTGATTTTAATTAATATATAGGTTCAGAGTATTTGCATTTCCTTCATAATGGTTTTATAAAACGTACTCACTTCCAAACTTTGCCAGATAAGGCATTTGAGAATAATGGTGCTGGATCCGGTCTGGATTTTATCTTTGGAAACCATTATCAACTTGCTCTATGTAATAATGCTTGCTTTAATATGCATTCACTGTGCCCATTTCTTCGCATTTCCCTTTATTTTTTTTCCCTTTATTTTTGATAATGTGCCTTAATAGAGAGAATCAGTGTAGCCTAACTTTTTGGAAATAATAGCACATTATTTCTTCATCTGTTCTGATTTGGGAAAAAGCTCTTAAGATTAATAAGAGGGTATATCGTAAATGCTTGGATCGGCACACCTGTGGAGGAGCTGGTAG
>NW_021703771.1:71766867-71795067 GCF_005190385.1 Monodon monoceros
CTCCTGTGCTGAGCGTAACAGAGGTGACCCCAACTCCTGTGCTGAGCCAGCACACAGTACCTTGAATAAAAACAGAGCCATGGGTGTTCCCAGGTGTGTACCCTCCCCAGCACTGGGCTTCTTTAGGTTTTTATATTTTTTTGTATTTTGTGTGCTTTGTTGAATCAGTCGTGTTACATTGTGTGTTGGAATGGAGGGGGCGAGAAGACATCTTTAAAACTACAAAAATAAGGGCTTCCCTGGTGATGCGGTGGTCGAGAGTCCGCCTGCCGATGCAGGGGACGCGGGTTCGTGCCCCGGTCCGGGAAGATCCCACGTGCCGCGGAGCGGCTGGGCCCGTGAGCCGTGGCCGCTGAGCCTGCGCGTCCGGAGCCTGTGCTCCGCAACGGGGGAGGCCACGGCAGTGAGAGGCCCGCGTACCAAAAAAAAAAAAAAAAACTACAAAAATAATGCTGCTGATGGCTTTTGTCCACTGTCAACCCAGTCTCAATGCTCGTTTCTTCCAGCTCTCACAGTCTTAAACCCTAGAGTACCTTGATTTGTTTTTGTGAGTGTTTGGCGCATAGTAGGATGCAAGATAATGCACAGTCATTGTTCAGAGGGTGCCAGTTGTTAGTCTGCTTGGTCTGCTGTAACATAGTAGTACCACAGATTGGGTGGTTTAAACAACAGCAATTTATTGTCTCATAGTTCTGGAGGCCAGAAGTCCAGAAACAAGATGTTGGCAGGGTTGGTTCCTTCTGAGGGCTGTGAAGAAAGGCTCCGTTCCAGACCTCTCTCCTTGGCTTGTAGATTGCTGTCTTCTTGTTCCCATGGCATTCTCCCTAAGCATGTCTCTGTGTCCAGGTTTCCCCATTTTATAAGGACACCAGTCACATTGAATTCATGCCCACTCCAATGATTTGATTAAGTTACCTCTGTAAAGACCCTATCTCCAAAGAAGATCATATTCTGAGGGACTGGGGTTAGGCCTCACCTTATGAATTTGGGAGGTGGCACACACAGTTCAACCCACAATGCCAGTGTTACACATGGTTTTTTAAATGTTCATATATTATCAAATTATAGCTGAGAATGTAAATAAGTTTGTGGAAAGGAAATGTTTATTATTATGATGTTATGTAACAGGACTTTACTGGTATATCTGAGCTCTTTTCTGCAGGTGAGTGAGGATCTCCCACAGTTGCAAAAAAGATCATATCACAGGTTAACTGCAGATCTGCCTGATCTCCAGTTGTTATCAGATGTACACTGAGTTTATAGTCTTGGCTTCAGTGCTTCTGAGAGTCAAACTCTAAAATAAAAGCTACATCCTATGGGGTAGAATTTCTTTTTTGATTATTGGGCAACTAAGAGGATGGAGAGACCAATGCCTTCCTTGTAGAGATGAGGAAGTGGACACCTAGAAAACAGAAGTCAGGTGGCCAAGGCCTCAAAGCTAAGTAGTAGAAGTAGTAGCCCTGGAACTAGACTCATAATTCCATGCTTTTTTCACCACATCACACTCTCCATCCTCCATACCAGGTATCCCCCACCTTAACCCTACCTATCAAAACTACCCACTGCTCACTGACAACGTCTGACTTTCCTTACCTCATTTAATTAAAAAAAAAATTAACTAATCCTAATAAATTTGCTAAGTGAGTACATTACTGATGCCCATAAGCAGGATGACAATTCTGGAGTATGCCTTAGCTAACTGTTTCCCCAGAAGCCCATAAAACCAAAAAAGTAAATAAATAAAAAATCTAGGTGTCTGATTTGGATAAGGTAGTAGCTTTCTTTACCCTTCAGATCCAACTTTTCAGCTAAAACCTGCCTTGTGGCCACACTTATAAATATATGCTTCAAGGTGGAAAAAAATTTTGTCTGAGATGTCCACCTAGTGGCATTTAGTGATTATTCTTGAAAACAAAAGAAAGAAAAGCCCTTTACCCTCTGTTCTCTACCAAGTCTTGATGAATGCATCATAACTGATACGTGAGGTTTGGATTTTAGAGACCACCTAATTCAGCCACTTTACCAATGGAACTGTGGCCTGGGCAGTGGCTTGTCCACAGCCACTGAGTTAAAGAAACCTGGGGACAGGTCCCTTTATGTCCCATCCAGAATTCTTAACACCCTCGTGTAATGCTGCTTCATGGTTATTTAGCACATGTGTAAGCTAGTGGAAGTTTAATCTCTGTCTCCCCATGAAGGTAAGAGAAACTGTAGCTATAGTGTTCATTGGTGGGTGACTTAATGCTTTGCCACGTAGCTTCATTATGTCACACTCATTAATTTTAAAGAATAGACTGTGTTTTCTAAATATATAATGTACTGTGACTATTTTCTGACTCTTCACTAGTGTTACTTATACCTAAACTTATCTGTGGGTGCTTTATGGGGAAAGTTTTGTTTAAAAATCTTAAAATTTTTCCTTCAGATTTTTTGCAAGTTAGTAGTTTTTTTTTAAACCTCTTTTCAGGTTTATTAAATGGGGTTAAACTATACTAAGCACCCGCTATGGGTTTTTTTGAGTCTTAAATCCTGGCGAATGAGCCAACCCTATGGAGTGGTCTCCGAACAGAGGGTGCTCCGAGTTGTAGGCAGTTCATGCCACGGGAACACTAATTCTAGAACATTAAACTTATCATGTTAAATTGATTTCTGGATGTTTCTCTGTGGAAGTCTTGGAATAATCCTCCCCTTCCTTCCTTTGAGCCAAGAAAACTCTGAACCAGAACAATTCAATTTCAATTTGTGGAAAAGCTCTACTCCATGGACTAAACATAGTGCTAAGACAGATTGGTGGGGGACGGGGGGCAGGAACATTTTGATCACTTTGGCATGTTACTAAAATATCTGAATTCGCTCTGAGATGTATTTACAAGCTCTGTTTCTGAGGAGTATTTGCAAGCCTCGTTCTCAAGCCTGGGAACCTCAGGAGCAAAACCCGCTTTTGAGCCATAGTTCTTGTGTTATATGTTAAGCATTTGGAAGGAACCCCAAGGAGGCCTCAGGAAGCAGTTACTGCCTCTTGACTTATCATCCTGAAGGCGATTTGTTTTAAAGTTGATAATCCCTAGAGCTGCAAGAGTGTCCCACATCTGCCCTGAATTGAAAACAGATTGCCATTAAGAGCCTTACATCAGCGCTGCGAATTCATTCGATCTGAGTCAGAAAGGAAGTTGGAGAACATTCGAACGTATGGCCTGATAGCAACACGGCAGCTCCCTTCATGGAGGACCTAGACGGCAGGGTATGTAGGCTGTGTGTTTTCAAACTTTAAGACTGCTTTTCTGTAAGGAAATGTCCTTCTGACCTTTGGGCAGGAATATTCGGGAGGGGACTGTTACAGCTAACAGGTATAAAGTAACCGTCAGTCTGTGGGCTTTTCAGTGCCACCAGTGAATCGATCAGAATTCCAAGAGGCTAAGAAGCCTCCACTGTCCAGAAATTTCTCTGCCAGGTTTTGCGTTTTTGTGACTTATCATTTATATAAGATATATTCAAAAATTATGTAGATATTTATATAAAATTCTCCCCCCCCAGACTCTAAAACGATTCTGGAAGCCAAGAAAAGTTTTTACTGTTAAAAAGCGAGAGCTTTTCCACCCTCAGCTTATCTATGAAATTATTTAAAAATATTTCCACATATGCCAGGAATGAAGGATGGAACTCTGAACTTCATATTCCAAGCCTCAGGGGACCGGGACCATCTGATTAACTATTTAGCATTTAATATCCTACTGAAGTCTTCTTCTCAGCCGGCTGAACAACTTTTTTCCTTCTTTATCTGTTGAAAAATTTCTGTTATAGTATGTGAGGTTCTTTTTCTTCTAAATTAAAAAGGAGATTAGATTTGTTCATCAAAAATGATTAAAGGAAAAAGAAGGCAACAGTGGTTATGAACAAGGGTCTGAGTACCCCACAGCTTGAGGCATGGATGCTGAGTTCCCCTCCGCTGCTCCACCCCCATAATCCCCTGCCCCAGCCAGGCTCCGGAGGCCCTTCTGGCTCCTTCTCCGGGTCTGGACTGGGCTTTGGTGAGTGGAGGCCTCTTGGGTTACTTCCAGAAGCCTATTCTGCTCACCCTTTTCTCTGAGAAGCTGAGGACAGTGCCTGGTACAGCTGATACCCAATAAATACGTGTTGAATGAAAAGAGCGTTGTGGAAGGGAACCCTGGAAGAAGTATCAGTCTGAACATATGAAGCTAGTGAAACTCTCTTTGGGTCAATTTCCACTCACCTTCTTGGCAAGATTGACACCAGAACTAAAGCATAGAAGGTGACGAGTAATTGAGAGAAACGTGCTAGAGTGTCAGTCAGAGCAACTACGTATAAAATGTGTGATTCCGCGGTTGTGGTATTAATAAAGTAAAGAAATGAAATATGAGTCTTGAGAGGTAACAGTTGCCCTACGAGAGTGTTCAAGAGTCCGAGGAAAGCTGGTACAGGAGAAAGTGAACAAACACAGCTGGCCGGCTTCCCCTTCAACTCAGTGCAGATGTGCTCATCAAAAATGTTCCGATAGCACAAAGCCTGTCCCTGTTACATGTGCTTCCCCCAGTTTCAGAAAAAATACATTAAGAGCAGCCCAGTTGGCAGGTAAGATTTTCAGTCCAAATGCCAATGTACTGTTCCCTCTTGACTGGTTGCCCACAGTTCTTGAAAGGGGGAAGGTTTTTCAGATGCCAAAAATTGAGTGCAGACTGTGTCATGGGACTATGCTCTCTTAATCCCAGCGAGACAGAGGCTCCCTTTTAGAAAAGGAAGCACATTTGGGTTTTTGTGCCGGAGGATGCAAAAAGATGTATTGATCAACTCAGACAGAAGGGGGAATTCTCAGGCTTAGAAACATGGCTTCTGTCCTAGCTGAGGAGACTGGCGAATGAGCCTTGAAATCTATAGAAACGGTTCCAGTTCAGACCAGCTTCCTCTCTGGCAGATGAGTATACAGATATAGATATTTATATAGAGATACAGCTATATTTATATGTATCTTAATTTCACTAACTTACTTAATCTCAACCCCAGAAGTTCGGGAAGAAAATAAAAGTAGTGTTGCAGAGACTTCAGGGTGAAACCCATGTCAGAAATTTAACTTCTAGGGAGTTCACTGGTGGTTCAGTGATTAGGACTCCACGCTTTCGCTACCGAGGACTCGGCTTTACTTTAATCCCTGGTCGGGGACCTAAGACCTAAGATCCAAAAAGCCTCACAGCACAGCCAAAAAAAAGAAAAGAAATTTAACCTCTATTACCTCAAGTAAAATTCACCTCCAGAAAGCTCTCTTGCCCCTTTTAGAGTAACAAGCAAGTCTTCATTTGGGGCCATATCCTCTTTCCCTGCCCTGTGTTTGAACATCAGGCCTGTCTCTAAGGCTGTGCCACTATATGCCAAGTCACAGCCTCATGGCTCTCCAGAGTTTTGTAAACCATTGTTTGGAATTCAGAACACATTATCCCCCAGAAACAAGGTTAGGCTCCCAGCTCAACTCCTGAATGCAAATTTATCCCAAAATACAGAGAATTTGTTGCAACTTTCTGGAAATGGACAGAAAGAACATCTATCATTTTGTTTAATGGCATTGAAGAATCAATTTTACAATGAACTGTAATAATGCTTTTGAGAGCATTTTTAGTATCCTTGAGAATTAATTATTGGCCTTGCATACCATTCCTTTCTTTATCCAAACCCTAACCACCTATCCTAGATGCTTAGTCTCCTGTTACTCCTTTGAATGGTACTCTAGGTAGGAGTCCTAGCAAATTATTTGCATGTACTTTTCCATTTGTAGTTGCTTTTGCCTGGAATATCCTCTTCCTCTTCTGGTTCCTGGCAAACTCTTGATCAGCTCAAACACTAACACAGTTAAAACTCTTCTGTGATGCCCCAGTCAAACTCTCACTTCTCTCCTCCCTTGGACATAAACTCTTCTGAGAAAACTTTGCACAAGTTCAAGTGATTCCTTCCCTGACCTTCTAAAGTACCAGAGATCCTAGTTTTAAAAGTTGCCCCTAGGAAAAGTTAGAAATTCCCCTCCCCACCTCTCCTGCATTTCTCTAAAACCTTATAAGTACCACTATGTATTAACATTCACCACATTATATTGTAAATTTTTATTTACACGTGGTCCCCTTCCCTAGACTGAGAACTCCTTAAAGATAGGGATTTCTTCAGGACTTATTACAATGCTGGAATATATTAATAGTAAATAATTAATAAAAGGATAGATGGATGAATGGATGGATGGATGCAGTGAGCGCTGGATAAAAAGTTCATTTATTTAGAGGAGGATGAAGAGCTATATAGAAACTTCTATGGAATTCTGAATGGAACTTGTAGTTTCAAGGGCATGATATTGATGAAATTTGACCATTATTATTTTACTTCTACGGTTATGTAAGGGAGGCATTATGAATAGTGGGAAGAGAATGGAGCTTGGAATAAGAATGTATGGGTTCTAACTCTAGTTCTCTACTTTCCAGTTATGTGGTCTTGGGTAAGTTATTTACCTCTCTATTTTTGCTTTTCTTCATCTGTAAGCTGGGGGTAATACCTAACTTCAAGGAGTTACCATGAGCATCAAATGATAATCCATCTAAAAGCTCTAGTCTAGTGCTTAACCCATATGAGGTAGAAGGTAAGTGGTCATAAAATATGGATCTAAATCTGAGATGGCAGACATAGAACTTTGAAACCAGGAGGACTCTGGGCCCCTTCCTTCCAGCCTTGGACACTCTCCTTTTGCAACTTCCCCCCTTCATTTTGATGCAGACTGTCAATAGCCTGATTCTAGCTTTTACCAGCCACTTCCCACATCACTTGTGGGAAGTGAAATGAAATAAACTTGAAAGTGTGAGAGAAAAGAAGAAGAGGGTTCAGGGGATTTGTGAGTTAAGTATTGGGAAAAAAATTTCCCAAAGTAGAATTAAGTCGGCTATGATGGAGGAAGAAGGAAAATTGTATGTACGTGCAAAGAAATGAGCAAGGGGCTGAGGAGAAAGCTGTTTGGTAGAGGTGGCTGCAAAGTGAAAGGAAGAGATGCGCACTTGCATTGCTGGGAAATTGCATTCTGGGATTCTAAAAGGGGCAATTGTGGGTGTCTTTGTTTTTATTTTTTTATACAGCAGGTTCTTATTAGTTATCCACTTTATACATATTAGTGTATATATATCAGTCCCAATAAAAGGAGCAACTGTCCATTTACCATACCTACGAATGCACTCCTGTGCATCGGTAACTAAAAAGCACCTTGTGTAATTTCAAATAGTTCACGTAAATTAAAATGAGAGAAATACATTCCTAACTAACATTTAATGTACCACTTACCAGGTGCCAGGCACTGTTCTTAGCTCTTGACCCATATTAGCTCATTTTATCCTCACAACAACCCTGTGAGGTGGGTACATACAATCCTTATTTTACTGTTAAGGAAAGACAACACACTGGGATGTATGGGGGCCACTGCTCGAGCCCAGGCAGTCTGGTCCCAGAGCCTGCACACTTCACGCAAGAATGTACCTGCAGGGGCTTCCCTGTTGGCGCAGTGGTTAAGAATCCGCCTGCCAATACAGGGGACACGGGTTCAAGCCCTGGTCCAGGAAGATCCCACGTGCTGAAGAGCAACTAAGCCCATGCACCACAACTACTGAGCCTGCGCTCTAGAGCCCGTGTGCCACAACTACTGAGCCCTCGTGCCACAACTACTGAAGCCCGCGTGCCTACAGCCCGTGCTCCACAACAAGAGAAGCCACCACAATTGCGAAGCCCACGCACTGCAACACAGAGTAGACCCCGCTCGCCGCAACTAGAGAAAGCCCGCATGCAGCAACAGAGACTCAACAACGAAGACCCAAAGCAGCCAAAAATAAATAAATAAATGTTTTTAAAAAAGAATGTACCTGCAGCTCATGTGGCTTCTCGCACAATCAGGTGGCCGATTCAGCCGTCACGGTCAGCAACATCGTGAAGTCCACTTTGGTGATGACCATCCCTATGGATATGCTTTTCAAAATATAATTTTAATGCCTGAAAAGTTAGAATGGTAGAATTTTATAGCATGGAAGGACATTTAGTTCATCATGCCCAGACCAGTAAGTCAGCCTCAGGGACACTCATCAGAATCTCTGGGGACCCACAGGGGTTGAGGGTCAGATGAGCTTAGCCACCCACCTAGCACTGCAGTGTCGGAAGGACATCATCTTTATTCCAGATGATGTCCAGGGAATTCTAAAAAAAATTCTTTCTGAAATTAGGTTGACACCCCAGTAGTTTCCCAAATATGAAAATAGATACAGTTGTGCTGTCTTTTTTTTTTTTTAAAGAATCATCTATTTTTGACCTATTAAAAAAGTAACAAAGTATACAGTTTGTGAGCATTGAGTTTGACAGGTGCATGTTCTAAAGTCATTCCATTACTCATACGCCTAACGCTGAGCTCTTACCTCTCCCTCAAATTGCTCTGAGCAATTTGATTCCATTTTCTCCTATCAAAAATAGGGACAAAAAAAAAATAGGGACACATTCAACTAGTTAACAAATTTCACAAATTCTGATCCAAGGATGTGTTAGGCAGGCAGAAAGAATGTAATTCTCCCTTTTGCTACCTGTTTGGATTATTATAAGCATTTCTACAATTAATAAAGTAACTGCAAATGCTACAAAGTTATCTATCTCTCTAGCTGTTTTAGTCATTCCTATTTTAAGCCTTTCACATGCCCCACTGATGTTTTAGGGCATAGTTTTTGGATGAATAGGGAGGTAAGCTTGCTGGAGAAGTTACCAGAAGTTTTACCTGCCTCCAGTACATCCACTCAGTGACCCACCTGAGTTCTTTCCTTTGACTCAAGAGATCAGGAAACATAGCATTTGGCAAAAATAGGGAGCCAGGAGGAGCCCCACCTCCTCCTTGGACAGCAGTGGTGGGAGAGGAAGGAGGAAAAGAGGAATGGGGTAGTAAGTGGGTTGCCTAGGTGTCTGTCTTCATTTTTTACTCATTACAGCCTGGCAGGAGAATATCTTATGTAACATCAGTCCCCTACGGAGCATTTTTACAACCATTCAGGTGTCCTGGAAATAAACATCATTAAATTAAATTAAGTTTTAATTTAATTTAAATTCTGAATAAAAGGCTTTTTACATAAACTGACTTAAAAGAGCTTAACTATTCAAAAATAGGTCAAAAGGCACTTTCAAGTGTCCAAAACAATCCCATCTTTTTAAAAAAATCGTGCAAGTTCAAGCAATACCTAACAGAAATACAAAATTAAGTTAGATGTGCCCTTCAAGGAACTAATTTTCTTTTTTTTTTTGTGGTACGCGGGCCTCTCACTGTTGTGGCCTCTCCCGTCGCGGAGCACAGGCTCCGGACGCGCAGGCTCAGCGGCCATGGCGCTCACGGGCCCAGCCGCTCCGCGGCGTGTGGGATCTTCCCGGACCGGGGCACGAACCCGTGTCCCCTGCATCAGCAGGCGGACTCTCAACCACTGCGCCACCAGGGAAGCCCCGGAACTAATTGTTTAAAACCATCAAACTGCTCCAAAATGCCAAGAAAACACAGGACACTAAAATGAAGTCCAGATTCTCAAACAGAGTTTGAATTTTAAGCGAACTCTTCGTTGGCAAATGGATATTTAAGAGTCTGGTTTTAGAACGACTAGCTACCTAGCAAGATTATTGTGAAGCTAAGATGAGATGTAATGAATTTCAGTCTCCCAGTCCAGCACATAATGAACAGTCACTAGTATTTTGTTGAATGAATGCTGAATAATTCTGTTTTTTTAATTTATTTTATTCAAGTATAATCGATTTAGACTGTTGTGTTAATTTCTGCTGTATAGCAAGCGGTTCAGTTATACACATATTTACATTCTTTTTCATATTCTTTTCCATAATGGTTTATCACAGGATATTGAATATAGTTCCCCGTGCTACTCAGTAGGACCTTGTTGTTTATCCATTCTATATATAATAGTTTGCGTCTGCTAATCCCAACCTCCCAGTCCATCCCTCCCCCACCCACCCCCTCTTGGCAACCACAGGTCTGTTCTCTATGTCTGTGAATCTGTTTCTGTTTTGTAGGTAAGTTCATTTGTGTCATACTTTAGATTTCATATATAAGTGATATCATATGGTATTTGTCTTTCTCTTTTTGACTTACTTCACTCAGTATGATAATCTCTAGGTCCATCCATGTTGCTGCCAATGGCATTATTTCATTCTTTTTTAATGGCTGAGTAGTATTCCGTTCTATATATGTACCACATCTTCTTTATCCATTCATCTGTCAATGGACATTTAGGTTGCTTCCACGTCTTGGCTATTGTGAATAGTGCTGCTATGAACATAGGGGTGCATGTATCTTTTGAATTATATTTTTGTCTGGATATATGCCCAGGAGTGGGATTGATGGATCATATGGTAATTCTATTTTTAGTTTTTTGAGGAACCTCCATAATGTTTTCCATAGTGGCTGCACCAATTTACATTCCCACCAACAGTGTAGAAGGGTTCCCTTTCCTCTACACCTTCTCCAATGATGAATAATTCTGAACTCATGAAGCCAAGCCAACTCAGCTATCCTCTCAGGTCCTAGCTGACACCTTAGCATGGGTTATTCCTCAGATTACATAAAAACAACACTTCCTAGAAAGGGCAGATCCCCAGGAAACAGAAATCCCAAGTTTCTGAAACTTGTTTTCTAACCTTTTATGAAAGGGTAATGTAAGAGTTATGACTGCGTTGCTCTGAGAATTAAAGGATATCATGTTCATCCATTCATTCATTGGTTTATTTAAAAAATATTGATTGTGTGTTTTCAATGCATCAGGTATTATTCTTGTGCTTGGGAGATGGATGTAGACAAGGCAGGTGAGGGCTCTACCTGCATGGAAATTATATTCTATCAAAGAGCTCCTGGTGTGTTACTCCTGCTGTCACAGCTGTCACCAAGCACTGAACAACCCCTGGGGATGGGCAGCAAAGTGCCCTGGAAAGAGCAGTCAGCTTGGAAGTTAGACTGATGCCTCCTTGAATCTAGGCTCCACATCTTGTCAGCTGAGTTTCCTGGGAAAAGTTTCTGAGCCACAGTCCTTGTCTGTAAAATGGGTATAATAATGCCTACCTTGCAGGGATTCTGTGAAGATGAAATGAGACATATTGAGTGTAAAGTACACACAGTAGGTCCTCAGTAAATGGTAACCTTTTATTACCTTAATGAAGAAATAGATCAAAAGAGTGTCACAGAAGAAGGGTATCTTGGGATAAGAAAATTTGATGGGCAGTTGTTTCCTCTGAGCACATTCTACAAAAGAGATACCTTTTCAACCATTTTTGAGATAGACTGTTGATATGGAGCGTGTTGAAAGTGTGATAATAAGACATAGGAGAAGCATGATGTCTCATTATACATACTACATTGCATTAACATACGTTCTTTGTCGCCACTCCCTCCTCAAATCGCAGTAAAGTTGAAATAAGGAGGGAAATAAAATAAAACCACAAGAACAGCAATGATGCGGGGTGGGGGGTGGATAACAGAAATGAGAAATGCCAACACAAGTTGGGAAGATTGAACACAGATTGAGGGAAACAGTAGCAACTGATGTAGAATATAACGGAGGCAACTGAAAATTAATTACATGGGGTGTGGGGTGTGGAGAACACCCACAGGAACAAGCGTATTGGAACCGAGAACCCTAAGAAGGTTCTGGGAAAGGAAGCCCCACAATGCAGTGCTTCCAATCTGATTTCTGGTGCCTCAGTCTTAAGTATAAACAAAGAATCATCAGATAACAGGAGAAAGCTGTGGACGTGAAAGACAGCTAAACAGATGGGTGGGGAAAATGAACTCAAAGGTAGCAGAGACAATCTGAGGGACAGAATTGCATTGAAAATACACACTGAGGCTCTTTCAGCCATCTTGGAGCCTGTGGAGGCCTGCTGGGAACAGGACTTCTAAAACGACATATATCTGGAAGGCTATGGTCCAAGGCCTTTTTTGCTGGCTAGAAGCGGGGTCCCTGGAACCAGAGGGAGCACACAGCTTTTCTGAAAATTGAAGGTGTATATGCTCGAGATGAAACTAAGTTCTGTCTAGCCAAGAGATGTGCTTTTGTGTACAAAGCAAAGAACATAGTAACTTCTTTTTCGGCCGTGCCCCATGGCTTGCAAGATCTTAGTTCCCAGACCAGGGACTGAACCTGGGCCCTCAGCAGTGAAAGCACAGAGTCCTAACCACTGGACCACCAGGGAATTCCCAGAACCCAGTAACTCCTGGTGGGAAAACCCAACAAAACCAGAGTAGTCTGGGGAAAGATAACTCAAGCTCATGGAACCAGCGGCACCGTCGGTGCCAAATTCCAAAGCAACCTTCCTCCTAAGGCCATTGGACACAGAATCCATGTGATGCTGTACCCTTCGAAGATTTAAACTTATTGAAAAGTGACTAAATAAAAGTATGGATTTGTTCTCCTGTATTTTTGTTTATGTGTATACATACATGTATATACACACTGAGTATGCTCAGTGAGGCAAGAGGAAGAAAAACAAATGCAATTTAAAAAAAAAAGAATATTCTGAAAACAGAAAGAATTTTTAAGAGACTTCGAAGATAAAGTTTAGGAAATTTGACAGAACTAGATAGGAAATGGGACAGAGTCTAAGGAAATTAGATGGTCAGTCCAATAGGTCAAGTATCCAAATAATAAGTTCTGGAAAGAGAGAGCTGAAAAAACAAAATGGAAGAAATCAATGAAATAATAAACAAAAATTTCCCGGAAGTAAAAGGAGTTTCCTGATTAGAAAGACCCACCTAGCACCCAACATAGAGAATAAGGCACATCGTTGTGAAATTTCAGAACACTAGGGATAAACAGAAGACCCTAAAGGCTGCCAGAAAGCAAAAAGAAGGTCACATAAACCATCTGGAATCTGAATGGCATTGACTGCTCAACAGTAACCCTAAAAGCCAAGAACAGTAATTTCCAAATTCCGAGGTACAAATGACTTCTAACCTAGAAATGGTCAAGTGTGGGGTGGACTTATAGCATATAAGGGGTCAAAATAGTTACATCAGGACTTCCCTGGTGCTGCAGTGGATAAGATCTTGCGTTCTCAATGCAGAGTACCTGGGTTCAATCCCTGGTCAGGGAACTAGATCCCACATGCATGCCGCAACTAAGAGTTCACATGCCACAACTAAGGAGCCCTGGAAGTGCAACTAAGGAGCCCGCCTGCTGCAACTAAGACTGGGCACAAGCAAATAAATAAATAAAAATAGTTACATCACTTACATCCCTTCTCAACAAGCTCTTAGAAGACTTGCTCCACCGAAATGAGGGAATAAGCAAAGCACAACCAACCCAGAATGGGGCTCCAGACAGAATAGATCAAAAAAATAGAGGAATAGAACTGACTGATATACCAACGGGCTCCATCATACTGCAGGGTGTTTTATACACTGTCAGAAGATTTGGAGCAGAATAATGGACAAATAGATAGAAAAGTAATAAAGAAGAAAACCCCAAGAAAGGAAAAATAAAGAGATACGGTTATAGTATACAATATGACACAGCTATGAACAACATTCATTCAGTCACAATAGTAGAAGCACTGAACATTAACAAAACCACACATTAGAATATAAATGAGGTGGCCATGGATGTGGACCACTCAGACTTCCTATCAAAGGACAACCTGCTTCAGGGGTATATCCCCCCCTTGGGGACCCACTGTTGTCTCCAGGGAAGGCTTGATCTCCTGGGTTCCCAGCCAGTGACGGAGCACAGCAGGGGCACAAGGGCCAGCCATTGCTGCCCAGTGCAAGACTTCTTCACTGGGGAGTCTTCAGTCTGGGTCTCATCATCAGCCTGGCCTTGAATTTCTCGGAACTACCCTGCAGTCCAAGTATCCTCCTCCCCAAACTTCCTTCCTTGCCCTCCCCTTCATGGTGTCAGCTCTGCCCTGGAACCACCGCTTTATCGCGTTCATTTCTAATTCTGCCTTGTTTTCTGCTTCTCAGAGGACCTGAGGTAACACAATCATTACACTGGGAGGATAAAAAAAGGGAAAATAAGGAGGGGTAGGGGAAGGAGGCAGGATGGAATGTTAAATCGTCTTTCATATTAGGAAGTCAATAGATAATATCTGTACGTCTGTAGCGGGGGAAAAGAATCTAAGAACTAGCAGGATAGGCACATAATTTAGAAAGATGACAATGCCAGCAACAAACAAATAAAATAACCAAAAGAGCTAAGAGTGGTTATGTCAGGGAAGGAGCAGGTGAAGAAGGGAACTCTGTGTGGAGGGGAAGAAGGGGAGTAAGGCCTTGAGTACTACTTGACTTAATAAATTTTGCTTATTAACCTCAGCCTGATATTATGATGATTAAAAAGCATGTATCTATACACATATCAAACAGATACATATAAAAACATCTTTAAATATATTCTAAAAATATGTAAATATATATCAAACATCTTTAAAGCATTTATAGTTTAAATAAATGTAAATATGTATTTAAAGTATGTTGAGGAATTCCCTGGCGGTCCAGTGGTTAGGACTCTGCGCTTCCACTGCAAGGGGCACGGGTTCGATCCCTGGTCAGGGAACTAAGATTCCACACGGCCAAAAATTAAATAAGATAAATAAAGTATATAAATATATTATATATATAATAAATATACATAATATATATCTTTTTAACATCTGATCAAGATTGTGGTAAGGAGTCCCAGGTGGTGCCTTTTGCATTTTTGCCCTCTCCTCCATCTATAATATGTCCAGCCCTCTCCCCAGCTGCAGCCTCTGCTTCTAAGCATAGCTCATTTCTCTGCGGTGAGGACACACCTAGAGATGTATCCAGGGGCCAGGGAAGGACACTCACGTATCCCTGGAAGGAAACCTGAAGAGATTCAACCAGCTGCTTCGCAACTCTCTCTGGGGACTCCACTCCACAAGGCTTATCGTTTGATTGCAGCTAAGCCCAGGTTTATTTCTTCCTTATTCTGAGCCGTCCGCAGCTGGTTAAACTAGCCAGACACTTTCCTCTGGGGTGAATGACTGAACTGAAGAAGGAGGAGGGGACCATGAAGAAGAGAGGATCCCAGAGCAGCTTGCACTCCCTCCCGCGCCCACTCTCCACCTGCCAGCTGTGACTGCTGCCCTGCGGCCACCTGGGCCCTGAGACAGCTGCCTCAGAGGCCCTGGACTCCTGCCACATACCTTCCTCCTGTGGCACGCAGGCCAGGTGGAATGTGGGCAGGGACACTGTGGGGAGGCGAGGGTGTGTGTGTGTGTGTGTGTGTGTGTGTGTGTGTGTCTGTGTGTGTGTGTGTGTGTGTGTGTGTGTACACGCCAGAGAAACCTCACACCCTTACCTCACATGACCATAGTTCTTCCCTACTTGGTCAGAAGCATGTGTATCTACCTGGGTCTCCTACTGGGCTTTCCTCATCTCCATCTAGTCTTGGAATAGATGACACAAAACAGGAGACACTGAATTGTTTGGGGACCAGGAACTCCAGAAGGCCCGTCCATAACCCTGTGAGTTATTCTGTCAGCAGGAACACATTATCTAGGCTAAGGAACAAAAGTCATCCCAATTGCCAATACAGGAACATACCAGAAGATTTTTGATGACAAGAACCAATAAGCAGATAATTTTTTAGTTTTATTTTTTCCATTTTATAAAAGTAATACATACTGGGAGTTCCCTGGTGGCCTAGTGGTTAGGACTCTGTGCTTTCACTGCTGTGGCCCATGTTCAGTCCCTGGTCGGGGAACTGAGATCCCACAGGCTGTGCAGTGTGGCCAAAAAAAAAATGAAATAAAAGTAATTTATACTCAGTTGCATAAAATTAGAACTTAAAAACAAGTCCAAAGGGCCACAGTTGTACAACACAAAGGTGCCCACTATTTGCCTTGTTCTTTCAAGTCTTTTTCTTTCAGTCTCTTCCAGAGCTCTGAAATCTTATTTTATGCGTGATTTCATATTCTGATTTTCCACTTAAAATTTCATCAAATGTGTTTCCTTATACCGTTAAAAACACTTCGTAAGCATCTTTTTTTTGAAGTATATATAATATTCCAGCTCACAGATGCAGCATAATTTGCCCAATCATTCTTCTTTGTTAGGCTTTTTAAATTATTTCAAGATTTTTAAATTAGAAATAACGTTGTGATGAACCTTTGGCATATAAATCTTTGCCCTCATTTCAGATTATTTCCTCACAATAGATTCCCAGAAATGGAGCTGCTCAGTCAAGTGGTATGAACATTTTTAAGGCCAAGTAAATCTTTTTTCAGGCTGACTGTGAAAAAGATTGTTTAGTATTTAATAATATTCACATTTTTCAGATGAAAACATACAAACCATTAAGTCCATACCCATGGTCCAGCTTAAGAAGGCATAAAACTTATACATCTAAAGGCACTCTGTACTTCTCACCTCTCACATGCCCTCCCTCACCTACAAACGTAGCCATTATTCTGAATTTATATTCTCACAGACTTTTTTTTTAAATAGATTTATTTATTTTTGGCTGCGTTGGGTCTTCGTTGCTGCACACCAGCTTTCTCTAGCTGCGGCAAGTGGGGGCTACTCCAAATTGCAACGCGCGGGCTTCTCATTGTGGTGGCTTCTCTTGTTGCAGAGTACGGGCTCTAGGCGCGCGGGCTTCAGCAGCTGTGGCACTCAGGCTCAGTAGTTGTGGCTCACAGTCTCTAGAGTGCAGGCTCAGTAGTTGTGGTGCACGGGCTTAGTTGCTCCGCGGCATGTGGGATCTTCCCGGACCAGGGCTCGAACCCGTGTGCGCTGCATTGGCAGGCGGATTCTTAACTATTGCGCCACCAGGGAAGTCCCTCACAGACTTTTTAAGCAACAGAACTTCAAGAATATAGGGTCAGGAATTCCCTGGCAGTCCAGCAGTTAGGACTCCGCGCTTCCACTGCAGGGGGCATGGGTTCGATCCCTGGTCAGGGAACTAAGATGCTGCAAGCCGTATGGTGAGGCCAAACAAACAAAAAGAACTCAGGTCACTTAGCATCTTTTACAGATATAGAAATAAAAGGTGTTTTTTTTTAAAAAAAAGAATATAGGGTCTTTTGGTTAGAGAATAAGAGAGGATGAGAAAAAGGGGTAAGGACACAGGGAGGGAGAGGGAGAGATTGACTTGTTTGGCCTTGAAACATAATATGCTGGAGTAATTGTCTAAGGAAGTAGTTAGGAGGTAAAATTCAAGCAGCTCTGTACCCAATCCATACTGTACTTATGGGGTGCCCACAGGAGCAGGAACATACGCGCACCGGAACATACGTGATGCCACCTCCTTCTCCCGCTCCAGCCCTTCTCACCTCTCCCCTCACGCCCTCATGGGGATCCCACACAGTTGTTGAACCAGTAGGTCAGGTCTGAAGTGGGACTGCCTGCATTTGAATCCAGCCTCCAACACCTGCCATCTGCGGCCTTAGAAAAGTTGCCTCCCCGTTTCCAAAGTCCCCTTTTTTACCTGGAAAATGAGGATGAAGCTAACACTATCCACCTGCTACAGTTGTGACATGGGCTAAAGGAGATAAGCACCTAGCGCCCTACCATGTTTGTATTACTTTACATTGTGGCCTCTGGGTGTTTGCGGGCCCAAGAAAAGCCATTTCACAGGGTGGTAGCCAGAGGACCCCTGACAAGGTTTGGCTGAGGACATGGTATGACATTACATTTGTTTTTCAAAAAGCCATGAGACGCTATATATTTTTCTCTTTTCCACTATTTTCCTTAAGTTCCAAGATGCCTGAGTAGGGCTTCCTATGGTAATTCTGGTAGAAGTATTTCCCCCTTTCTCTACTTTTCAAGTGAAGAAACGGTCTAAGCATGAATCACACCTGCAACCCTGAACTTACTTTTCCTATGTTCTAACCAATTGAGCCAAGAGGCTCCAATGGTTTTCAGTCCAAACACACCTAAGATGTCTGGATTATAGGTTTGGTGACCTATGATAGGCAGGTGCCTCAGATTCTTGCTGTGTTACCTGAACCTCTGGTTGTTTATATGGGTTAGAGATGGAAGGGATTGTATGGGGTAAGGATTGAAGTTTAGCGCCAGCTAAATTTAGGAATAATCCAGTGATAGTCAGTGGTTGTTAACTTTCTTACATCATGAACATCTTTTAAAACATGATTCTTTCCTAAAGGATGTGTTCTTTCTCTTTAAAAAAGCACATATGCACATTCACATAAAATGTTTACGAACAAGGGAGTTGAGATCTCCCTGAAGCTAATTCATGGATTCTCCAGTAAGAAAATCTGATCTTATTAGGAAACTAAGACCCGGAGAGAGAGGTCCAGAGACTTGCCCCCAGTCACACAAATATTTAGCAGCAGAAGCAGAACTGCAGCCCAGGTGTCCCATCGGCCAGTCTGCTGACCCACCCTGCCTTCCCTCCACGTGCTGCCCCAGGAGTCAGCAGGGGAAGCCTAGAGGGTCAGATTTCAGGGCTGGGGCGCGAGTAGAGGTGCTGTCCTCACCCTGAGTCTCTGATGCCATCAGGATGCGGCTGAAGATCTAGAATGCACTTTATTTTCCTCAAGATGCCTCTGCAACACTCAAAACAATCCCCTAAGAAGTCTGTTCCTAATGGCTTCTTAAGCATCTGTAGGGTGATGGTGGGGTGCCAGTGTGATCCACTGTGGCCCTTCCTCCACCACCAAGACCCACAGTGTGGCCTGGGTCAATGGCTCCTGAAGCCCTAGAAAATTAGGGATTTCAGGAACAAATATTTAGAATCTGGTGGCCTGTTACCATCAAGCATTCTACTCTGCCTCCGTTGGTGTCCAGTGGCCCCTGCTTTCCTTCTGAGCGTGTTTCAGATCTTTTCCAGGCTCCTTTGGGGATGTGCACGCCCCCTGCCACCATGGGCACGGTCTCCCCTCCTACCCTTTGCAGTGGCCCAATAACCTTCACCAGAGACAGCAGCTTACTATTGACAAGTTGTTCCCTTAATCCTGTATGAAATCTATGCTAATGCTTTCTTTGAATGTCTATATTTAAAACTATTTTATCTTGGATTTATTTTCCAAGCAGAAGGCTCCTTCATTTCCTGCTTTGTATGCACGTGTGCGTGTAATTTGTGTGTGTGTGTGTGTGTGTGTGTGTGTTTATTCCTCTGTTGTTTGCAACACCCCCCAGTTGGGGATCATTTGTAAATTCAGTTAATGAGCATTTAACACATTCCCTTTGATGAAGCTGTTAAATCTGGTCCCCACGCTGGCATCCCACCAGACACTTCCCCCTCTCCCAAGCCATTTGTGTTTACCTATTCTCAACTACTTAGTTATGGTTCCTTGTTTGTTGGCACAATATCAAACTAACCTTTTGTCCTGTCTGGAACACGGAGAGCTTCAGTTTTGTGAGAAAATGATTAAATCTGTATTCAAAGCAAATTTACTTTACTAGTGGGCTTTCATTTTCCCCAAGCAAAATAGACTGTAGGCAGAACAAACATTCCAGGGTCACCCACACCGGGCATGTGGCAGCGACACATCAGCTATAGCTGTGGGCTTTTGCAAGAACACATACCAAACTCAAAACCCGGGCTCCAGCTGTCAGAGAGTTTTCCTGGATTTAATTATAACTTGATCTCTGAAGAGGGCACGTGTGTCAAGTGTGCTTTTCAATCACTTTGAGAAAGCTGATTAAGTGACAGGGCAGCCCTGGGATGTGCCTGTGAGATGAGCATCCCTGCAGCAGAGGATCATGGGAGTCATGCTTGAGCCTGTCCCAGTCCCAGAAACACAGTCTCCTAGGTTAGAGGTGTAAAAAGAAGCAACACACAGGTGTCTTTAAATTGACTATTTAAAACTCAGTATAATTAAAAATACAAAAACCATGGGAAGGGATTGAACTACATATTCATCTTCACATGAAACAAGAACAACCTCCCAGCTTAGAAAAATCCCCCCACCGCTTTATTTCTTACCTGCCACGGGTGTGTGCCTCATGCACCTTTCCCCAACCTCAAGGATGATAGTTTAGTTCTGTAATTTCCTACCTCTCGGCAAATTCCACGCCAATCCTAGAGCTGACACAGACATACACAGGATAAACACACACACACACACACACACACACACACACACACACCTGGTCGAACCATCAGAAAAATGTCCTGGTAGCAATCAGATTATCATTTCTCACCTGGTTCTCAGCACCTGGCCCCAGAGTCTATGCTTCTAAATGCCAACATGCATGTTGCCCAGATCATTTACATCCAAACCTGGCTGCCTAACAAAGACCAGAGAAATTTCTCAGAGATTTCACCTTCCAGCCTTTAGGGTAGCAGAGAGGCAGTTAACTGGAAGTGGCCAAATCTCCCACAGTGTGCAACTTTTCCATTTTACTGTGCAAAACAAACAGATACTAGGTCAGTTTCAATGGATTATTTGGGTTAATTATGTCAGGTCACCTGATATAATCCATAATTTGAGAAGCATGTTATGCTTTGAGCTAATAGCAGGCAGGGAAGGAGGAGGGAGGGAACCGCTGGTGTTGACCCAGGAAGGTGGAGTAAGTGGCAGGGCAGCCCTATGATGGATGACTAACGTGCAAACACAGCCATCTGGCCATCCGTGTGTAAAGGTGTGGTCCTACCCAATCCTACCTGATTTCAGATGCCTCACAGTCTCAGGCTTAGAGCCCTTAACCTGATTTTTGTTGCTGTCTTCCTTTCCTGTTGATTTGAGGGTAAAAGGCAGTGAGATGGTTAGAGGGAGGGGCCCCCCTCCACAGGAGTCTCCAGGCCTGTCTGATGCATCTGTCTGGATGGGGCCCCCATGGAGGTCCTCACAGTAGCCAATGGTAGCCTTTGCCATTATCCAGAGTAAACTTAAAGAGGAGGCTTTCAGGCAAATGTTTCTTTTTAAGCTGATTAGCCTCAGAGACATAGATAATTGTTACTGATAAAGCCATTGGATTCCGAGAACAACTGAAAATAGGAACCTAGAAAGAAGCGTAATGAGTATTGTACATGGGGAAATAGGAGTTGGAGATGCTACTTCCTTTAATATATAACCAGAGGGTGATTTGATTTCTATCCTGCCCGCATACATGTGTTGTATAGCAACTGTGAATGCAAATAATAATCATGAATTCTGTGAGGAAAGTCTAAGTTTCAGTGCATGTTCATTTTTATCTATGATTACAACCAACACCCTTAGCTTTTTGTCTTTGATGCCCAAACATATGGTAAGAATTTCCCTTCTCTCTCCAAGTTAAGAATTGGGAATTAAATTAAAAATTATTATTATAGATTTCAATATGTTGTACCAAAGAGATGAAAAGGCATCTTGTCTTCCAGACTACCTTTTTCTTTACACAATCCTACCCCCTACCATTCCTGACATTTTCCTGTCATTTTACTTGACCAGAATATTAGTATTTTTGATAAAAGCCCAGGATAATTAGGACAACATTTTGTAGTGTTGATTCTCTTTATTGGTGGTTTTAGAATATCATTGGGCCCATGCTGAAGTTCTTTGAAATATTTCTCACGTGCAAGAGTGAATATCATAAAAACGCTTGGACTGTGGTGTCACATTACTGTGGACTGTGGTCCTCACATTACTAACCCCTACTGGGAAATCTTCAGAATATCTTAAAGTGATGGTCTAACCCATGTGGTCAGGTCTGGGAGCCAGGTCACTGGGAGGATCAGCCTCCCAAACACTCATTCGTTCACTGAAAGTACAATTAAGATGGTGTCACACTGAGGGGAGCACAGTGTACCAGTTTTCAGTGTCTTTTAAATATTGAATAAACCTGAATTTCTGAAATGTAAGGGCCTTCAAGGGTATCAAAGCTTTCTCTTTACTTTTCTGGAATAAAGTTCAAGTTTGTTTAAGTCCTGTTTAGCAAAACGCAGATTATATCAGAGAAGGGGGAGAAAAGCTGAACTTTACTAAGGCATGCCAAGGCTCTGGATATGACTGAGCGCCAGTGAATTTCTCCGGTGACATGTTTTATCTTGCATTCTTCTCACTAGTTTGAATTATGACCTAACTGGGCCAAGATTGTCCAGGCTATAGAGACTTCCCAACTAAGAGCAAATACTAAATTTGGAAAGTTCCATTCTCATTCAATAAAGTAAGAAGCTTTAAAAGCAAAGAGATCAATAGTAAAAACATGCTATTATAGAACTTCCACTAAGTTCAGTCTTGTGGCCACCACTTGTGTTGGATCAACTGAGTTGACATTGATAAATTTGGGAAGTGAGTTTTGACTGTCTTCTCTCTTTAATCATCTACAATTCTTCTTTCTTTTCTCTTCTAACGGCATTTCTTTCCCTGTTCTTTTTCATTCTCTTTCCTTATCAAAACAAGACATGATAAGATATTTTCATTTCTACCTTGGCTGCAACACATTCATACCTCTGTATTGCCTTTCCCAGGGCATTTGCGCTTAAATCTGTTTTCCCTGTTTTTAGAATAAAGGGTTGTCCATGATTAAAGACATTTCAAATAACAGCATGCAGTGGAGGGAGATGTTTTAAAGGACAGAAAAGTAAAACTTTTGTTCATTTTAAGGCCTTGAAAGACCTACTTAATAGGTAGAATAGGTCACTGAGATCATATCTACTCCCATTTCTTCTACTTACCTTAATCCTCATACTTCCTCTTCTCTGAGCCAACTCTCTGAGATATGGGGGCTCAGGCCATTTTACCTGTGCTCTCTCTGCCCTCTGTTTCACCAGCTAGAGTGGACATCTGTAATTTCTATAATCTGCCCGACTCTGTAATCCCTTTTCTGATAACAGCATCCAATTTTCCTTTGCAGCCCACTATTGCCCACTAGCTGTCTACGTGGTCTAGTGGGATTGACTCCACCTCCAGATCTAAAGTTTCTCCTGTGATGGAGGCCTAGCCATTCACGAGAGCATCACATGCCCACGGCCACTCTGCTTAGTTCAGGTAAGGGCCAGGCAAATCACAGTTGATCTCAGGAATTTTGCTGGAACTACTGAAAAAAGAGGTGCTTTTTTCCTCCTGTTTCTGAGATGGTTGATTTAATCCTGGAGCTGCTGGTGGCCATCTTCCCACCACGAAGATATGCCTGCCTAAGATTAAATCAACACAGAGAAAAGCAAAGCTTAGGGAAAGAGAAACACAGATCCCTAAAGATATTCCTCAGCCCTGGAATCCACCCCTGATATTTCAGTTATGGGATCCAATAAATTCCCCTTGGTTTCAACCATATATGAATAGGGTCACTGGCAACATGGAAATCCCACACTCAGTCAGCAGCCCAGGCCTAAAACTTTCTTTCCCCTTCCTGCGTCTGTCTCATCCTCTTTCACATTAAACCCAGCCTCACTCTCATCCACAGCAGTGAAGCCCAGAGATCAGTCACTTCAAGCCTTCAGCATCCAGGACACCCGAGGAGACAGAAAAGTACAGCTCTAGCAACTGCTGTAGGAACGCTTCAGGGTGTGAGTCTGGGAGAAGCACAGCAGGGGGAGAGGTACAAGGGGCATTCCTACAACCCAAGAAGCAATTATCCTAGGCTAGGGTTGGGGAAGGAGGGGACAAGGAAATCCTAACTATTGAGGGAAGGGGTGCAAGACCCACACCTGTACTGGTCAGCACACCTGATGATGGTGGTGGTGGTGGTGGTGATGACAGATGGAATCTGGGAACACAGGTCCACACTGACACCCTTTATAGATCTTACAAAACTACATGTGATCAGAAAATAAAAACCTAAAAATCTATGCACAGTCAAACCAATTACAATTATTTACGTGGAACGCGTCCCATTTGTGCCTAATTACCATGAAACATAATAATGATTATGTACTTCATTAAGTATGTGTCAGATTAATCTAATTTCTTAGATTTTATTTGATGGCATCTATAAACATGATACATTCATGCTCTGGGTTCCCAGTTTGTTTGTAACACATACAAATCGGTCGTCTGCCTACAACTTCAAAAAATTATAATGCCAAAGTATTTCTATCAATACTTGAGGAAATGAGGGACCAGAGATTGGTAAATAAGTGGCACTGTTCCTACAGTTTCCCTATCAACAGGGAGGCATCACCATCATATCTTGAACAATTACAGCCCAATGAAGATCAGGTGGTGGAAAACTTGCCCATATTTGTTTTAGGCAAAATCACTTCAAAAGGAATAATATCAGGAAGAGCTTTAAAAAGGTGAGAGGTTGGGGAATTCTGATGGTCCTGTGGTTAGGACTCGGTGCTTTCACTGCCGGGCCTGGGTTCAGTCCCTCGTCAGGGAAGTGAAATCCCGCAAGCTGTGAGGCACGGCCAAAAAAAGAAGAGAGGTTAATGCAAAGATGAGGCTGTGTGGTAGAGGGAAAAGTGCATGGGGGTAGAGTGAGGCAGACCTGCCTTCACGCAGCCTCTCTGAGCCTCAGTGTTCAGATCTGTAAAATGGGAGTCATATATCCTACCTCACTGAATTGATGTAAGGATCACATGAGAAGATGCAGGACTGTCCAATAAATGCTAGCTATTATCATCTTCAGAAAAACGTGGAATTCAGCATGAAGGGAGCCTTCAGTGAGCAAGACCATCTGATTCTCTCTGGCTGAATAGAATTTATAGGAAAACCGATTCACCGCATAAATATGAGCCCGAAACTCCTACATTAGTTTAAACTTATGAAGTTATGTTTATAGGTCAAAAAATGGTCCAGTATTGGCAGTTTCACGTGGTTCAATCTAATGTGAGTAACGGAAATTACTTCCTCCCATCTGTCCATCCTCAGTGCCTCCACCTTGTGAGAGCCATTCACCCATCTGATGAAGCAGACCAAGCTTTCTCCAAGAATGCTAAGCAAAGCCAGCTCTCAGGAGAAAACCAAGAGAGATGGAGGGACAGGCAAGATGTGACTGATCTATTAAGTAGTGAAACGCTCTTTGAAATCAAATGAAAGCCAGAAATAAGGGCTGAGGTTAAGAAAGCCACAGCTTGGGGCATAAGGTAGTTATTGTTATCTTTGTTATTGCTGGTCTCCTGGAGGCATTTGAACGCTCGGTATAAGGAAAAGAACCGAAAAATCCAGACATGGCAAGGAAGAAAAGTTTAGAACCAAGAAAAATAGATACTAAGATTTAAAAGAATTTAGTTAAGTTCCTCCTGAAAAAGAGCAGCTGGCATCTTTAACACTGGTAGCAAGATCAGGCAGAAAAAAGAAAGAAAGAAAGAAAGAAACAATATGGAACAGGAAGGAAATACCTTTGTAAAATGTACTTAATGAAGTGTTTTTAAGTGTTACTTGAGATTAGAAAGTAGACAGAACTGTCTTCTGTGTTGATCTTTTCATAGAATCATGCAGCTGGAAGACATAGTTTAGTCTTATTTCCTGCCTTGGGAAGCTATATAACTAAGCCATCCAATGTGAATGCTTATCCAATTCATTTTTTTTCAAGGTTTTAAACCACACCCTGCCTTGAGTTCTGAGCTTGCCTGTCACCCACCACTGGCAGAGGGTGACACCCATCTCCCCCAGGCCCCAACCCTGCTTCATCCTGGGATATGGACTAATACAACCTTCCACAGAAACTGGATTTTCTTTGGTGCATGGACATTATTACAGATATTAGCAATACTCGGCCTTCCATCACTTCTGAGCGTGTTGGCCTATGGGCTGTACGACTCAGACACAGCCTCTAGAAGTCTCTGCACCTGGAAGAGAGCTGTGAAGGACATTCTGCTCAAATGTTGAGTCTCACGGGAGCTCAGTCACTGAGGACGTGGCTCAATCAGGGCAGAGCAACAAAGGCAAATGATATGTGAATTCCATCAATCATAGGCTCTATGCCAGGCTCTAAAAGGTCTACTTAAATCAACAGGAGCCCAGAGAGGGGAATCACATCTACCATGATCTATAATGGTCTGGAAGGGCTCACTAAACCTGGATGTAGGTCCCTACAGAGTGGCCACAGAGCACCTTGCAAACCCGAGATGATCCAAACCTTATAGGTGGTCAGTGGTGCTGACAATGACCCTCCAGATGTGCTCAGAACCAGATCACCCCTGGACTAGCGGGAAGCAACGAAACTGCCCTTTGTCTCCTCAGGTGTGGCTCCTTGCCTGCAACAAGTCATCAGCCTAGGAAACATCCCCAGTGGGGTTACAATTCTGTCGATAAATGCCTGATTCGAGGAAGTGGCCTTGAACTGTTTGCTTTTCTTCCCTTCGGAATGCAGGTGCACAGGTTGTCTTGCAAGGGCTTCAGGGAAGTCTCGGTATTCCACTTGCTGCACCTGGACCCTGGGCAGCGCTGTGAATGGGTGCTTTCCCCTGTACCTGGCACCCTTGCCCTTCTCCGCAGCTGCTCCCTCCCAGGCGGCGAGGGCAGGTAGATGCTGGAGACCCAGAGCCAGCGAGTCCTGGATGGGGAGGGGGTTTGAGAAATGTCATTTATGCCACTAGTGCTAGGCTCTAAGTTTTCTATAATCTGCGTGCACCCTGTAGCCTGTCCAAAAGGCAAAGTGAGTTAGAATCCTGGGGGAAGCCATCAGCTAGAGGCTTCCCACAGGTCACAAAACACTGTGTTTTGCCATCTGGGCTGTCACATGGCCCCTACCTTAGTTCAACCGTGCCAGTTATCCTGAGAGAAGGAAAAGGAAAGGTTCTATTCCTTTATCAGAACTTAGGGAGTATTTGCTCTTCTTATACACTCGGAGAGCATTAAGATTCATCTGGGAGCAAGAGAAACCTGAGAAAGAGTCATTGGCCTAGTTTGGGCGGCTGAATGTTTCACGGGAAATCTTGGAATTGCAGTTGGACCCTTGCCACAATTCTGGGGACACCAAGGGGAATGTGTTCTCTGAATAGCATGACGTGTGTATGCCTGCCACACCTGGGCTGGCCCCATCAAAGAAGGATGCTTGCGAAGCGCTGGGCACTCCCATGTTTCTGGAATGGCCCACTTAGATTTTGCACAGAGAAATTCAGTTCTGTGGCCAATGAATTCCTTTGCAGATGTGTTTTTGGCCACAAGAGAAGGCAGACAAGTATACAAATGAGGCCACAGAGCCAGGAAACTGTCACACGGTTGGCGACCAAATGGAGACCAGTGGCAGAATCCAGGAATAGTTGAGAATACGTTCTTCACGGTCAGAATTGTACAAATCCTGGGTTCTTCCCTTACTACTAAGGCCCTGGACAAATTACCCAACTGCTCTGTAGGGATGGGTGATAGATCCTTTCTCACTGGGATGAAGTTCGAATAGGGATGATGGTAATAGGTCCTTTCTCACCAACATGTAGGAAGATTAAATAACATTTGGTAAAACATTTACCTAGAATCCAGCCTAGAACATAACTAAGTACTTGATGCATGGTGGCTGCTGTTATTTTTATTCTTACACAGAAAGGACTGCACACACTAATGCCCCAGGTTTTAAATAATACTTCATAAATGTCAGTGCGGAGCTGTGAACCTCAGCTTGTCTGATCAAATCCCAAGCCCTCACTCATAATGGAGAAAGAGCGTGGGGCAAAAAAAAAAACATGGCTTGAAAATTTCCACTGCCCTTCTATCTTATTGGGTGGAAAATCACCTGGAAAAAGCACCAGATTTTTTCTGAAGTGGTTCAGCACCTCAGTAGTTTCTAGCCTCAACTCTCTGTGCTACAGATCGACATTTACCTTTTCCAAAGAATGGGAGTTAAAACCCACTACCACAGCCATTGTACTAAAATGCATCGAATCTGGTTCCCACTTTTGAAAGAGGCAAAGGAAAATTTCATGAATGCTTAGTAAGTCCTTTGTGTTAATAAGACATTTACACACGTGTGCGTGCACGCGCACGCACGCACACACACACACAGTGTTGACTTTGCTTTGCTTGTGAGTAAATTCTAATCTACTGTCCCTGTTTCAGTAACATCACAAGAGAGCATTTTGGATCTGGAAAGGTCTGAGACTGTGTCTAATCCAGTGTCTTCACTTTATAGATGAGCAAACAAAGGCCCAGGATAATGAACTAAATGAGCCCCAGGTGTCCTGCTGTCCACTTTAAAGGTGGCTTAAATGTAGCTTTGGGGGAAAGTAATGAGTTTTGATGCCTCAGTGGGGTGGGCAGGCTCATTACAGGGGCATCTTGAACCCTTAGAGAAAGGAGCTCTCTGCACACATGTGTGCACACTTACACACACACACACACACACACACACACACACACACACAC